>NC_135858.1:27845701-28153201 GCF_031162955.1 Sander vitreus
GATTTGTAAAAGTATAACTAGGGAGATGTTCTCTATATTGTATTACACAATATTTAATTAAGAATTTATATATATATATATATATATATATATATATATATATATATATATATATATATATATATATATATATATATATATACTATGTCTATTTAGCACTGTAGCTGATCTATGTAGCTGAAATATTCTACCTGAGCTATAGGCCTACCTATTTGACGGGGAAGGTGCCTGATCTGGCGGATCTATTTCTATGAGGAAAGAACAGGAGGAGCCTTCTCTAGCTGACGTGAGTCTATGGAGGGGGGGGTTCCACACGTGACTGACTTGGTGCTCCTCTATAGAAGGCTGAACGGAGGTAAAGAACGACAGACAGAGGTATCCCACAGCAAGAGAGAGGAGAATCAACCTTTGGTCTCACAGCCTCATCACCCGCAAGGAAGCATATTGTCGGATCATTATTTACCATTATTTTTTCTGCATTTTGTTTATTCATTTATTTTTTATTTTTTCTTATTATAGACAAATACCCAGCACCGATATTGTAATCTTTTCATCATCAGCCTGCATCCCTCATCATCTCCAGCGGTTCTGTGTTTCTAATCCTGCCTGCCCGGTGTGTTGGATGTGTCGGCCGAGTGCAGCGGTGCTCGCGGTGCTCACCGCCTGTCTCTGCGGCGCGAGCGTGTGCGCGGCGGCAGGGAGAAGCCAGCAGCTCAATTACCGACCGGTCATAGGTAAGAAAGATTCAGCCGCATGGACGGCGATTCAAAACGTTTCTGACTGTCCCTCTCCGCGCAGAGATAGGATTATAGCTCCTACGTCATTCGAATCGAGAATGTTCGAGAAAAGGTGCGTGTATAAAATAGCCTACCAGTAGCCAATTCTGTATGTTTCTGGAGGTGCTTCTCTTACATCTAGCCTATATGTAGGCTAGCCTAGGCTATGTGTCGCACATACAAAGATAGCCTAGTACACTTCATACAATCTAATCCAATTTCCCTCCAAAAAGTGTAGCGTTACTGTTATAGCGTAATAATAATAATAATAATAATAATAATAATAAAACTAAAAAACAAGTCAGATGTCCTGTGCCCCAACAATAACAGTTTATGTGAACTACAAATAGTGGTGGAATGTAACTAAGTACATTTACTTAAGTACTGTATTTAAGTACTAATGTCAGGTACTTGTACTTTAAGTGAGTCTTTTGCGCCCCTTTCTACTTCTACTCCGCTACATTTCAGAGATAAATATTATACTTTTTACTCCACTACATTCATCTGACAGCTTTAGTTACTAGTTACTTTACAACTTAAGATGTTTGCACACAAAACACTTGTAGTTTATAAAATCTGATGTTTTATTATAAATGAAATTACCCAACAGTATAAAGGCTTACAAGTCCAGCTGAAATGATTAGCTGATTAATCACTTAGTTAATGACCGAACTGTTTGGATTGTTTCCAGTTTCTAAAATATGAGGATTTTTCTACATTGAGTACTTTTACTGTTAATACTTTAAGTACATGTTCCTGCTGATACTTTTACTTAAGTAAAATTTTCAATGCAGGACTTTAACTTGTAACAGAGTATTTATACAGTGTGGTATCAGTACTTTTACTTAAGTAAAGGATCTGAATACTTCTTCCACCACTGGCTCTTTCCCTTGTGTTTGTCTCATAATGATTATAGGGTGACGTGCAAATGTTTGCTGTATTGTATTACACAATATGTATCAGGTCTTACAGTCAATCTTTCATTTTTGATTAATATTTGTCATATACTACTAAAATATAGTGTAGTTCCCTGAACTGTGGAACAGAGGCCCTCTTAGAGTTTTGAGAAGTTGTCAATAATTGTTTTGCAGCAAATTCAGGGTATGGGTTATGTATTTGCCCAAACAACATGACCATAGATCACATTTATCAGGGATAAATCATGGAATAATACACAATTCTCAAACAGGAGGCATTTATGAAACTGCACAGTTTGCAAGAACATTAAAACATAAGAGTTGGCCTAGTAATTTGCTCTATTTACACAACAATAGGCCAGTTTTCTATTTCTTTATTTTCCACATTGTATAGTGGGACTTCCTTTATAGAAATCCTGCTAGAAAATTACTAAAAGAGCATTTTGTTTCCTACATACATGCCCTGTGAAACAGTGATCCCTATGTGACTCCCAGCAGTATCAGTCATGGTGTCTAGAAGTGGTTTCATGTGGGCGGAGCCTGTGTTAATTAAAGAGAGCACAAGCGCCAGGGCCTGTCCAACACTGCTTGCAGCTTTAGTTCCATTTATAATTTAAAACAGTTTTTTTCATATAAACTGCCTATAAAGGCTATGCGTGTGATGTGATCATGACAACATTCTTTGCCTCTGGCCCTATACACATTTAATAAAAACACAGTAGGCCTACTCCTGGTTAAAAATAAAAAAAGTTGTTTATGGGAATTTCCTGGTAAAATGAAGGTTACAAAACTATTATTTTATATTTTATTTTGCTTTTTCCACGGACCACCTGCAGTACTCTCACCGACCACTAGTGGTCCGCGGATGACTGCTCTAGATAGCCTACTTCATTCCAATCTAATCCCATTCTCCTCCAAAATGTGTAGTGTTACTGGTATAGCCCAATAATAATAAAACAAAAAACAAGTGACATGCCTCAAAAAATAATTGTGTATGTGAACTACAAATAGTGGTTCTTTTAATACTTTAACTTAAGTAACATTTTCAATGCCGGACTTATGTGACTTGTAACAGAGTATTTTTGTACATTGTGGTGTTAGTACTTTTACTTAGGAAAGGATCTGAGTATTTCTTCCACCACTGGTTGTATTATATATTTACCAATAACAATACTTGTGTATTGGTATTGGTAAATATTTCAAAAACTTTAAAAACTTGTTATTGTGCTAATGATAACATACACGGGGTTAATGGATGATGGTGATGATGATGATGATGATGTGAATGGTCGAAAGTTTGTTATTTGTTATTCCCTTGTGTTTGTCTCATAATAATTAGGGTGACGTGCAAATGTTTTCTGTATTGTATCTAGGGCTGCACGATATTAGGAAAATATGTAATTGCGATTATTTTGACTGATATTGCGATATGATTCACGATATTGGAGGGAATTCTCATTTTTGTATCACTATTCTCATCAAATGATTGAAGTGTGATTTTTGTGAGGATCTGTATGTCTGTACCAAACAACGATTTGTTTCTTTAGTCTGTAGGATAGGATTTGTAAGCCGGGATGTCTCTGCAGCACCACAATACTTCATTTTAGAACGGTTTGACACATATTTTGCCATTAACAAATATTGCGCCCCTCTGTGTTTTGGATTTTGCACTAGTTCATATTGCGATTTCGATAAAATTGCGATTAATTGTGCAGCCCTAATTGTATCGCACAATATCTATCAGGTTTCACCATCAATCTCCATTTAAACCAAAAACAACATCTTTATTCGTACACAGTAACATTTAATACATGGTTAATATTGGCCACTTGGCCACATTTGGTCTCCTTGTGCATAATTCCTTCACCTGTTAAGTCTCGTTTGACAGAAAACTGCCTTGAAGCTTATTTTTGATCTATCGACGCTACCAAATGGCTCTACTGATAAGAATCAGAGAACTATGACAGGATGTTGTTGTGTTGAGAAAACCTGCTGCTGTCATTGTGATTAGAACTCAGACATGGTTTCTGTGGTGATGAGTAGAGTACGAAGTGTATTAACATTGAATTGCATTATCATACCATTTAGTTTGTCACCCCATTGAGGTGGCCTGTTTGTTTGGCAGCACAGTATCAAAAGAGAAAAATAAAAATAAATCCCCCCCACAACTTTTGAAACAAATTAAAAGTTTGTAAACTTCTTTACATCAGGTTTGTATGGTGTTGTAACCTAATATAAAGCATTATGTAGTTTCAATTTTATGACACATTTTGTGATACATCACACAAGTTCTTGCACGACTTTTTTGTTTGTGTAAGGACATCATCAAACAAGCTATGAAAAGTTAAGCACTGTAATTCGTAAGCATTCCACGTTTTTTTTTTTTGCTGTATGCGCCGCATTGACAGCTGATGTGTAAGAACGCGGCTGGCTGCGTAGTGAGGTGGTTGGGGAGGGTGGTTTGGCGTTAAAACACAGAACTTTAAAGTCGGGGAGCGGAGTTTGCAGGAAATGTGTGTCACCAATTTTTTGGCTAAACACATCTGCCGCTGATACGACCGAGCTGTGACCGAGGTCATAGCCCGCTGTCACGAAGCTCTGTAGCAGCTTTAAAGGGGTGATAGAATGATTATATAGGGTATTTCACACTGTTCCTTAAGGTCTCCTAATAGGGTATGTAACATTAGTTGGGCTGAAAATTGCCCGAATGCTATTTTATTAGGCCCTTAACTACCCTGTGAATATGGCTCTATGTGGAACAAGACCTTTTCTTCCAAATATGGTATGCTCATGAATATTTAGATGAGCTGCGCGCTGATTGGTTTGAGCGAACCCCATAGAAACACATTGGAGACGAGACAGCAGGTCTCATATTTCAGACACTACAAAGGTATACATTGTTTGTCGGGCTATTTCGTTATTAAATTCACTTCTGAGACTTTTTTAAGCGAGAAATCAACTATATAAAGCTCAAATATGGGCCTTTTTACGAAAATGTATGGCTAATTGCAAATTTAGTAAGACGTGTCGGACTTTAGGAGCTCCACACAGTCTGACGAGAAAGCGGAAACCTCCATACCCAGTTAAAGTCACTGTTTCTCGTTTACTGGACGACCGGGGCTCGGGGCTCCCATTTAATCCTATGGGAAAAGATCGTTGCTACACTTTCGGCATAACTTTCGTATATTTACAGTTTGAATTTCATCACGCCACTTACATAACATGTACCCCAAGCTCTTATAAAGCTAACTATGGTGTCCGATTTCAATCCTATGAATCGCAGCTAGCTGCAGGCCCTGGAGCTCCATCAGGGCCTCGGCATTTTGTAGTCCAGTAACCCAGAGCCGGTGACTTTGCGCGGGTATGGAGCGCCGCGGGCTTCCCTTCGTGACGGAGGTCCAGCTAGCTCACAGCAAGCCGGAGTCTATGAAGTAGGACACGCCGGGCGGCGAGGCAGCACCGGCCGCTGTCACGTAGCCTGCTGAGCTCCTGCTGAACTGCGACACACAGTCGGACAAAATTAGCAATTAGCCATCAATTTTCGTAAAACGGCCCATATTTGACCTCTACATAGTTGATTTCTCGCATAAAAAAGTCTCAGAAATGAATTTAGTAATTCAATAGCGGACCTCTGGAGATCTGCATGACCTAGCTAGATTCAGAAGACTAAGCTGACCTCAGGTCAGTGGTGTAGCCACAAAGACTAGGAGTTGGGATGCTGACGTCAGCTTCCAGCTTTGTTGAGATTCGCCCGTTTTCAGCGGCAGTTTCAAAATGTGAGATTTGGAGAGGATAGGGGTATCAATGGGATTTTGAGCTTCTATGTATGTCCTATTTACCCACCGAACTGTCGTTATTCAACTATGACAAGGTAAAATCGGTTTTGCATCCTATCACCCCTTTAACAACTAGCAACTGCTGCTCGGCGTCATGGAGCTCGTAGCCAGCCAGCGTCACGTGACCAGCCAGTGGTTTCATAATTTCATAGGACATCATACGTTTTGGTGTGCATACATTTTCGTACCATATCATACGGACCCGGTTGCACATTTCATTGTTGTTGTTTTCATACTTTTTATATACTGTATATTAATAGATGTACAAGTATTCAAATGTTTGACTTTTCTCCAGCTTTTTGGCTTGTGAAAACCTTGTTTTTGGCTGTATGTCTGTATTTCTGTGTAAGTAGTGTACATTATTTAAAGCAATGGAAAAACAGAGTCAAAGTCCATGTATGTGTACACATACTTGGCCAATAAAGGTGATTCTGATTCAGATTGCAACCAAAACTCGGGTATTGTATATTGTATATTTGAAGCAGGGATTTTAGACCCAGTACTTGGTATTCTACATTACCCATCTGCCGTGCTTTGTTCATTTCATTCCATTTTCACTCACAGCATGGGACACCGCCTTGTTTTGGTGGCTGCGAATAAAATAAAGGGCTGTGGATGGAAACACCTGTTGCCGTTGCTTTGTCATATCAGAATCTGAAGAATCTGGGTTATTGCCAAATATTTTCACATACGAACGAATTTGCAACCATCTGGACATTGTAATGAAGGGGCGTTGTTGGGATTTAGTGCATATATTTTGCTAATAGAGTTTGTGGTGTTCCTTGATGAATATGAATTTTGATACAGTGTTCCGGGGACCTTTGCGGAAAAACCGAAAGGAAACATAGAGAGAGACGCGCATGTTACCAGAATGAACAAGTTAATACCTGTAGGGATTTGATCTCTTCAAGAGTGCATCCGTGTGGATATTTTCCTTGTCAAAAAAAACTTTGGTCCCCTGTTCTTTGTTGCTTTTTAATCTCATCTATGTGGTCAGGATTTCTCCGCCATGCAACATCAACTTTTCCATGCATAAATCTATAGTTAAACTGTATATTGTCATCTGTCTTGTGTTGCTCCCTAGGTGTGTTGGCACAGGAAAATCTTCCAGGAGACCAGTTTGTCCGTGGCTCCTCGTACATCGCTGCCTCCTATGTCAAATACCTGGAGGGAGCCGGAGCTAGGGTCGTACCCATAAGGTATAAATATGATATCATCTCATATTTCTCACCTTTTGCCGTAGGATATTGAATGAATGAATTTTGAATTCAATTTTGAAGAAGTTGTCAAACGATGATGGTTCAAGAAAAAGACAAGAACACACATATCTGATTCATATTTATGTCATACACTGAAAGAAAGTTTAGTTTCCTGAACAGTGGAACAGAGGCCTTCGTTAGAGTTGGACAAACATGACAATCCTACAAATTGTTTTTGTTGGAGCAGTATGTATTTGCCCAAACAATATGACCATAGATCAACTTTATCTGGAATAAAAAATTACTAAACAAGACACATTCAGGGTTTTTCCTGGCTCAGAATGGGCCTTTGGTGGGACACATATTAAGCGGGGATCTGGGGGTCCTCCCCCAGGAACTTTTGTCGAAGTCGGAGCTCCGTTAGCAGCGGTTTCTCGCTGTGCCTCCGGTCCCCCGGTACTCCGCTACATTTCAGAGAGAAATATTATACTTTTTACTCCACTACATTCATCTGACAGCTTTAGTTACTAATTACTTTACAAATGAATCAGAATCAGAATCAGAAAAGCTTTATTGCCAAGTACGTTTTTTACACATACAAGGAATTTGTTGTGGTGTTGTAGGTGCATGTCACACAGGTTAAACAGGTTAAACAGAACAAACAATATAATTATAAATATATGTATATATATATATATATATATATATACACACACAGAATGTATTAAAAATAAGAGAGTAAGAATTAAGATAAAAAGAGCAGATTA
Source organism: Sander vitreus (assembly GCF_031162955.1). Lineage (NCBI taxonomy): Eukaryota > Metazoa > Chordata > Actinopteri > Perciformes > Percidae > Sander > Sander vitreus. Next base: position 27,853,197 of record NC_135858.1, read on the forward strand.
AGTACAGTGGCATGTAGAGCCAGAGGGGGGGTGTGGAAAGAGTCAGGGTGGTTTCCGGGCCTTGTTGATAAGGCTAGTGGCAGAGGGGAAAAAACTGTCCTTGTGACGTGAGGTTTTGGTCCTGATGGACCTCAGCCTCCTGCCAGAGGGGAGTGGCTCAAAGAGTTTGTTGCCGGGGTGGGAGGGGTCGGCCACAATCTTTCCAGCACTCTTCAGAGTCCTGGTGGTGTAAAGGTCCTGGAGCGGTGGCAGATTGCAGCCAATCACCTTCTCTGCAGACCGAATGACACGCTGCATTCTGCCCTTGTCCTTGGCAGTGCTAGCAGCATACCAGATGGTGATGGAGGATGTGAGGATGGACTCAATGATGGCTGTGTAGAAGTGCACCATCATTGTCTTTGGCAGGTTGAATTTCTTCAGCTGCCGCAGGAAGTACATGAAGATGTTTGCACACAAAACTCTTGTAGTTTATAAAATCTGATGTTTTATTATAAATTAAATTACCCAACAGTATAAAGGCTTACAAATCCAACTGAAATGATTTTTCTGTATTGAGTACTTTTAATTCTTTAAGTACATGTTCCTGCTGATGCTTACATATTTTTACTTAAGTAACATTTTCAATGCAGAACTTTTACTTGTAACAGAGTATTTTTACAGTGTGGTACTTTTACTTAAGTAAAGTATCCAAATACTTCCACCACTGGCTCTGATGATGATGTGAATGGCCGAAAGTTTATTTGTTATTCCCTTGTGTTTGTCTCATAATGATTATAGGGTGACGTGCAAATGTTTGCTGTATTGTATTACACAATATGTATCAGGTCTTACAGTCAGCCTCTCATTTTTGATTAATATTTGTCATATACTACTAAAATATAGTGTAGTTCCCTGAACTGTGGAACAGAGGCCCTCTTAGAGTTTTGAGAAGTTGTCAATAATTGTTTTGCAGCAAATTCAGGGTATGGGTTATGTATTTGCCCAAACAATACAACCATAGATCACATTTATCAGGGATAAATCATGGAATAATACACAGCTCACAAACAGAAGATATTTAAAAACTTTGTAGTTTACAGGAGCACAAAAACATAAAAGCTAGCCCAATAATTTGCTAGGCCAGTTTCCTATTTTTAATTTTCCACAGAGTGTAATGGGATTTCTTTTATAGAAATCCTGCTAGAAAATTACTAAAAGAACATTTGTTTCCTGCCTAGATGCCCTGTGAAACAGTGATCCCTATGTGACTCCCAGCAGTATCAGTCATGGTGTCTAGAAGTGGTTTCATGTGGGCGGAGCCTGTGTCAATTAAAGGGAGGTCACTATAGAGGTAGTTAACTGTATTACAATGATGTTGTTTACAATAACACAATGAATGTATTTGATGTAACCAAGGGTGTAACTTTGGGTTGAGAAGTGGGGGTGGACACAAAACAGGGGGGTCTGTCTGACCTTTGTCATTTTCCTACAGCACTGGCTAAAACCTCTTTTGGGGGGGGGGGCACCAAAACTTTCTCTATGCAAGAAAAACCAGTTTGCATCAGCATAGAAACATAAAAGCTAGCCAAATGTGGACCACAGAACTCAGCTATAATAACACAATACTCAGTGAGGTACCTACTTTTTATTTTCAACATTGTTTACTGGGACTTCTTTTACAGAAATCCCACTGGAAAATTACTAAAAGAGCATTTTTGTTTTCTACATACATTCCCTGTGAAACTGTGATCCCTATGTGATTCCCAGCAGTATCAGTCATGGTGCCTAAAAGTGGTTTCATGTGGGCGGAGCCTGTGTCAAATAAAGGGAAGTCACTCTAGTGGTAGTTACAGTTTTTCTTGATTGCTTTGACGCAGCAGTCAACTCAAACCCCACATTTTCAAAACAGTTAACACACAGGCCTAAACAGTGGCACTCGTGGTCAAAATGACACATTTTGTTTGCAAAAGGCTCTAACCGTGCCAAAACATTTAAAATATGCAACAAAAGCAAATTTTGCCTTCAAACAACACAACTTGCAAACAAGTGTATTAGCTCTTCCAATCAACCATTACACAGTGGAGAACAAAATACTAAATACAGCACTCAGTGCAAATCAGTGCACCATTGCTTGTCACTGTAGTCTATTACTGTACATAGCTTTCATGCCAGTGCCATTTGTTGACAAATTTGCCTTCTTGCAAAAAATTGGATCCAGAATCAGAAATACTTTGATGCAAATTGTATTGATTCCATTGATTCTTATTTTCAAAACTGAAATACTGTAAATATTACACAAAATACATGTAAATCAAACCAAAATAAAATATATTAGCGAATAAGAAATTAAGAAAATTTAAATAAAATATATTACAGTAAAGTATAAACATCTATTACTGTAGAGTATAAGAAATAGCCACTATTGATATTCAGTCTCTTCTGTCTTGACGATGGGGCCACATGGCCTAACCCTGCAGACTGATTGCTAATTGAAGACTTGTGTGTAGGAGCGTCAAACAGGTGCTTCAGTGATTTCATACTGATGTAGGTAGTTTCTAATAGTTAGGAACAGATGCTTTCTGTTTGGTAACCATAGCTAAAACAATGGAGTTTGGACTGCTTGAATGACATCCGTGTTAACTGTTCGGCAAAAGGGTGGGGAAAAATGTGTCAATCCAATGAGAAAGGGTTAACACGTTTGCAAGAGGTGTCTTCTGCTCTGCTGAGACAGTGATGATGAAAACCGAGTGGATCCCAGTTTCTTTAAGCAGGTCAAAGCAATCAAGATTCTCGACTGCTAAGACACATTTCTTGAAACCCTCACCCATTTTCTCAAAACGGTAAAAATAAAAAACACCTGACACTGCTGGCAAAATCAAGCAATGCCTTCAGATCATACACAGAGCCAGTCAATAACTAAACACTACAGAGCATTCATTAGCCATTGCCTCAAACATTCGAGGACACGGTGTGCAGGGCATGTAGATACAGAAACAAAATGTTTACAGTATTTCATACAGTAAACACATTTTGCAATGAAAACAAAAAGTATATCACAACTTGTACAGTGAATTTCTTGTACACTGCAAGTAATGCAAGTACTACAATATTGAATGTCTATATATTAGGCACTTAGAACAATACAGTAGTTCAACTGCAAACGGCCAAATAACAAAGAAAACAAACTGAAAAACACATGACAGTACACTAAAAAAATATTGCGAAACCGAAAATTCAGACATCAACATTCAATGCTCCTGTGCCACCTGTGCACTCTGAACTGGCTTATATTCTCTACGATTGGTTTGATCACCTCATTAGAAACGTGTGTACAATTTTGAGTCGTGTGTAAACGATGACAACTGTGTTGTAGTTGTGTTTAAGTTTTGCTGCCCGTGTTAACTATTTTGCAACACAAGTGCATCACAGTGTGAAATGTGTTTTAGCGAGTGAGAATGTGTTTAGAGTTTTGCAAGAAGAGTGATTGATTGGACAAATGGGTTTAGGCCACTGAGCATTTGGTTCAGAGAATGGGGTTTAGTGTTTTAGCAGTTCAGAAAAACTGTAATGAGGTGGTTTTCAATAACACAATGAATGTATTTAATGTAACAGATTTAAGAACAAAGTTGGCTTTCAGCACCTCAGTCACAATAAGTACCATTAATAGGAAATGGTACACAGTATCCTCTAAATGTCGAGATTACATTCATTCTGACCTATAATGTTGAAATTCTTCAGGCTATTTTGTCATTGGTCGCCATGCATGACATGCTGCTTTTATGCAGGGTGATTAATAATGTATATGATTGATTGCCTTTAATGGGTTTAACTATTTTTTTGTCTTCTTGTGCCTTTTTTTGCTCACCAGAATAAATCGCACGGAACAAGAGTACACTAACATATTCTACTCAATAAATGGGTGAGTTAATCGGGTTCTCTTGTTGCCTCCTGTGTTGAGCTCTCTATATGACACACTTACTGTCTTTAGCTGCTGCTAATGACACAAAACAAGTCTCTGCCTGGCTAAGTTTTCCATTATACTACAGTTTTTACCGTTGCATATTTAAGCTTGATAAGAAGTGATGATTAAAAAAAAACCATTGCAATGGTTGTTATTGGTATGTTCTATTTCGTAAAGGCTTCGCCGTCCAAGAGCTGTTGCTATCAGGGTTATCCCTCGCGCATGCACAGTCGTTAAGATTTCTTTTGCGCCCTTGTGCCCTGCACGGGCCTCTCTTACGTCCGCAGTTACTGTATATTACAGCTGCGAGACCAGAGATCTGCTCCCTATTTTTCTTCAGTGACAAGCAGTTCGAAGAACAGTGGTGTCCGCCTGTGTGTTGACAGACCGGCAACATCCTGCCGCCAGAGCGCCATCCGATCTGCGGCGTGCCTTGGCCCCATTCGCCGGGCTGGCACCCCGCCGGCCGCCAGCAGTTCGGCTGTATGTGAATACACAGATCTTAAGTCACTGAATGACTAGTATGACTAGCGGCCTTATTCATTCAGTGTGTTACGCTTGACGGCGGTCCGCTTTCCAGCGCTAGTGTGCGGAGGCTTGGACACCACCTCGTGTCCTCTGCCTCTTGGGGTAACCTACCCTCAGAGACACTGCTGGATAAGGATTTGGCTAAGTTTTTAAAGCGTATGTTGCGGCCGTTTTCGTCGTGCCACAAGGACTGTGGAGAAAAGATGAGGTTTTGCGCATTCCTTAGTGAAGCGTTTGTTGAAGAGGATCAGACGACAGAAGCCTGTTGTGCATTCTCTAGCACCTTTATGGGATTTAATCCCAGGGCTCCGGGCTTGGTGGTTCCCTTTTTTGAGCCTCTGGTGCAATCTCTCAGAATGTTGTTCCTGACAACAGTGCTCCTCAGAGTGAGTGACTTATGCGCGCTGTCGGTCTCACCGTCCTGCTTTTCTATTAGAGAGGAAGGGAGTGCGGCTACTTCACAGCCAAATCCTTCATTCCGAAAGTCAAAAAAAATATTTTCGGCCGGGAATTTCAAACTGACATCGCGCTGCGGTGGCCAATCCTGTAGATCAGGTCAGGTCAGTTGGTTTTGAGGCGGTGTGAGGATCTCGTACAGGAAACAGGAACCATCACTGCCTCTATCGCTGCCACAAGAAAGTTTTAAAACACATGAGGGTAAAAAATACAAACACAAGCACTGAACTGCCCAGGGGTCTCATTTATAAATGTGGTGTACGCACAAAACGGGGCTGAAAAGGTGCGTCACCAATTTCCACGCAAAGGTTGTGAATTATAAAAAAACTAACTTGACGGGAGAATGTGCGGTCCTTCACGCAAACTCTGACCCGTGCGTACGCACATTTTGGAGACAAAATAGGAATTGGCGACGCAGATGGTGAGATGGTGAACTGAAGTCAGAGTGCAGGAAGTAAATGGGAATAACGATTACTCGTAATATTAAGTAATAATAATAATAATTGATGAGTATTGATGCCTCACGCACATTTTTTCACTCTATATTATCCACATTATCATGAAGATTAAATCCAGCAGTGTTATTTGCGCTTGTTCAGAGTGATACTTGTTCCATAAACACCTCCAACTCAAATCTTAAATAACAATTTTTTATTAATGTTTAATCGGCGCTGTCTCGCCGTCACATTGTCTGCTACGGAGCGCAGGAGGAAGAGATGGCCCGACTGCATGGAATACATGATAACATTTAAATACCCTAGCATTAGATAACGACAGAACACAGTGTAGCCTAAATAACTAAATATATATCTTTAATACTGCGCATATATCATCAAATGTCAAAGTCTGGAAATACAGCCGTTAAGCTCTCGCGCAATCGTTACATGTAATGTCCTCGTTATCGGTCCTAACTTTAATACTGTTAGTGACAAAACCTGCATGAAGAAAAGTGAGTTTGCCTATTACACTTTCTTTCGTCTTCAGATTGTATCTCGGGGTGGGGGATACCACTAGTTGATGCTGTGCTGGCAAGGTGTTAACAATCACAAAATGTTGTAAACATATAAATACTGCGGTGAACCCGTGCGTAATGCTGCATGATGGCACTGCTGGCCCTGCAGGAGGACTACGCTAATGGAAGAATCAGGAGAGAAAGAGACTTCAGGGACCATGAAGATGACTGGCTAATATGCCAATTTAAATTCCCTAAAGCTGAGCTCTTGGATCTATGTAGTACTGAATTGGGTCCAGTAGAGAGGGCAAAGTGCTGGAACCGTGCCATCCCGGTCCAAATACAGGTATTCGGTTTTGGACGTATTATTAATACATGTAGTTATAGATCAGGTTTCCCTACACTGTGCAGAACAGGCCGAAATTATAATTCAATTTGCAGCAATTCCTGAACGTCTGGGAAGTTTTTTGCTTTTTCTCCGCCAGTCATCATGATTCGGTGTAACAACTTCCAGTGTCATTCATATACTGATCAGCATTTACGAGGTGCTTTGCATTGACTATTTATGGTAAAAAATGGGCGTGTACAGGGCGGGATAAGAGGCTGATTCACGTACGCACACTTGTGGGTAATCTGTGATTTATAAAGGGAACATTGCTTACAGGTGTGCGTACACACGTTTTATAAATCTGACTTTTTTTTTTGGGCTTTTGGGCGTACGTACACTTATAGTAAGGATCCTACGCACAGTTTTATAAATGAGACCCCAGGAGTTTGGGAACAGCTGACTGTTTCTGCAACAACAAAGCACAGTCCCTCGTCTCTTTTTCTATTTCTTTTTCTCACTTTATGTAAAAGTTCTGATGTTCACAAGCACTTACATCCCCTCATTTAGTACTATGTTCTGTACAGCTACAAACAAAAACACGTTTTAGTGATTGTTTGTATTATTAAGACAGAGAAAAGTGTAAAGATACAAACATTGTTGAAGATATTCTAAGTTCAGCGTCCCTGACATGTGATGACATAGAAGAGAGTAGGCCTACAGTATGTGTAACCTAAATGTAAAAACAGAAGTGTCTCCTCAGGTTGTTGCTGCCGGGAGGAGATGTAGATCTTCAAACATCGCAGTTCAGCCAAGCAGCCAAGATCTTCTACGACTTGGCACTGAAGGTAAACATTCTTTGACTTGTTCAACTGACTGCCAAGATGAAGTGACATCTCAGGATACCACGGAAAGAGATTATAGAGTAAATCATTGTGTTATTACCTCATTGGCTTGGCTTAATGTTTCTCTCATTAAAGAATACACTCACATTTTTCACCTATTGGTGCTTTCACACTGGCCTTATATAGTTTGGTTAAATCGCATCGAGTTGGTTTTCCCCTTGGTGCGCTTTGTTTGGGCAGGTGTGAATGCAGCAATCGCACTCGGGTGCTCACCAAAAGATGATCAAACATACATACTGAATCTCCTTGATGAGGTGGTCTCAGTACTCTTTCAAATGGACTCTGGAGCGGTTCGTTAGTAGTGAGAATGGGATCAGACCTCGAACAGAACCAACTGCTGGAACAACCTCACATTTCTGGACTAAACCAGTTGCCGTAGTCAGCTGCGCTGTGCATTATGGGATAAGGACAAGTTTGCACTTCAGCAACATAAGCTGCATCCCATGTCCCTTATTTGATAGCTCCCCGACTCCTCTGTCCTCGGCTGTACTGGAAGTTGTTTTGTCCCTCCTCGGTGAAAACTCTTATTTCTGCCCCGAGGACCGAGGACCGAGCATCGTGGAGGGATCATCGAGGAGCTATAGCCGAGGAAACATGAAAGCAGCTTTCCAGGAAGCCGTGCAGCTGAAGGAGTTGCTAACTCCAAGGCAAGGCAAGGCAGCTTTATTTGTATAGCACATTTCAGCAACAGGGCAATTCAAAGTGCTTTACATGAAAACAGATTAAAAAATAAAAAACAGATAAAATACGAGAAAGAAAAAAAAGAAGTTACAGTGCAGTATAAGAAATTAAACATTGAAGAGCAGTTAAAACAGTTAAATATATAAAAGCAGATAAAATAACTTTCCTGGACTCAGCTTTTTGACCAATATGACAGTCCGGTCCATACTTTCTAACCATCTCACCCACTTTAGTATACTCTTATCATTTTCGATGTGGTCGTCACCGCAAAGCTTAGTTCTTTTCTTCGGCAAACCTTGCAAAACCCGGTACAGCCCTGCAGACGAAAATCTCTTAATAGTCCAGAACGTGTTCTTAAACTATTTTATTTCTTCTGCAGTCTGTCTCTAAATAGTCAAGAACTTGCTCAGAGTGTTTATAGACTATTTTTTTCTTTTTAGGCCTTCTGCCTAAATTAGTTAGTTACTTTGACTAACTTTTTGACCAGCCCAACGTCTGTCTCTTCTGTCAACTATTGTCATGCCTGCATCAGAGAAATAATCAGAGATATGTCCGTTTCTGCAAGAGAATGTCACTCGTAATCATAAATGCAATCTTAACTTTCCTGGACTCAATGATCCATTTTGTGGAAAGCCAAATATTTTTGACCAATATGGCAGACATCTCATGCAATCCGGTCCATATTTTCTAACCATCTCACCCACTATGGGTCCAGATGCTTCGCACGGTTTTGAGGTTTCATTCCCTATAGTTACAGAAGTTTTTCCTTTAGTATACTCTTATCATTTTCGATGTGGTCGTCACCGCAAAGCTTAGTTCTTTTCTTCGGCAAACCTTGCAAAGCCCGGTACAGCCCTGCAGACAAAAATCTCTTAATAGTCCAGAACGTGTTCTTAAACTATTTTATTTCTTCTGCAGTCTGTCTCTAAATAGTCAAAGAACTACGCTCAGAGTGTTTATAGACTATTTTTTCTTTTTAGGCCTTCTGCCTAAATTAGTTAGTTACTTCGACTAACTTTTGACCAGCCCAACGTCTGTCTCTTCTGTCAACTATTGTCATGCCTGCATCAGAGAAATAATCAGAGATATGTCCGTTACTGCAAAAGAATGTCACCAGAATAATCATAAATTCAATTCTATTATTTGTTATAGGAATTTCTCTTTATATGTTTATATAGATTGTTATACAGTGTCAACAATGCTTATTTAAAGAAAGGCAACATCAAAACGATAGGTATTCAGCCTTGATTTAAAAGAACTGAGAATTGCAGCAGACCTGCAGTTTTCTGGGAGTTTGTTCCAGATATGTGGAGCATAAAAACTAGCGCTCCCCTGTTTAGTTCTGACTCTGGGGACAACAAGCAGGCCTGTCCCAGACGACCTGAGAGTTCTGGGTGGTTCATAGTGTAGTAGCAGATCAGAAATGTATTTTGGCCTTAAACCGTTTAGTGATTTATAAACCAGCAAAAGTATTTTGAAATCAATTCTTTGAGGCACTGGAAGCCAGTGTAGAGACTTCAGAACTGGAGTGATGTGATCCACTTTCTTGGTCTTAGTGAGGACTCGAGCAGCAGCGTTCTGAATCAGCTGCAGCTGTCTGATTGATTTTTTAGGGAGACCTGTGAAGACACCGTTACAGTAGTCAAGTCTGCTGAAGATAAAAGCATGGACAAGTTTTTCCAGATCCTGCTGAGACATAAGTCCTTTAACCCTTGATATATTTTTAAGGTGGTAATAGGCTGACTTTGTAATTGTCTTAATGTGGCTGTTAAAAATTCAGGTCTGAGTCCATGACTACACCAAGATTTCTGGCTTTGTCTGTTGTTTTTAACATTATCGTTTGAAGCTGAGTGCTGACTTTTAATCGTTCCTCCTTTGCTCCAAAAACAACCACCTCAGTTTTTTCATCATTTAATTTAAGAAAGTTCTGACACATCCAGTCATTAATTTGTTCAATGCACTTAGTCAGTTGTTTTATTGGACTATAGTCCCCTGGCGATAAGGTTATATAAATTTGTGTGTCATCCGCATAACTATGGTAACTTATTTTATTGTTTTCCATAATTTGAACCAGTGGAAACATGTAGATGTTAAACAGGAGAGGCCCCAGAACGGAGCCTTGGGGAACTCCGCACGTCATATTTGTATGCTCAGATGTATAATTCCCTATAGACACAAAGTAGTCCCTATTCTTTAAATAAGACTCAAACCACTTTAGTACTGAGCCAGAAATGCCAACCCAGTTTTCCAATCGGTCTAGTAATATGTCATGGTCGACCGTATCAAATGCAGCACAAAGATCAAGTAATACCAAGACCATGCCACCAAGCCACTATCTGTGTTTAAGTGGATGTCATTAAAGACTTTAACAAGAGCTGTCTCAGTGCTGTGGTGTGGTCGAAAACCCGACTGGAAGGCATCAAAACGGTTGTTTAGTAACAAGAAAAGGGTGAGTTGTTGAGAAACCGTTTTTTCAATGATTTTACTTAAAAATGGAAGGTTTGATATCGGCCTATAGTTGCTCATTAGTGACATGTCTAGATTGTTCTTTTTTAAGAGTGGCTTAATGACTGCAGTTTTCAGGGCCTGTGGGAAGATACCTGAGAAAAGAGACATGTTTACAATCTGTAGGAGATCAGTAGCCAAACAATTGGAAACATTTTTGAAAAGGCCCGTTGGTAGAATATCAAGGCAGCAGGAGGAGGTTTTCAGATGTTGTATAATGTCCTCCAGGTTTTTACGATTGATCGTATGAAATTGGGTCATATTGGCATATGTTTTGCCTGGACACTGTGACAATACATACCCTGTACTCGATATGGAAGCACTGATTGTTTGTTTAATTTTCAAAATTTTGTCTTTGAAAAAGGTGGCAAACTCATTGCAGGCCTCGGTAGATAAAAGTTCAGATGCTACTGGTACTGGAGGGTTTGTTAACCTATCGACAGTAGCAAACAACGCACGTGAGTTATTATTGTTTCTGGCAATAATGTCCGAGAAGAAGGACCGCCTTGCATTCCTCAGTTCCAAATTATAAATACAAAGTCTCTCTTTATAGGTGTTGTAGTGGACCTGGAGATTAGTTTTTCGCCACCTGCGTTCTGCTTTTCTACACTCTTTTTTCTGTTCTTACCAGTATGGCATTTCTCCATGGAGATCTTTTCTTATCAGAGACAGTTTTTACCTTAATGGGAGCAATGGCATCAATAACATTTGTAATTTTACAATTGAAATTGTCTACAAGCTCAGTGACTGAGACCCCTGAAAGGGCGGGTGTGGAGGAGAAAAGCTGAATGAATGTTTCACTGGTGTTGTCAGTGATATACCGTTTTCTTATTGACATTGTTTGGACACTTTTGTGCACAGAGATAGGGCCATTAAAGAAAACACAGGAATGATCAGAGAGAGCAGCATCAGTCACCACAACCTTGGAAATGTTCAAACCCTTCGAGATAATCAAGTCCAGAATGTGTCCCTTGTTGTGTGTGGGCTCCGTCACATGCTGAGTCAGTCCATAGTTCTCAGAAATACAACACAGTTCTTTGGTCCCTCTATGCTGGGGATTGTCAACATGAATGTTGAAATCACCAGCAATAACTACACAGTCAAAGTTAATACAGATTATAGACAGCAGTTCACTAAAGTCGTCAAAGAAGGATGCACAGTATTTAGGTGGCCTGTAGATAATTAGGAATATAGGTCGAGACGTGGACCTTAGCTGAAGAGCCATATATTCAAAAGAAGCAAAGTTTCCATAAGATATTTGAGTACATTGGAACGAGTCATTAAACAAAATGGCGACTCCACCTCCTTTCTTATTCGCTCTATTCTCACTCATAAAATTGAAGTTAGTGGGAGCTGACTCTATAAGAACAGCATCACTGTTATTATAGTCTAACCAGGTTTCAGTTAAAAACATGAGGTCAAGATTGTGCTCAATAATAAAATCATTGATTAAAAATGATTTACCCGCCAGAGCCAAGGCTAGTGTTAGTGTGTTAAAATAATTATCTGTCTCGTTTTTTGGGACAGGCTGTGGCTGACGAGGAATGGATGCTAAATTTGCTAAGTTGGCTGTCAAGTGCTTCTTTTTCCTTCTTTTACTTAGCGGATTCACCATTCTTTTTCTATTACCTATCACAACATAGATTGACGAAGAATTGAATACACAGGGCCCAGGCTTGTCCTGGAAAGAGTCATGAGTGCCACTAGGCATGCAACCTGGGCCCAGCACATATCAGTTAAAGCTTGTTGCATTTTGTACACAAGCATACTTATCAGTCTGGTGAGAAGGAGTTAGCTGCCGTCCTTGAGGGGGCAGAGGTGCCTGGCGTTTTACTTTCAGCGGTTCAGTCAACACAGGGTCACTTTGATGCTGGGGGCGAATGATGGTAGTGGGGCAAACTTGATTCCAGCATCTACCAGCTGCTCCATCCCGTTAGTGAACCCCAACATGTGGCAGGGGGAAACAGGGGAAAAGGCGGATGGGGAGAGCAATGGATCCTCAAAGGCGTCAGTGTTGGTAAGGGGGTTTGAGGAGTGTTGGATGGGTGAAAAGAAGGGTTGAGATTTCTCGTCTCCGTTCTGTGGTCCTCCATGGTCAAATCTTTGCTCAGGTGGGGGCTGTGGTGGATCACTGCCGCACTTTGTTGTGTCTTCCTCTTGTTTTGTTTGTTTATCTTGTCTCGTGTCCTTGGCCGAGGGAGTAGATGTGTGGTGCAGAAAGTAAAGTAGGCTAGAGGTGAACAGCTTTACTCCTGGCTTGTTAAGAAAAAGTCCATCTGCTTTAAAAAGATGTCTGCAGTCCCAGAAAATGTTAAAATTGTCAATGAACCGCAGAGAGTGGACGGTACATGCAGTTGAAAGCCATCTGTTCAGTGCCAACAGTCTGCTGAATCTCTCAGCTCCTCTTCTGACTGGTGGTATAGGGCCACTGATAAACACCTCCACGTTTAGGGAGCTGACTGTGTTCAGCAGATTCATAAAGTCACGATTTAGCACTTCAGACTCTTGCTTTACAACATCATGTGACCCTATATGCAGTATAATATTCTTCACAGTTGGGTGTGCTACCACGATATCCGGGATTCTTTGGGCCAAGTCAGACACCATGTCTTTGGGAAAACAGAGTATTTTGGTGTTTTTATTGCTATTTATGTCTTTTACAGCAGAGTCACCCACAATCAGAGTTTGGTGCCCAGTCTTTAGCTTTCCCTGTAGCTTTTTACTTTTTGAATTGCTCTCAGTCCTTACCCTGCTGTGTGACGATGAGACGCAATCCACATCATGTCCAGGGTCCTGCAGCAGAGGAGCAAATCTGTTATCCAGTTGCACACTCAGTTGTTGGGCAGGCATTTTGTTGCTAATTCTCCCTTTTGCAGCTGTCCACGGCTGTGTCCTACTGAGTACAGGGGTTGAAGAGGCGCTCTGCCTGGATGATAATGCAGGCCACCCGGTCGTATCACAAATCTCAGGGCGCGGTGCCCTGCCCGTTAGTCGTCCTCCCATTTCCCAGGAAAATGATTTACTCTTAGGCTTTGCACCAAACGAGTTCCAGGGAGTACTACCACTTGTTGATTTATTACCCATTTCACAGCCCTGCTGTTTGTTTGTAGTCTTGCTGGTGCTAGTTAGCTGTGTGTTGGCATGCTTTTGTCCATTGTTTTGGGTCAATGGTAAAGTGGTGTCATTTCCACATGATCCGTTCACTTCCACGTTTACTTCTAACCGGTAAATTTTGGTTTCCAGAACTGCAATCTTCTGAAGGAGTTTGTAGTAGTCCTCCATGGACAAGGGAGGCATCTTGCTGCTAATTACCTTTAGCTACAGTCACTTTAGGACAGGCTTGAGCTATTGGTAGGCCACGCTCACGCAGAAAAATGTTGAAATATGGCAATAGCCTATGTCTACAAAACATGCATAGTCCAGTGATGTATAAGTATCCAAGAGACGCTGCTCATAGTTTCTCTCTGAGGAAAAGCAAGATTATCAGCAGAAATATGTAAGCAGAGGCAGGAGAGGCAGGAGCAAGCAGCAAAAGCGTCTGCACTGTACAACCTTCACAAACAGCTACCTCCACCCTCCACCCATACAGCTGACGAATTCATGTGATGCTTCAGAGGAAAGGACGTCTCATTCCTCTAAAATACATTTGCTCGTTGCCTCTCTCCTCCGATAATTTGCTTGCGTCTCTTCCGTGGGAGGGACTAAGATGCATGGAAGGAAGGCAAGTGGAGGAGTCGGGGATGCAATTTAAGGGCCATGGGATGCACCTCCAGCCACATGGCAACTCGCGGAGAATCTTGGAGTCCTCGTAGAAACCCCACTGTTTTTAGAAAATACGTTCAAAGACACATCTGGCCAATGATGTGAATGTTGTCATGTGACTCACCAACTCATCAACTGATTTGGACCACAGCAAACAGTGTGGTGTGAAAAGGAAAAATACTACAATGTATAATGTTTTTGCCCTTGGTGTGGACCACATGAACCGAACTACCGATGTGAAAGCACCCTAAAACAAAACTCACATATCGACATGTACATTGAAAGAGATTTTGATCTATCTAATTGTTCCTCCAGTCCTGATGCAATGCCAATGTAAGTGATTGGGGACAAAATAATGTCTGGCTTAGACAAATCAAGTACAATATTTTCCAAGGAGATACTGTCTTTTTAGTACAAAATTCCCTTTGGAACTTTGGTACTACAAAGACTGCAATATTGGAAGATTTGTCTAACTCAATCCACATTAAGCCTCAGTTGTACGTGGTGTGAATGTGTGCATCTGTATGAGATGGAAGCTCTTGGGTTGTAGGTGAAATAGAGCATTCTGTGTAGAATTCCTTTGACAAATGACTTTACACTAAGGTGACCAGATTTCTGAGACAAAATCCGGGGACATTTTCAGCTCAGAAGCGTAAATACCTCCAAAAAAGGTAATGTTTTTATCTTTGTAAAACTTTAAATGGGACACTGCCCCAGGGGGGTCACTAGACCTAGAGCTGCACTAGGGCACAAGCCCCCCTAGGGGGATCCATGGGCATGCTGCCCTGTAAGAAAATGTTGTCTTTTTAATGTTTAAATGCATCAATCTGGTGCACTTTGAAAAGAAATTCAGAGGTTAGACTTGATTATTCTTATCTATGGATGGAAATATTTGTGCTGTAGCCTGAACTATTTTGCACTTAAGAATTATAACCATGCACAATGTCACTAGGAAGCATACCAGTAGAAATATATATTCATATTTGTAAGTGGGATATATATATATAAGTGGGATTGTCTGGAATCTGGCAATATAATAACCATTATGGTGGGATACACTGGCTAAGCAATTTACAAAAATGTCTGTGCTGACATAAATAGTTTACATGATCATACATTATAATTTTGGCCCTTTGGCTGAGTCTCTATCTGTCAGAGGAAGAGCAGGAGTGCGGTTGTGAAGAAGATGGTAATTTCATGGTGCAGATTAACACTTTTGCATGCACTATACCCGTGTCACATTGTCATTAGGGGCTGAGCCCCCCTAAAGGTCTGATCCTAGAATCGCCCCTGCTGCTACTTCATAAGTACTCCACTACACCTCAGACGGAAATGTTTACTTTTACTGCACTACATTTATCTGACAGCTTTTGCTTTATTGCTTCACGCTGGGCTTGTTTCTGCAACAGCTCATTCATTGAGTATCGGATACAATTAAAACTATTGAGGAAATATTTTCCGTTGACTTTGGTCCAGTATTAAACGAGATAGCTGCAGTCGGCAACGGTTAAACAAGCTACAATGTAAGTTAATGGACGTCAATTGTCCAGCTTGTACTTACGTTAGTAAAAGTGCTCGTTTTGCCACTGACAAGCTCAGATTAATATTCTAAGTGTCTGACAACATTATGGAAAGGATTTCTAAGGAGGTCGATCTTTCTGTTAAAGAGTAAGATCCTTTTTTAAAACAAAAAGTCTGCGAAATTGCATTCGCTAAACCAACCAGACTCCATGTAAATAAACAGTAATTTTAGCATCGTAATATGGGCATTCTAGAACATGTCTGAGCTCTGAGGCTTGCTCTGGCTGTCTTGAGCCTGTGTGTGTAGGGTGCACGACTATTTCATTCCAATTTCGGGTCTGTCAGTCACAGTGAAAACCGGGGACATTTCCGAGGACAGCTCCAGCCGGGGACAGGTCACCGAAACCGGGGACGTCTCGTCATCCTACTTTACATCTTCCTCAGTGTCAGCTTCTCATTCCTCACTGTCTTGTCCTCTGCAGGCCAATGATGCTGGGGACTACTTCCCCATCTGGGGAACGTGTCAGGGCTTCCAGCAGCTGTCCGTCCTCACAGCCAACAAAAACCTGCTAACCCTCACTGATACCAAGGCTGTGGCTCTACCTCTCACTCTCACACCAGGTATTTGTTTCTGTCCCTGTCCTCTGCTCTTGTTCTGCTTGCCTCATTTGCTCTTTTCTTCTCTTTTCTTCTTTTCCTCTCGTCATAAAGATGAACAACTATTTTCTCCCGTTTTTGGTTGTGCCTGAATCTCTTCTCAGATGCAATGTCTTATAGTCCTATAGTTCTTTTTCTGTCAAGCAAGATTAGCAGGGAAATCAAATATAAGTGCCACTCTGCATTCTGCTGCTATGGTACTGTGATGTGATCATGACTGCACATAATGTGCAGCAGAACTGATATAAAAGGTCCCTGTGAAAAAAAAGTCATTTTTAGTTCAGCTAAGCTGTTAGACCAGCTACAATCGTAGAAAGAAAGTACACATGATAAAATATTATGCATATTACTTTTAAGAAGTGTTTTAAGGAATCATTTAACCAAATATAGCTGGCCCTCCCTTACCACTGATCCTACTGCCAAAGGACTGATTTTAATACTAATGCTGTATTACACCATTAACTTTTACTAATGTAACTTCCTCCCTCCTGTGTTGTGTGAACTGCTTGTCCGGACCTCCTGCCCCACCACTAATCTGTGTCCGTCCTCTAGCGGCCCAGTCCAGCCGTCTCTTCCGAAGTTTCCCCAAGGATCTTCTGCAGTCTCTGGCCGAAGAAAACGTCACTTCCAACTTCCACAGATGGAGTCTGTCTATGCAGGTATTTTTTTTGCTCCCGGTCGCTTTCTCTTTTCTGTCCACTCCTGAAAAGCATGAACACCTGGCATGGCCGGAATCTGGAAGCCAAACTGTTCCCAGAGTTGGTTTTGCCTTTTTTGCTCACCAAACGCTGCTGTGGCTGCCCTCCTTCTGCCATCTTTACTCGCGCTGAGTTTTTGAATTCCAGCGGATTATATGCACAGGACATGCCTGTATAGGCTGAGACAAAATGAACCCAAGACAAAATAAGAGTGTTCTTGCAAAACAGAACATTGCAAAATAATCGTTTTTTTCTCGATTGTACTATTTTGGTGATAGTTGGGAGCCAAAATCTAAATCAAAATTCAGTTAATTACACAGCCCTAGTTTCAGTGTTGGGGGTTTAATTATGGAATGAACTTAATGATGAGTTGAAAATGCAAACAAGCCAGAGTGTTTTTTACCCCCATCCCAGAATACATAAGTGGTGTAGCCAGACCACACTGCAGTGCTGACACACACGTTGTGGAGATAGTACATCAACCAAAAGTCTAAGTACCTCTATCCTACCTACCACAGACACACGTAAAAACACTCAGCTGTGACTAGATGGAGTCAGACGTTGGTCTCGTACCAAATCCAAACAAAACATTATGGGTTCAATTCCCATTCATGCCTTATTAAGTTACTTGCAATTTCAATCTGCTTGACGATCCTTAATTTAAGGTAGGATATATAGTCCACAACGCTCCACTTCCAGGATTGCTCTCACTCTACTAGAAATTCCGCCGGATGTGACTCTTTTTGTCCATTACCTTCCGCTTTTTTTGTGTTGTAATTCTAAACTCTGGTGGATTTATGAGGACTATGGTTAACTGCTCCTCAAAACCTGCAGGGTAAATCCAGACAGCTAGCTAGAGTATCTATCCAATCTGAGTTTTCTGTTGCACGACTAAAGCAACTTTTGAACGCACACGTTCCACCAAAACAAGTTCCTTCCTGAGGCTACTTTTGTGGCTCCGCTCGGCCCTTAGCACCGCCCAAGACGATTGTGATTGGTTTAAAGAAATGCCAACAAACCAGAGTACGTTTTTCTCCCATCCCAGAATGCTGTGTGGACTAGCCAGACCCTCTTCCGCAGCGCTGTGGAGGAAGGTCTGGCAATGCGAGACTACTCTTCATGAGTGTACGTGTGCAAGGCACTCAATGGCAACCTGTTATTACAATTACCCTTAAAATGTTTCAACTCAACCCTTAGCATCATATCACCATACATCAGTATGTTTGACCAGATCACTATGCTTCAAACACAGGGTTTGTCAGAGCGTCAAACTGAAACGTGAAGGCTGCCAAAAAAGTGTATTCAGTCAGACAGCTAATGTTTGAAATGTTTATTATTATAGCAGAATATTGTGTTTGGCGGCCAGACTCCGACCTCATCACTCCCCGCAGGGTTTACATGAGATATTAGGAAGTGACGAGAAAGTAGCTTCCCCCCTGGCCGCAGCCTGCAGGTGGATGCTGGGGGGGTAGTGGCGGGGCTTAAAGAACAGGCAGCAATACGGGTGCAGGGCAGCAGCAGCATTGACAAGCAGAGATGGGGAAATGTTGCAGCTTAAATAGACCGCCAGAAGTGTGTGTTTTGGTAAATGATACAGAGAGTGAGGCATGTCACGTGTGTGACTGCCTGAACTAGCTCGCAGGCGTCGCACCATTTCAGTCAAACAGAGCCATACCACACGCCGTACAGTGGAAACACGTCATTAGTGTATTTTCTCATGTAGGAGTCCTGATGAGTGTCCTTGCAGAAGGCGTGTTTAACTCACCCCTTGCAGGTTTTTCCTGCATAGAGGAATTTTACCAGAATGCAGGAAATTAAGTCTTTGACGCTCCAAATTTCCCCATACCCCCCACCTAATTTGTGTCCCCCCACAAAGGCCCATCCTGAGCCAAACCCCTGGCATCAATGCTCCATACACCAGTTAGTTTGACCACATGCCTTTATGGTTGTTCCACGCAGAAGAAGCAAAGTAGTTTTAGGGCTACGAACAAATATTTTAAGATCAGTCAAGTCAATATGAAATCTCTGCCTTTGAACCAACAGAACTACAGCCGGAATGCCAAGCTCAAGAGGTTTTACAAGGTCCTGTCCACTAACAATGATGGGAAGAAAGAATTCATCTCCACAATGGAAGGTACCATTCCTCCCTGGCTACTTTGCAGTTTGCTGTATTGTTCGTGTTGTTCACTGTACAGCTGATTATTCAGATTCAGACATTGTTGGGAATCGCAGAGATTATGAAATAGGGGTAATGTTGATTTTAATGACCATGATGGT
Source organism: Sander vitreus (assembly GCF_031162955.1). Taxonomy (NCBI): domain Eukaryota; kingdom Metazoa; phylum Chordata; class Actinopteri; order Perciformes; family Percidae; genus Sander; species Sander vitreus. The sequence continues at coordinate 27,872,404 of NC_135858.1, forward strand.
CCTATTTGAAAATGAGAACTTTTCTAAAAGATGTTGATTAGAATGATTTTCTCAGTAAATGAGCAAGTTTTCTTTCCCATTTTTTGGTCTGCTGACAATGTTTCTGGTTTTCCTCCTAGCCTACCGCTACCCATTGTATGCAGTGCAGTGGCATCCAGAGAAGAGCCCGTTTGAGTGGATAGATAAGCCAGGCATGATTCACTCCACCACTGCTGTAAGAGCCTGCTTCTACACTGCCAGCTTCTTTGTCTCTGAAGGTAACCCGAGGCACCTCTGTATGCTTCTATTATCCATTTCCTTTCTTTTATTGTTTGCACTTTTCATAGTTTCTGAGCAGAATATTTCCAAAGGCTATAGGTCACTGATTTAACTGAAATTCAATGGAAAGTTAGGCTGTGAGCCAAGAAAGAATCTGATTAGTTTGACTCATAACTGCTGATGCAAAATAATAATTATTTACAATTATAACTACTATGTTTTATTTTGTTCAAGATCCCCAAGACCCATCATTTCATGATTTGTGCTTATACAGATTTTCTACTCTGTTTACACCTTCTTCACCAAATGTTACATATAATGATTAGGGCTGGGTTACAATAATCCATTTTCCATGTTTGAGTGATCTGATATTGATTCATAAAATCCAGTAATTGATCTTTTAATATATGCATTTTCACCATGGATGTGGTGAATTGACTCCCTTTTAGGGTCAGCAGAAGTTCTCTGAGAATTTATGTTATACCCAAGCTAAATTGGTAGTGTAACTGAAATGTCCCTAACCTAACTGATATGAAATCGGAAATGTAATCGAGTCAGGACCTTGTCAATCGGAATGAAATCGATTGGGTTAATCATTGGCGATACCCAGTCCTAATTATGATGATCCTGAAAACAATCAATTCAGTAGCTCTCCTGGAGCTTTCAGTTTTATCACGTGATCTTCATCAGCGGATGGAGTTTGCGGAGTTCTCATGTACATTTTCAAATTTCCAATTTTTTGTCCGAGCACTTTAAGGATATTTTGCCCATGTTGAGCAATTTCTTGATCTGTGCAAGTGCAACTGAATTCAATTGACACACAAACACACACACACACACACACACACACACACACACACACACACACACACACACACACACACACACACACACACATACTGTCTTTTCTTTATTTACACTCTCCCCTTTTTCTCCCTTCTGCCTTCCTTCCTTCCTTCAGCCATGAAGAACCAACACCATTTCTCCAGTGCTGTGGAGGAAGAGCGAGCTCTCATCTATAACTTCTCTCCCGTCTACAGAGGCATGCATGCCATCTTCGTGCAGAACTATTACTTTGATTGATGGACAGTATACCGAAGACCAAACAGACCTGGGCTCAGTCTAGTCAGAATTTGTTATAAGTATCGTCATCTTGGCCCACGTTTAATACCAAACTTTATGCTGTCGTCACTTACAGTAACCTCAAACATCAAGTCAATAATTAGCCGTTTAGCTTAGCTCATTTGCCACAGTGATTTGGAATGCAGTGCGAACAGGACAGTGAGGATATGCAGTGATAATTAATACAAGAAGAATTAAACATCCTTTTTAGTAATCGCTGGTTGTCTTGAGTCGAATGGCAGATAAAGAAAATAATACAAATTGAATTTACTTCTTTTAATCAGTGTTTCTCAAATGTTTTCAGAACAAGGACCACTTACCCAATAAAAAACCAAACCTAACGGACCACCTTGCAGCCAAAATAACCCCAAAAACAATAGCTTTCTTACTTCAACAGTATATTGCAAACAACAGCCAAATCAAATGACAGTTTCTAGAAATAGCTTACTCACTCATTGTCTCTTTTGCCATCTTAATGCAAGAAGAGGAACAATGGTGCTCCTTATACTGAGACATCAGGGAAGCAATGTATGTCATGAAGCTATAATGCGTAGTTTCTGTCTCCCCCATTAGGAATTCTAAGAATGACACCAACACTGTCGGCGCATCCTAATGACGCAAGCACCCCCACCCCTCTCCCACGCTGTTGCTACAGTAGTAGCGTCTAACCCGTCAAATCAAGGAGGACACAGAGGATAATAAAAACATGATGGACTCTTCAGAAGAAGTAATTATCTTGTCATTTTTATGTGCTCTTCATCTCCAAAAACACATCACTAGAGCTTCTACGCGCGAAAGTCGCCGGACTACACCATTTAGTTAACATAGCCATTCAAGTAGCTTTGTATCAACTCATTTGTAACTTGAATGTAACAGACGTTCATTAATGCAAAATAGTTGCGCACTATAGCTTTAAGTCATCGATTTATCTTGTCAGTTGTCAGTTAAACTTTGTTCCTTCGTATTTCCTTCAAATGTCACGCTGATCATTCGTGGCACAAAAAGTCCGAGCACACAGATAACAACAGCCAATTTAAATAATAATGTTAAAGTTTGCACACACTTCATTTACTATAATATTGAAAATAACACATCTATGCTCCTCCTCATTAGGCTTTGGAGTTGCTGGCAGACAGTTTGAGAAACAGTTTTTTTTTTTTTTTTATCTGATAAATAATGGTTTCATACCGTCTTCAATCCAAATCACCTTATAGTGTCATGTCATTTGTTTTTTAACATGGCTGTATGCCTGACCCATTAAGGGACAGTAGTAACATTAAAGGGGTTATATTCTAAGCAAAGCTTCTTGGAAGTAGTGCGTTTTCACACTTGGTCCGTTTCAACCCTTCAAAAGAACACAGACTTATTAGTCAGAAATTTTTGCGCATATGTGAACAATCCAAAGGGACTCAGACCCCTCCGGAATGAACCTGAGTGGTCAGAATGTGGTTCTCATCATCTGTGCATTGTGAACACAACACACTTCAGGTTCGCTTTGCCCTTTTGCCGTTTTGCCAATGTATTTTAGCCCTGAGGCCCCATCAGAGCTGAAGTGGACCAAAAAGAGAACTGAGCCCTTTTTCAAGTAAATTGACAATGTGAACACAAAAAGAACTGAGTCCCTTTTCTGTTGGTTCACTTTTTGGTTCACTTTAAAGGCAGCTACACACCAGGCCGATAATCGACTGTTGGACAGTCTGGCGATGTCAGTGACTCGAGTCTGTTCGGTGTGTTCCATGCCGTCGTCCGTTGGAGGAGCTGTTGGCCTTCATTTTGGCCGACCTGACATGCTCAGTCGGAGACAGGGCAGTCGGGACTTACCCGGAAATGGCAAGCGGGATGACCGTGACTAAGCCTCTCAAAATCTGACGAAAATCTTTTAAACTGACCTTTGTCGATCTGAAATGAAGACAGATTCAGCAACTGCATGGCCTATTTCTCGCTTAAAATGTTTTCAGAAACACGTTTCGGTGAACTATTTTAGTACAATATGAGATCGTATTCTGAATGAGTCGCCGTTAATGGCCGGTTGAAAAATCCAAAATCCGGAAGTAGCAGCCAGACCCACGTGACGTGTTTGTCCAATCAGCTGCCGGTTTTCATTTTTTGGGCGACAATACAGATTAAGACGTATCAACGACTCATTGCTTTGGTTTGTTCCAAGGCATTTTTTTGACCAACTCGGGGAGACTGATCAGTCCAACTGCTTTTTTTGCCAACGGTCGGCCGTCTGGTTGGTCTGTAACGGCCTAAACATTCATATGAAAGTCAGAAACAAATCACACAAACTAAAGTGCAGATTGCAGAAATATAAAAACAAATATGTGGCTTTACCACACTTAGTAGTATTTACATTTAATTATAATTTACTGTAATAAACATATGTAAACATGTAGATTGCACTTTTTAAACACTGTCTTTGAACTTTACTAGACAGTTAAATAAGTAAAAATATAGTATATACAGTATATACAACGGTGTATTTTTTTTTACAGCGCACACAGAGGAGCTGCCTCCAGCCCCTCCCTCCCCTCATGAAGTTGCGTGCCGCGTGCATGACAGTGTCAACATTGCACTCACACTCATAGACAGAGAGGCTATCGTTACGTTAGCAGTAGCATGCTGCTGCTGGTCTTGCCGTGGGATTAACTGTACTAATAAAACCGTTGAAACAACGCAGCCACGCTGCTGTGAAAGCTCCCCGAACGTCATTTATCAGAGTCTGGTTGTTACCCCTCCCCGTGGCAGTCTCCTCCACTCCATATCTTTATAACGGAGCTAGCTAACTGGAGCTAACCGCTAATCAGAGCTAATCGTTGCTAACCGAGCCTTCAGTTCTGCGTGCCTGTATCCATTAACTGCATGTATGGACTAAAGCCTGAATAAAACCCTTCATTTTATTAAAATGGCTGTAAAAGTTCTAAACTACAACTCAGAGTTGTTTGAATGGCAGAAATCTGCTCAAGGTATGGCGTAGCGTTAGCGTGCTAAGTTGATGCTTTCTCTGCGGGTGCAGACTGATTTGCTCTTGCGAGTCACGTGACCAAATCGCAGCCTTTGCGATTAGGAAACATATCGTGATATTATCGCAAATGCAATTAATCGTTCAGCCCTATCAAACGTCCAAATATCCAGTTGTCAGGGTGTCTTTCGTTACAGCACAGCATTCCCATGTTTTTAAAATGCTTTATTGGATACCTTTACTGGTGTTTGCAACCATTAAATGACTCCAAAGTCCACCATACAGGGCTTAACACGCTGAGTGATCAGTGAGAGAAGAGTTTTGTGACGAGCTGCTGTTTCAGTATCAGTCTGAAATAATGAATGTGAGTCCGTAAAGTTATTTCTGTCAAAATGGACACATACTCTGCCACCTGTATTCCAAGTTGTTCAACCCTCTATGTCTGTAAGCAAAAACAGCATTCAGTGTGTATGTCAATGAGAAATGGGAATCCGGTTACCAACTTATCTTTTTAAAAAGAACTACTTTCCTATTTTGAAGTTGTATAGTCATTTTGTAATTTTCTTCCACAGGCAGATATCAATAATCATAAAACTCTATAGATGAGTCTAGAGAAATAGTTCATCTTGGCATGATTGTATTCTTGTGTGTCTCTGTGGGCATTTCCACATTTTTACTCCTCAACAAAAAGAGTATTTTGTATATCACATTGTCAGAGAATGCTACTTGTCTGTAGAGATTATCAGGATTTGAGAAATTATAGTTTTTACATTGAAACATTTACAGTAGCAATTTCAGTAGGCTCAAGTAGTGGCATTTATTTTATACAGGGGGGGTGGGTTGGAAACCTGAAAACATTGTAGCTTTGAGGTTTTCTCATTACACACCAACAATGTTCCTTATGGGAAAAAGTGGATCGTATGGATCAGTTCACGACTTTCTGATTTTGAAATGTAACATTGAATGTTTAACGGTGTAGCATGGCGTCTTCAAACGTTGTCATTTTCGTCATTAATCAAATTTTTTAAACTAGTATACCAAACCAGTAAGGTTCATAATTTTCTGTTTGGTGCATTGCCACATTGAAACATTGTGTTTCTTGCTGCAAGAGAAGTCTTGAAAAATACAGCCAATGTGAAAATAAATAATTACAAATCCAGTATTTCCCTTTTGTGTGTGAATAAAAACAAAAATGAGCCCTACCAACTAACTTCTTGTCCAAATTCTACTTTGGAACGTTCTTTATTATATTTATCAGCTCAAATCAGTAGCTTTGGATACATTGATTGCACAACTGATTGTACAAGTTTTGCTTGTTTATTTCATCATGTGCCGGATGATCGGACAATAAAGGAAGTCAAGTAAAACTCAGAGTATCCAACATCCTTTGTTTCCTTTTAAAATATGCCATATGCCTCCCATTAACTGGAAGTCCTAACATCTGCCGACTGAATGACTGAAAGTTTGAATTACTATTCAACATTTAGCCTTTATCCTACGAAAAAACACTGATTTAAACACGCCAAAGGCCCACTTTCAAGGATGACATTCATATGTCATTGCTGTCCTGTAAGAAGCATTTATCCACTTAATGAAAAACAGCTCAAATTTCAGCTTTGTGACAAGGCCTTTTCTATATAACCCAATGGTTTTTGCAGTGAATAGCTTATTTAGCCAGGAGAACTGTCTCAAACATTAAAAGAACACTGACATGACATACTGTATATTACAGAGTTTGAGTTCTAAATGATAAAAATACATTTTGTGTGATTTGCTGATATTATTCTGCAGGTATGTGGGGTGGTCGAAAAAGCATGACATATAACTTAAAACTGAGGGAAACCTTGCAGACCAACACATCTGGAACAGGAAGTGGTTTGTTAATATTCAGCGAATTCTGCAAGGATTCGACCCATTCACTTGTTTCACATTTTGCGGGGGGGGGGGCGGACAGCCATCACTGGAACCCTCTTCTAAGCTGGGCTTTTTAGTATAAATTGAGTGTGTAGATTGAAAGGGGTGATACATTTACCAATTTTAGCATAAGGCTGCAACATAATGTGAAAGTGAAGGTGTCTAAATATTTGAGTGCACTTCACTGTACATTGTGGGTGTAAGCAAAAAATAAAAATCAAAGCCTCTGAAAATGTGGCTTTAAAGGCTCTGAACACCAACACATGTATTCTCATTTAATCTGGCTGATTAAACCTCTTCCCAGCACTGTGTGGGTGTCTATAGACTGATTAATTGACATCTTTTGGAGTCTTGTTGCACCTGATAGGGCAGGACAAATGACAACTTATCATCAATCAACAATCATTATTATTGGTATATGAAGACATCTCATCTAAGCTATGGCCCACTTTAAAACTGAGCCGAGGTCTAATCAGCAAGAATAACTGAAATCACCTGTGTGGTGGCCTTACAACCTTGGCTATGTATGTATGACATTATGTTCATTAACAAATGAGTCAAGTTTGCAAAATAAAAAAAAAAACCTGAGTTCCTTAGGGAATAATTTATTAGGAGTTTACACTTAAAAACAGGGCTCAGACATAAAATACAGAAACTCTCTCCACTAAAATAACCAAAACCTTTGTTTAAATGTTATGTTTATGTAGGACCTACATGCATAGTAAGAAGGTGGGTGAGTACATTGGTTTTCATGGCCTTTATATAACATAAAATACACGACAATCCATTTGAGAGTGAAGCCATGCCCATAGACTGGGTAAACTGGTGATAGCCAGACTAGCCATGCCCCACTAATGTGTTTAGATTTGGCACACGTGTAAAAGGTTTGTGCAAAAAAAAAAAATCCCACTAGATGGCAGCATGATACCACCGAATGTATGCCTATGATCATAAGCAATAACAGCAGAGAGACTGCTTTCAATGTGTGCAAACACTTGATACCCAGGATTTGTAATGTTTAAATAACAATTAGTTGCACAGCACAAAACTAAAAAAGTTATATAGTACTAATATAGAAATTCAACAAGTTCCAACTTTCCACCTTTATTTAGTATTTTAGTATAGTTTAATTACATGTTCTTAAGTTTCTTTAATATGCTCAACCTTTTATTTTATATTCGCAGTTATTTTGTAAGCTATGAATATGATTATTATAGTAAATAACACACATTTCCCCCAAGTTCACCCTGACATATTTGGTATTTCTTGGAAAATGTGTGCATCTACAGTAGGATAAAAATAATTAAAACTGCAAGCAGCGATGAACAGGCCCTCGCCTTCTTGCAGTTGGGGGTACTGGCAGACGCAACATCACATGTAGACCAGAAGTTAAATGTAATGTAAATCGGAATAACTTTTGCCAAGATACAACCGTTCATGTTTTAACAGCCACCTACAGGAAGTTGTTCCTCCATAACTTGGGCATTGTTTTAGCTATCAAAATTCTTCTGATACTTTTTAGTCACGAGGGTCCACCGAGTCTATATCCAAGTTTTCGTGCAGATTGGACTCACAAAGTATGTTTCCCATATATCGCGATGTGGCTAATTAATAAAACAAATTCTAACTGTGCCATCTAATGGCCGATTCACTCTAAATTTGGCAGGGATGCTCAGGCTCCTATGCGGAACAACTGTGTCATGTTTGGTGTCAATCGGAATAAATCTTGGTAAGATACGCAACTTCCTGTTTCGACAGCCCCCTACAGGAAGTTGGTCCTCTGTAACTTGCGCATTGTGTTAGCTATCAAAATGCTTTTGACGACTTTTTGTCATGAGGGTCCACCGAGTCTACGTGTACATTTTTGTGCAGATGGGACTCACGCTCTAGAAGGAGTTAAAAAAAAAAATAGGTTTCGCTCAAAGCGAATTTGCTAATTAATTAAAAAAAAATGAAAACAGCGCCATCTAAAGGCCAATTGATGCCATATTTGGCACACATATCACTGAACTTTCAAGTCACATTTTTGTAATGTAATCTACATCATGCCTACCACTATACAAACACACACTATTTAGATGATTTAATTAATGTAATTAATGACTAAAATGCCATCTTAAAATACATTTTGGGTATTTTCAAAATAACAATAACATAATTGCTAATCAAAAAGACTAGAGGAAGAAGAAGTACATTGAAAATGTCATCAGCATGATAGCATGGAAGTTGAGGTCCCAAAAACAACAAATTTTTGTACTTAAAATTAACATTGTTGTGAGCAAAACATTGCCCAAAACACCCAATGTATCAAACATGATACAAAAAATATATCATAAACAAAATCATATGGCAAAAATTTTTTTTGTGATTTTAACCTTTTTTTGTAAAAAGGTTTAATAAACATCTAAATTCCAAAAAAATAGAATTTTCTGGTTATTTTTTCATGTGTCAGGGTTTACAGGGTTACAGATTAATGTGCTGACAGAAGGTCTTCAAATAGATTAGCAGACACAACTACAGTAAGTGGAAGAAAGACATCAGTGTAACAGCATCAACAACAGTGGTTAATAACTCCTGCAACAGCATGCTTGTTAGATACATTAACAATCTGAAATAATGTATTTAGAATTTTTTGAGAAAAGATTTTTTGAGAAAAGAATATTGAACCTGGTGCTTTATACAATACATTTGGCTGCAGAACTGAAGATTTTTCAAGATAGACTAATTTACAGTAATATTTTTTCATGTGCGACATTTTATCGCAAAAATGGATATTCTGGCCCACTGCCCCATTGTCCGAGGGTGAGGGTGACGTGATGCTGTGTGGGTGCCGCCGCGGCGGGGGTGATAGCGTATTTGCCTGTCCTTCAGGCGCCTCCGGGTAACGTTGCCCAACTCTCGGGCGGGGTACATATGCTATTTCAGTATATTCAAGTAAAAGCAGTCTCCGCTTGTCCCGTGCGAATGCGCCACACGAAACTCAGAAGTGAGGGAGTACTTTCTAAATCACACATGGTCCCAAAATGATCCTAATCCCGTGCCAATAGGATTTATATGAATTTGCACTATAACATTACCATTATATGCACATCGACTAGCAATAACACCACATATGGTTAAAAACAGATCACCGGCGAGACCGTTGTGCATACCTACTGTATACGACTGTAACATTAAATATATATATATATTTTAATCCGTTTATACGGTCTGGTCTGCATAACGTTATTAGTTAGCCCGCTAGCTTGGTTAGCAAGGTGCAATCTAGCTAGCTAACTGATATTAATTGGGATGCTAATGTTGGCTAACGAAAAACAGTATTAAAACAAATTGTAATGTTACTTACCGGAAAAAACTTCACTGCTGACTCCTTTGAGTGTTTTGTCGTACAACCGAATGTTGAACAAGACATTATTAGGCGACCAAGTGTCACAGTCTCGAAGACAAAAGCTGGTCAACCCCCAAAATGAAGTTTACGTGCCATGGATAAACTTTGCTAAACCTCTGTCATGACTGACAGGCCGCGAACTGTCAATCACATCATAGCCACGCCCTAAAACACCCCCTGCTTTATCGCCGATTTTAAAATCAATGAGACCATAATTAAAAAAATTAACATCATTCTGTGTTGCAGAAGACGTAAAACTAGCAATTGAGAATATAAACTCTTCATTGAAATGTTTACTGAGGTAATAAATCAAGTGAGAAGTGGGTCATTTCGCCAAAGATTTCTATAGAAACCGACCTCCTTTTTGCAACCGCACGTCTCGCCCCCTGCTGGAATTCAGATAGAATGCAGGTTTAAGGCACTTCCGCATTTGCAGTACTTTGCCGAACCGGATGCGCTGTCCACTAATATATACAGTCTATGGGAGTGACACAGCACAATCAGTTGCGTTCCAGTTGCTATGGGGACTATTTGCTCGCTCTCAGATGCAACTTGGGAGAAGACGAGAAAAGCTGAAGTGTGTCAAACTCACCTTTTATTTCACCTGTCTTTTCAGGACAGTAATGGGTAAACTGCCCATCTTTACTTGTTGGGTTCTCAAACATTTTTTTCTTAACGCCTGTTTGATAACTAGTGTTTTTTGTAATATAACAATAAAAGTGTACATAGAAGGTTTGCCATTGATTGAGGCAGTTAGCTAAGCTAGGCTACTGTAAACAGTCAGCTACCGTCTCGCGAACGAGCTGCGGCGGAAAACTGGAATGTCATCACTGCAGATGGCTAGCTGCCGTCTCGCAGCGAACTGGGTCATTGTCATCCCATTGATTCATGTAGCATAGCATTTTGAGGTCTGAAACTCTGCTTGTTAGAAACGGTTATGTTGACAAGTTTAATGAGTATGATTTAGTAAATACACACTGGTTTTAGAAACGATTATTTTGCCAACTGCAACAAGTAGACATAAGTTTTGATGTAACGGCTATCTGGTCATGTTAAATGAGTAAATAAGCGATGAGAGTGAATGATTTTCTTCTGATGTATATTGAATGTAAATAAGGTATGAAACTATACAAATATATTTGATAAATTTTTGTTTTAAGAATAAGTGATGCACATGTCTGATCCTGTATTTCTGTGTCTGTGGGGAATTCTGTTAATACGACCAGTATTTGCTAAGCAGCTATATGTAGCGACAACTTTAATAACAATGTAGCCATGTGAAGTGCACTATGCAGCCATAGTGGCCTTGTATAACTAATGTAAGTTAGAATGTGAATATATAGAATGTGATATGGTGTTATTTTGGAAAATGGAAATATGGCAATGTTTTGTGATTTATTCTGAATGAATAAAACAGATGCAACTTGGGAGAAGACGAGAAATGCTGCTGTGTCAAACTCTCCTTTTATTTCACCTGTCTTTTCAGGAATTTAAATTTGTTACCCGGTCTCCTTGCCTGGGACCCATAACACAACAACCGGGCAATCTGCAATGCACACACGCTAGCTAGCTAGATTTATCTTTGGTTTGAAGCATTTTTTTATTCAGTGTTTTATGAGTTTAACGTTAGTGTTAGAGCAAGAATAGCAGATGCGTTGAAGGAGCGACCGGTACGAGTGCGGCTGTGTGAAGGAAACACGAGAGGAAAAAGAGACAAGACGATATAAAGGGAGTGGAAAAGTGTCCAATAAAACAGCAAGCTTCTTAAGACGCGGTGGCTTCATCCATCAATCTTCGTCCGCTTATCTGGTATCGGGTCGCGGGGGTAGCAGCTCCAACAGGGGACCCCAAACTTCCCTTTCCCGAGCCCCATTAACCAGCTCCGACTGGGGGATCCCGAGGCGTTCCCAGGCCAGGTTGGAGATATAATCCCTCCACCTAGTCCTGGGTCTTCCCAGAGGCCTCCTCCCAGCTGGACGTGCCTGGAACACCTCCCTAGGGAGGCGCCCAGGGTGCATCCTTAGCAGATGCCCGAACCACCTCAACTGGCTCCTTTCGACACAACGGAGCAGCGGCTCTACTCCGAGCTCCTCGCGGATGACTGAGCTTCTCACCCTATCTCTAAGGGAGATGCCAGCCACCCTCCTGAGGAAACCCATTTTGGCCGCTTGTACCCTGTTTCTTGTTCTTTCGGTCATGACCCAGCCTTCATGACCATAGGTGAGGATGGGAACGAAAACTGACCGGTAGATTGAGAGCTTTGCCTTCTGGCTCAGCTCTCTTTTCGTCACAACGGTGCGATAAATTGAATGTAATACCGCACTCGCTGCGCCGATTCTCCGACCAATCTCCCGCTCCATTGTCCCTCACTCGCGAACAAGACCCCAAGGTACTTGAACTCCTTCACTTGGGGTAAGGACTCATTCCCTACCTGGAGAAGGCACTCCATCGGTTAGCCTCGGATTTAGAGGTGCTGATCCTCATCCCAGCCGCTTCACACTCGGCTGTGAACCGATCCAGTGAGTGCTGAAGGTCACAGGCCGATGATGCCATCAGGACCACATAATCTGCAAAAAGCAGCGATGAGATCCCCAGCCCACCGAACTGCAACCCCTCTCCTCCCCGACTACGCCTCGATATCCTGTCCATAAATACTACAAACAGGATTGGTGACAAAGCACAGCCCTGGCAGAGGCCAACCCTCACCTGAAACGAGTCCGACTTACTGCCGAGAACCGGGACGCAGCTCTCGCTTTGGTCGTACAGAGATTGGATGGCCCTGAGAAGGGACCCCCTCACCCCATACTCCCGCAGCACCTCCCACAGTATCTCCTGGGGGACCCGGTCATACGCCTTCTCCAGATCCACAAAGCACATGTAGACCGGTCGGGCATACTCCCAGGCTCCCTCCAGGATCCTTGCGAGAGTATAGATCTGCACCGTTGTTCTAACGACCAGGACGGAATCCGCATTGGTCCTCTTCAACCCGAGGTTCGACTATCGGCCGAACCCTCCTTTCCAGCACCTCGGAGTAGACTTTACTGGGGAGGCTGAGAAGTGTGATACCCCTGTAATTGGCACACACCCTCTGGTCCCCCTTTTTAAATAGGGGAACCACCACCCCGGTCTTCCACTACTTAGGTACCGTCCCAGACTTCCACGCAATGTTGAAGAGGCGTGTCAACCAAGACAACCCCTCCACACCCAGAGTTTTAAGCATTTCTGGACAGATCTCATCAATCCCTAGGGCTTTGCCACTGTGGAGTTGTTTAACTACCTCAGCAACTTCCACCAGGGAAATTGACGACAATCCCCCATCATCCTCCAGCTCTGCCTCTACCATAGAGGGCTTGTTAGTCGGATTTAGGAGTTCCTCAAAGTGCTCCTTCCACCGCACTATTACCTCCTCAGTTGAGGTCAACAGCGTCCCATCCTTACTGTACACAGCTTGGATGGTTCCCCGCTTCCCCCTCCTGAGGTGGCGAACGGCAGAGGCTGCAGCCTTTCGGGCCCTTTGGGCCCTTCGGTACCTTGCAACTGCCTCCGGAGTCCTCCGGGATAACATATCCCGGAAAGACTCCTTCTTCAGTTGGACGGCTTCTCTGACCACCGGTGTCCACCACGGTGTTCGAGGGTTACCGCCCCTTGAGGCACCTAAGACCACAGCTCCCCGCCGCAGCTTCAGCAATGGAAACTTTGAACATTGTCCACTCAGGTTCAATGCCCCCAGCCTCCACAGGGATGCACGAAAAGCTCCGCCGGAGGTGTGAGTTGAAAGTCTGTCGGACAGGGACCTCCTTCAGACGTTCCCAATTTACCCGCACTACCCGTTTGGGCTTACCAGGTCTGTCCAGAGTCCAGCTCCGCCCCTCTCTTCACCCAAGTGTCCAAAACATACGGCCTCAGATCAGATGAAACGATTATAAAATCGATCATTGACCTTTGGCCTAGGGTGCTCTGGTACCAAGTACACTTATGAGCATCCTTATGTTCGAACATGGCGTTCGTTATAGACAATCCATGACTAGCACAGAAGTCCAACAACAAACAACCACTCTGGTTTAGATCAGGGAGGCCGTTCCTCCCAATCACGCCTCTCCATGTGTCTCCATCATTGCCCACGTGCATGTTGAAGTCCCCAGCAGAACTATGGAGTCCCGACTGGAGCCCCATGCAGGACTCCACTCAAGGTCTCCAAGAAGGCCGAATACTCCGAACTCTTGTTTGGTGCATATGCACAAACAACAGTCAGAGTTTTCCCCCCCACAACCTGCAGGCGTAGGGAGGCGACCCTCTCATCCACCGGGTTAAACTCCAACATAGCGGCGCTCAGCCGGGGGCTTGTGAGTATCCCCACACCCGCCCGGCACCTCACTATGCGGTGCAGTTTACACCAATTGTTTTAAGAAATGCACTCACTGTTGTGCAAATGCAATTATGATTTGACAAATGCACCAAAGTAACTGAGAAAAAAATGTAACATAGGATTGTATTTCAGTGGAGACATATATGTTGATTTCACATAGCTAAAACAAACCTGAATGATTTAAATTAGCGGCTACAATAATCTACACAGCTGGTTTATGCCTATTATGGTGAAATATGCTTCCACAGCATAGTTTTGCGTCCGAGACACTTGAATGCACATCACAGCGCACTACGGCCGCTCTTGCGCGTGCCGTGGTCAAAGTTGAACCATGTTGAACTTTGACCGCGGCACGCGCAAGAGCGGCCAGCCACAAATTCCCGCTTGCAGCGGCAGACCAGTTCTTGCTGCGCAAGCCATTGACAATAATGGGTTTCATAGCGCAGCGCTGCCTTTTGCGCGTACAATGTGAATGGCCCTTCAGGAGGAGAGAGACAGAGATGAGGGAGTGAGGGTACAACATGCAGTAAGCAGAACTCCCCTTAAAACACTTAGCCCCTTGATAAAACCGAGCCAAAAACTGAGTAGTGGACAAACTGTTGATGATAACACTACAACAATAAAAGACGTAGGCATGCTTTGCTGTATGATTGCATTAGTAGCCTATATAAACGTTGCACATCATGCAAACGTTCTTAACGAGAATTGTAGCTTTTCTATCTGCATTGGCATACAAAAACTCATGATAGACCTATTCAAATTAAAGCACAGGGCCTCTTGAAATGATAAAAAAAAATATATATATATATATATATATATATATATATATATATATATATATATATATAGAGCTTGTTTTATGATTCATGAGGAGTATACTGTTTTAATGTATTAATAAGTGGCATTTTTAAGTATTTAATGTGTCAACTCTCACTGATTCTTGCTTAATCATTACATGGCGTTAGTAGGAGTACAAGGAGTAGGAGTTGCTATACATATTCAGACGAGCGCAAGGACGGGTGGTATTTCTGATCTTATGCGGTGGGTCTGGGCCAAAATGCTAGGTCCAATTTTTTTCAGACAGTTCCAATTTTTTCAGACAGTCCGTCCCTGTCGATGACATCATTGATGATTTTGCGTCAAGGAAGGCCAGAGAGGTCAGGTTTTAGTTTGTGTTTTCTGTTCTTAGTGCTATAGTGTAATAATTAGATTTTCTTTAGTGTGTCTTCACATTTGTGTGACTCCCCCAGCACAAAGAGACATCATTCGGGATGATAGCTGACAACACAGCCGGGACATGTAGCAATCTGTCCAGAGTCCAGCTCCGCCCCTCTCTTCACCCGAGTGTCCAAAACATACGGCCTCAGATCAGATGAAACGATTATAAAATCGATCATTGACCTTTGGCCTAGAGGTGCTCTGGTACCAAGTACACTTATGAGCATCCCTAGTTCGAACATGGTGTTCGTGTATAGACAATCCATGACTAGCACAGAAGTCCAACAACAAACAACCACTCTGGTTTAGATCAGGGAGGCCGTTCCTCCCAATCACGCCTCTCCATGTTTCTCCATCATTGCCCACGTGCATGTTGAAGTCCCCAGCAGAACTATGGAGTCCCGACTGGAGCCCCATGCAGGACTCCACTCAAGGTCTCCAAGAAGGCCGAATACTCCGAACTCTTGTTTGGTGCATATGCACAAACAACAGTCAGAGTTTTCCCCCCCACAACCTGCAGGCGTAGGGAGGCAACCCTCTCATCCACCGAGTTAAACTCCAACATAGCGGCGCTCAGCCGGGGGCTTGTGAGTATCCCCACACCCGCCCGGCACCTCACTATGCGGTGCAGTTTACACCAATTGTTTTAAGAAATGCACTCACTGTTGTGCAAATGCAATTATGATTTGACAAATGCACCAAAGTAACTGAGAAAAAATGTAACATAGGATTGTATTTCAGTGGAGACATATATGTTGATTTCACATAGCTAAAACAAACCTGAATGATTTAAATTAAGCGGCTACAATAATCTACACAGCTGGTTTATGCCTATTATGGTGAAATATGCTTCCACAGCATAGTTTTGCGTCCGAGACACTTGAATGCACATCACAGCGCACCACGGCCGCTCTTGCGCGTGCCGCGGTCAAAGTTGAACCATGTTGAACTTTGACCGTGGCACGCGCAAGAGCGGCCAGCCACAAAATTCCGCTTGCAGCGGCAGACCAGTTCTTGCGCGCGTAAGCCATTGACAATAATGGGTTTCATAGCGCAGCGCTGCCTTTTGTGCGTACAATGTGAATGGCCCTTCAGGAGGAGAGAGACAGAGATGAGGGAGTGAGGGTACAACATGCAGTAAGCAGAACTCCCCTTAAAACACTTAGCCCCTTGATAAAACCGAGCCAAAAACTGAGTAGTGGACAAACTGTTGATGATAACACTACAACAATAAAAGACGTAGGCATGCTTTGCTGTATGATTGCATTAGTAGCCTATATAAACGTTGCACATCATGCAAACGTTCTTAACGAGAATTGTAGCTTTTCTATCTGCATTGGCATACAAAAACTCATGATAGACCTATTCAAATTAAAGCACAGGGCCTCTTGAAATGATAAAAAAATATATATATATATATATATATATATATATATATATATATATATATATATATATAGAGCTTGTTTTATGATTCATGAGGAGTATACTGTTTTAATGTATTAATAAGTGGCATTTTTAAGTATTTAATGTGTCAACTCTCACTGATTCTTGCTTAATCATTACATGGCGTTAGTAGGAGTACAAGGAGTAGGAGTTGCTATACATATTCAGACGAGCGCAAGGACGGGTGGTATTTCTGATCTTATGCGGTGGGTCTGGGCCAAAATGCTAGGTCCAATTTTTTCAGACAGTTCCAATTTTTTCAGACAGTCCGTCCCTGTCGATGACATCATTGATGATTTTGCGTCAAGGAAGGCCAGAGAGGTCAGGTTTTAGTTTGTGTTTTCTGTTCTTAGTGCTATAGTGTAATAATTAGATTTTCTTTAGTGTGTCTTCACATTTGTGTGACTCCCCCAGCACAAAGAGACATCATTCGGGATGATAGCTGACAACACAGCCGGGACATGTAGCAATAGCTAGTTACCGTTAACCCCAGCCGGTGCTTACGACGCTAACGGCAGTTTAACATGCGTCGGGAAAGCGTCGGGAAACAGAGAATATCAGACCCAGGCATCCTAGTCCCAACATCACAACGTCCACAACAATGTTAGCCAGCTAGCTACGTCTCCGTAAACGCTAACGGTGTTTGTACCGAAAATCTCCACCCTGCCGAATTTCTCCCCCCTTCGCGTTTAGCTGTCTTTACAGTTAATTAGCTAAATTAATCCGACAACAGGTGTGTTAAGCACCAAAACGAATAGTTAAGATTACAGAAAAGTGAAGGGGGAGATCGGCAGCTGGGAGATGTTCTGCTGCTGCACAACAGGCATCGAACATCATCGCCATCGCGGAGATTCCCCCTGCAATCCCCACCCGTCTCTCAACCTCGTTGAGTAGCTAGCTAGCGTTACAACAAACCCCGTCTGCCCGGTAAAATCCAAAAGGTGACATTGGCATGTGAAATAGACTGTGATAATGTGGTAAAACCTGCTAACATTAGCTGCTAATGTTAGCTTGCCGGCTCACTAGCTAACTGGTCAGCCAGCTACAAATACAGATTGAATCAAGAAAAACAATGTTGGGGAAACTGCAGCTATTTTATTAGCATTATATGAATAAACGTTACTAAACGTAACATGAATAAACTTGAATGGGTAAACTCGTCCGTGAAAAGATGCATTCTAATCAACGATAGCATTTAGCAATAAAAACTCCCATAATTCCACGCAACTTCCCTACGTCATCAAACGTCTGTGTTTACAATCCATTGTTTTGGTTGAGAGACCCCTAGTGGCAGAAAGTTACATATTGTACGTTTAAATGAAATTAACATGGCAACACTTAATTGCTTTTGTTTAAACAAAAGCAATTAATTAATTAAAATATATTAATATATATCAACCATGTATCTTCATTTTACCTGGCAGGGAAGGAAGTTGGAATATACTGTTCTTCTCTTTGGTCCGCAGGTAATTGTTGGCATTGAGGAAAAGTATCACCCCCTGCTGGTATAGCACCTTCATAATGCATGTAATATTTACGCCTCGGCGAGGCAAAACGTGACACTGCAACACGTTCTCACACTCATCTCGTAAAATATGGACGCTTGGTCCGGTGCCTTTGTCGTTCTTATTGACGCTAAAAGTCTCCTTTAGCGCTTTAAGTAAACGCGCTTGGTCGGGACTATTTCCGTCCCTTTAGCGCTATAAGTAAATGCGCTTGGTCGGGACTATTGCCATCCCTTTTGATGCAGTTATGTTAAGGAAAAAGGTCAACCGTGGGCTTACAGTTCCGTGACACTCGGGAACTACGGGACGGTTGGGTTTAGGAAAGGGTCGTGGGTGGGCGTACGGTTCTGTGACACGTGGGAGGAAAGAAAAAAGCAACTATAGCAAGCGTGACACGAACCCCGCTTTTCTGGGTGAAAGTCCTGTGTTTGTTCGCCTTTACATACTACTCACTAAATCCTATCCAACTGCTGCTCTCTCCAGTGCGTTACACAAACATGCTGAAAGACGCCTTTTTCGTCGCATCAGACGCTGACAGCCACTGTCCAAACGTCCTTATTTTACGAGTTCGGAATGAGAACAGGTTGGACACTGACACACCAAACGCAATGGACCAGCGGGTGTATTACACGCTTAGGCGTGATACTGGGTTGAATACTTTATTAGGAGTTTACACTTAAAAACAGGGCTCAGACATTAAATACAGAAACTCTCCACTAAAATAACCCAAACCTTTTTTAAATGTTATGATCACGTAGGACCTAAATGCTCATAGTAAGAAGGTGGGTGAGGAAATTGGTTTTCATGGCCTTTAAATGACATAAAAGTCATCACAATCCATTTGAGAGTGAGGCCATGCCCCACTAATGTGTTTAGATTTGGCACACGTGCAAAAGGTTTGTGCAAAAGAAAATGTCCACTAGATGGCAGCATGATACCACCGAATGTATGCCTATGATCATAAGCAATAACAGCAGAGAGACTGCTTTCAATGTGTGCAAACACTTGATACCCAGGATTTGTAATGTTTAAATAACAATTAGTTGTACAGCACAAAACTAAAAAGTTATATAGTACTAATATAGAAATTCAACAAGTGCCAACTTTCCACCTTTATTTAGTATCCTCTAGTTTCATTATGTGTTCTTAAGTTTCTTTAATATGCTCAACCTTTTATTTTATATTCACACACTTATGTTGTAAGCTATGCATATAATTATTATAGTAAATAACACATCCTAACTCCCATTTCAGCATTGACTATATGTTGCATTTCAGATGTAAATATTCCAATCCACGGACTAGTCACGTTTCCCCCAAGTTCTCCCACGTTCACATTCTACTGTAGATGCCCATATTTTGGGCATCTACAGTTGAATAAAAATAATAATAAAAGAAGTGTTGGCTGCAGTTATTGAAAAAGAGAAAAACAAAATGTCAATATGGTTAAGAAGTGTTTAAATCTTTCAGAATTTTTTTTGGAAAAACCTACAATTCAATGGCAACAGGGTAAAATCCAGAAACAGCTACTAAATAGACCTTATGGTGCGATTGTTTAGTCACTTATTGTTCTCAAGGTCAAGAATAACCTGCAATCTTAACATTAAATGAACATTTTAACATAGAAAACACAAATGGCTGAGGAAGACTATGAAACAATCAGAAGCCCCAGAACAGCTACTAAATGAACCTTGTGGTGAGATTGTTTTGTCAACCAATAATGATATGCCATTTCTGCTTTAGCGAAAGCTGCTTTAATATTATATTGATGTGTTGACAGTCGTACAGTGCCCTACACCATTGAATTCCAACCGGCTACTTGTATCTCAGGGGGTACTTGGAGAAATTGTGGAGCACCTCAACTCATTAAAAAAAATATATAATTATATATATAAATTTTTTTTAAATAGTTAGCTAAAACTACTGACTAACAGTTCAAATAGTTAGCTAAAACTACTGACTAAACAGTTCAAATAGTTAGCTAAAACTACTGACAAAACCGTTCAAATATTTAGCTAAAAGTAATGAATAAATGTTAAAAATAAATAGCTAAAAGTATTGCATAAGCAGCTGAAATAGTTAGCTAAAACTTCTGACTAACAGTTCAAATAGTTAGCTAAAACTACAGACTAAACAGTTCAAATAGTAAGATAAAAGTAATGGATAAACAGTTGAAACATTTAGCTTCACTCCCAAGTAGTAGTAGGCCTAGTACGATTGCTGACCAAACCAACGTAAACATTGACAGTTCAGTTGTATGAATAAAGTAGCAATATCCACTTTCATATATTTAATAGCTTTATACATTTGGAAGACATTACAAATTGACGAAGACCTAGGTGAGTTCATCTGACAGGAGTGTGGGGGTACCTCAGACCAAAAAAGTTGGGAACCACAGCCCTACACGACGAAAGAACAGTGAACGCATCAACTCAAATACTATTATGTGGGAATTGGGAGAGAATGTTATATTCTGCTGAGCTGAAAAGCAATGCTGACACCTTCTTTTTTCTGTTACTGAGACGTGGATAGCAAATAAAATATGTTTTCAGGCATACACTGTTCTTTGGTCACACAGTTTTATACATAATACATAACAGTCTTGGCCATGAATCCTTAGATGCAGTGTGTGCATTTGTGAGCATGTGTGTGTGTGTGTGTGTGTTTGCTATTCAGATAAGTGGCGTGACTGTAGATATAAGGAATTGTCTAGACAACAGATCAACTTCTTCTTTACCTTGGGCACCTTTTATATATTCTGTATATACAGTGCTAAGCATAAGTGAATACACCTATGCTAAAGTTGACTAAAAAGAGGAATACATTTTTGGAAATTGATCTTAATGCCTTATTTAAAAAAATGAGGAAAACCTTTAAGGACACCAATTTTTTTTGTGAATGAATAATGTATCGTAAATAAATAAATGTTCTTTCTTAAAATACAGGGGACATAAGTGAGTACACCCCTATATTAAATTCCCATAGAGGCAGGCAGATCTTTATTTTTAAAGGCCAGTTATTTCATGGATCCAGGATACTATGCATCCTGATAAAGTTCCCTTGGCCTTTGGAATTAAAATAGCCCCACATCATCACATACCCTTCACCATACCTAGAGATTGGCATGGGGTACTTTCCATAAGATCATCTCTCAATGCAAATCAAACTAGCTATTAGGCTAACTGAAATAAAACCATGCCAATATCTAGGTATGGTGAAGGGTATGTGATGATGTGGGGCTATTTTAATTCCAAAAAGATCAATTTCCTTATCAATTTTATTCCTCTTTTTAGTCAACTTTAGCATGGGTGTATTCACGTATGCTTAGCACTGTATATACAGTTGTGTTCAGAATTATAGTGTATTTAAAAAAAGTGAATGATGCTCAAAATCCTTAGAATAGCTTTTACTTCCGTAATATCAATGCATTGGGAACACTGCACATTCAATTCCAAATCAAAACATGACCAAAATTGTGTTACACCTTCACAGAAAGTGAAGAAAAAGGAATATTAGGCTGTTAAGCAGTATTTGCATTTTTCTTTACAAATTCAAACATGTATTGTATGAACTGAAAAATGTCTCATGGGTTTGCTTTACTTTGAATCACTGCACTAATATTTAGTTGCATAACTGAAAAAAGAAAAATGATTTCTGAGAACTGCTTCACATCTGTGTTGCATGGAGTCGACCAACTTCTGGCACCTGTGAACAGGTATTCCAGCCCAGGACGATTGAACTACATTCCACAATTCCTCTGTATTACTGGGTTTTGCCTCAGAAACAGCATTTCTGATGTCACCCCACAAGTTTCCTATGGGATTGAGGTCTGGGGATTGGGCTGGCCACTCCATAACATCAATCTTGTTCATCTAAAACCAGGACTTTGCTCGCTTACTGGTGTGTTTTGGATCATTGTCTTGTTGAAAGACCCATTTCAAAGGCATTTCCTCTTCAGCATAAGGCAACATGACCTAGTATTAACCTAAGTATTTTGATGTATTGAAACTGATCCATGATCTCTGGTATGCGATAAATAGGCCCAACACCACAGTATTCAGGAGATGGAAATTAAGTTGGAGAAAAAATGTGATGAGACGAGGGTGGTCGAAATCATACGGGAGCAGCTAAACGAGCATCAGAAAAAAGGTACGCTGAGTTGGGCCGAAGTTGTGGAAAACGGTGAACCAAAGGAGAATCATTTTGCCTTTAACAAAGTTCTCACTGAACTGGATGAAAGGAAATCCAGAGAACGGAACATTGTGCTGTTTGGAATAAAAGAGAGTGACGGAGATGAGAGGGAAGAGCGACATCAAAAAGATGTAGACGCCGTAAAAGATGTATTCAAAACGTGCAGGGTCCGCACAACCGTGGATTCATTCGTGAGAGTTGCCTGGCTTGGAAAATACAGCAGGAGTGAGGGTGCAGATGAACCAGTGAGACTGGGGAGACCTGTTCTGGTTACTCTGCAAAGTATGGAGTTAAAGATCAGCCTGTTCAGGAAGATCTCTGTGCTGCACCAAACGGACAAGCACAGAAACGTGAGACTAGCAAATGATCTGACAAAGACTGAGAGAGAAAAGGAAAAAGAGCTATACGAAGAAGCAAAGGAAAAACAGCAGAAGTCATCAGGAGAATACACCTTCAGAGTCCGTGCACCTCCCTGGGCAAGGAGAGTGGTGAGCATCCCTAAAACTGAGTGACCTAAGCAGCTAGTCACTGTCCCTATAACATGTTTTCAAGGAATATAGAGAATGATATAGGTAGAGGCTTACTGCTTTATGTACACACAACTTTAGAAGCAAAAGAAATGGTAACTGTTTCAGAATTTCAAGAAAATATTTTTGTTAAGATTAAATGTAGCAATAATGAGATTTTGATTATTGGATTAATTTACAGGTTAGATAGTGGAACAGAGAGCAACAATTATAATCTTTTGGTTTTACTAGAAGAAGTGTCAACAATAAAACATTCATACAAATTAATTATGGGGGATTTTAATTTGCCAAATATAGACTGGAGATTATTAGAAGTGAAGGGAAATAACCCCATAACATTAGATAATAGGTTCTTGGATTGTATTCAAAATGTATGGTTGTTCCAACATGTTTTAGAGCCAACAAGGTGGCGAGGTGGTAATACATCACATGTATTGGATCTTATTATAACAAATGAGGAACATATGATAGATGATATTCAATATCTAAGCCCTTTAGGCAAAAGTGATCATTGTGTCCTGTTGTTTAAGGTAATTTGTTATACACAAATGTTAAATAACGTACCCATAAGAAGGAACTACAATAAGGCCAATTATGATGAAGCACGTAGGGAATTAGAGAATTTTGATTGGACATCACATCTATCTAATTATGATGTTAATAAAAAATGGGTACTAATAAAGTTGAAGGAAATAGAGGAGAAGTTTGTACCTCTTGTTAAAATGAGGTCCCATAATAATAATAAAAAAATACCCCTTTCTATTAGATGACATTACAAAAACAAAAATCAAAGAGAAAAATAACCTGGGAAGGAAAGCATTACGAAGTAAAAAAACCAGAAATACAGCAGGCTTATCAGAAAGTTCGTAATCTTGTGAGGATGAGAACGCGAAATTTAAAGCGAAAATATGAAGAGGAATTAGCCAAGCAATCTAAATATAAACCAAAAGTTATATGGAACTACATAAATAAAAGGACAAAAATAAAAACAGCAGTGGGTGATCTGTATTGCAATCAGAATAATACTAATTCTTTAAAAACAGAGCAAGATATAGAAAAGGCAGATATATTGTCAGAATACTTCTGCAGTGTATTTGTTGAAGAGCCTGACGGGCAGATACCCAACGTACCAAGGTTGGAAGTTCAGCAAACAGAAAATCTTGAAATAACAGTAGAAGTTACAAAACGGCTTTTACAGAAAATTAATGTATATAAATCCCTCTGGACCGGATTTGATCCATCCTAGGATTTTGAAGGAACTGGCGATTGATATTGCTGAACCGCTAACCGTACTATTTAACAAATCATTAGAGGATTCAGTTTTACCAAATGACTGGAAAGAGGCTCAAATTAGTGCAATTTTTAAAAAAGGAAATAAATCTCTAGCTGGAAATTATCGACCAGTTAGTTTGACGTCAGTTGTTAGCAAGATAATGGAAAAACTTATAAGGACATATATAGTCAACCATATGAAAAGTAATAAATTATTTAGTAGTAAACAATATGGCTTCATATCCGGGCGGTCAACTTCTCTTCAGTTACTCACAGTTCTTGACAAATGGTCACAAGCCTTGGATAGAGGACAGACAGTTGACTGTGTATATCTGGACTTTCAAAAAGCCTTTGACGCTGTTCCTCATAAAAGACTGCTATCAAAGTTAAAATCCTATTGTTTAGACAACAGAGTTATTTATTGGATACAGGATTTTTTGCACAATGAAAACAACAGGTTGTAGTGAATGGTGCCGCCTCAGACTGGAAGCCGGTGACATCTGGGGTCCCACAGGGATCAGTCTTGGGCCCTGTTCTCTTTGTAATATATATAAACGACCTGCCAGATATGATACAGTCTGATGTTTACCTTTTTGCGGATGATACTAAAATTTTCAGAATAATAACAAGTGCCACAGACCGAGCCCATCTTCAAGAAGATCTAAGTAGCATGGGCAAATGGTATGGCCAGTGGCTATTAAAGATGAACCCCGAAAAATGTGTAAACATTTACATATTGGGGGAAAAAATGACACTGTAGCCAATTACGTAGTTGGGGATATAGTAGTTAATCCAGTACAAGAGGAGAGGGACGTAGCTGTTGTGTTGGATGGTTCACTTGAATTCCACACACATATTTCTGAAAAAGTTAAAAAAGCTACATCTATGATTGCAATAATAAAAAGAACTTTTCAAAATTTAAGCAAGGATATATTTTTACCTTTGTACAAATCCCTGGTAAGCTCTCACCTTGAATATGCAAGCTCCGTCTGGTGTCCATATAAATTAAAATATGTAGAAAAAATTGAAAGGGTCCAGAGAAGAGCTACTAAATTAATTCCAGGAATGAAAAACATGTCTTATGAAGATAGATTGAGGAAATTAAGTTTACCGACTCTCATATTTAGGAGATACAGAGGAGATATGATTCAGGTGTATAAGCTTGTACAGGGAATATATGATGTAACAGTTGAGCCTATCTTTCAGTTTTGGAACAATAGGTATGAGACACGAGGGAATTCTTTAAAACTTTACCCTAGAACATGCCTGTCTGAAAAGAGAAAGAACTTTTTCACACTCCGTGCGGTAAAATCATGGAATGACCTTCCAGAAGAAGTTGTGCGTTCCCCTTCTATTAATTCCTTTAAGAATAGGCTGGATGCATTTTGCTTGTCAAAAGGTGTAATGTATACATATAAAGCTTGTCAGTAATTTATGTAATTAATTTATGTAATTTATTTATGAACTTTTAGAAAACTTCAATTATGAAATGAATGTGTTTTTAATAGATGTGCATGTATGTGTGTATATGTGTGTGTGTGTGTGTGTGTGTGTGTGTGTGTGTGTGTGTGTGTGTGTGTGTGTGTGTGTGTATATATTTGTTTTGTGTCTTTTAGAGTCTGGGATAGAGGACTGTATATCTTGTACCAGAAATCTTTTCAATAAATTTCAATAAAAAATATCCCCATAACTTGTTACTATGTAATTTTTACACCACCATGCTATACCGTCTTCACAGTGTACTGTGGCTTGAATTCAGTGCATGGGGGTCGTCGGACAAACTGTCTGCGGCCCCTAGACCCAAAAAGAAAAATTTTGCTCTCATTAGTCCATTGAATGTTGCCCCATTTCTACTTTGGCCAATCAATGTGTCCTTTGGCAAATTTCAACCTATTCAGTACATGTATTTTTTTCAGCAATGGGACTTTGCGGGGGCTTCAAGCTGATAGCTTTGCTTCACATAGCCTTCTTCTGATCGTAACAGTACTCACAGGTAACTTTAAGTCTTCTTTGATTTTCCTGGAGCTGATCATTGGTTGAGCCTTTGCCATTTTGGCTATTCTTCGATCCATTCGAATGGTAGTTGACCGTTTTTTCCCATGTCGTTCAGGCTTTGGATGCCATTTCAAGGCATTTGAAATCATTTTGGCTGAGCAGCTCTTTATATGTTTTCCCCTCTCCAATCAACTTTTTAATCAAAGTCCGCTGTTCCTTAGAGCAATGTCTGGAATGACCCATGTTGCTGAGTATTTCAGTGTGAAATGCACTATAACCAGCGTGCACAACATTTGCTTCTTTCCTTCCTTAAATATGGGCCATAATTGACACCTGTTTCTTCACAGAATCAATCACTTCACTAATTGAACACAACACTGCTATTATTTTGAACATGCCCCTTTCAATGACAGATTCAATTACACAGAATGAGCAGCATGCATGTCATGACTGTTGGGTCTGTTGGTTTTCTATGACTCTCCAACACTTACTAGTAAATTATTTGCCATGTAGAAATATCACTTCTACCAAAAAATTTGATTTATGAGGTTAGTGATGTTGGACTGCTATTATTTTGAACACAACTGTACGTATGTCCAAACAGACTTACAGATACACACTCCATGGCTTTGTTGGTTTGCTGTGGGATTTTTCTTTCATCTGAAGTTTCAAGGATCTTCAGAAAAATAAGGTGTTTCTTTGCAAGATGACCTGAGAATAGTCATGAGGGTAAGTGGAGTGGATTGGAGGTAAGTGGAGATGGAAAATTACAGATGATGCAATGACACGATAAAGCGAGGGAGGAGGAGGAGTGAAAATAGCTGTCAGGAGAGAGAATGAATGAGGCGGGAGTGAATTAGGCACCCAGCCAGCATGTCGATGTGGGACACACAAGTTTGATGGGCCATATTTGTCCACTGGCTCCATCCAGGCCTGACGTGTGTCTGCCCATGTGGAGGTTAATAGGGCCACGCAGAGTTACAAGTGGGGCTTGTGTGAGCATTCATCCTTTTGTTCCACCTGTTTGTGTTCACTTACAGTATGTGGGCTATTTGATTGTGGGATGGCAGACTGTGTGTGAGTCAAAACTAGGTCCCATGTGGGATATCTGTTGGACTCTACCTGGGTTACACATGGGCTCCTATATAATTACAGGTGCATTTATACATCAAACTGTAACACTGAGTTAGATATGCTTTTGTTTTTCTCCTAAATGCACCTTTTGCACAACCACGAGGTGTTGAATATTGCCTCAACTGCGCTGATTTTCATTTTTTGATATGATCTTATAGATTTTCTCTGTCAAAAACAGTCAAATGGATAAAAGACACTAACACATAAAACATTCCATTAAACCTAAAAGTTAAAAGTCAGGCAAAAGACGTAGGTTTTAAGTTTACGTTTAAGATATCAACACTTTCTGCTCCTCTGGACAGACAGTTCCAACGGTTCAGAGCAAAAAATCTATAAACTGCCTTACCAAAAGTTTTTGTATTGCTCTTTGGAACACACTTGTGCCAGATGAACTGAGGGGTAAATAATGGTGAAACGCTGCTGCCTTATACTGAATGTAACTGCCTGATAATGATAAAGAAATATAAAAATAGACATATAAATTATGTATGATTAATACACATAAAAACATTGTCATGGTCAGGCCAGCGTTAATCCCTGAGGGCCAGATGTACGTACATTTGCGAATGTAGCGTTATCAGCGCCATGGCCAACCCGCAGAAAGCGCACGCTTTGATACTTCAGCTTACGTCGTATTTACCAAATCTGCAGTTCATCAGGTAATCAGCGCCTTTCTCCGCCCATTATAATGTAAATTGCGCTGTAGCAAAGCGTTAAGTACTTGTGCTATGATACGGCTGACTGCGATATTCCCACGGCTGATGCTATGACTGTTTGAAATGATCCTGATGCCAATATTTGTAATGTAGTGAGAAGTTTAACAACTGCTAGAATGGAATTTGAACACTGGGTTGGTGATTCAATGTCATCTTTGACATTTCATTGCATTGCTGCTTAATCTGTAACGCTTAATGATTTTGTGTTCACTCAACTGAAAAAGCGTGATTCTTGTGGCAAAAATGTTTTCAGCTCGTCTCCTTGGCCTATGTCTTTGTCTTGCTCGGATTACTGCTGCCATTTGACCAGGAGGCATATGCAAGGAAATCCGCTTGCAGCTGGTTTACACCTGCTTTTAAGAGGCGGAGAAAATAGAGGCACGCTTTCACGGGCAGTTTTTGTACATGCAGTGGACTACATAATTAGGCGCACTTTACGCTTCCCCTCATATCTCTTTATGGGAAACTCCCACTTTCCCCTTGACCCTCCCGTGAATGCATATGCATGACAAGGAAAAGCGCAATTTGCCATTTTCAGTTCCCGCGACAGGCAGTCTGCGTTTTTACCTTTTACCTGTGCAGCCTGTTTGTACAAACATGCGCACGTCGTAAAACAAATACGCCTGAAGTGGGTGCAAAAGCGTTAGTACATCTGGCCCTGAGTATGTGTTTGCATCTGTTTCTATCCCTTGACCCTGTGTTTCTGCTCCTGCCCACTAGATGCCCTCAGTGATGCTTTACATATCACTGTGGTCACCTGACCGGCCTTCCTCACAGCAGACATTTTGACTTGAGTGAGCAAGCATGCACAATACCAGGAACCGGAAATCAAAACAGCTACTTGGAATCCAACATTAATTTGATCATTTACACCTTTGCTTTTCCTACTGTGACAAGTTTGACCGTGCAAACACTGCTACCCTCTTTCATTCCTTCAACCACCTCTTGAAAAAGTCAACGTTGCAGGTTAGCGCATATCCAAAAAACCTGTGGATATCCAAGTCTTTTGTAATATTTAAAAGTAGGGGTGTTTCTCCTTCCTACCAGATTTGTGGGCTTTTCTTTTGGCCATGCATCTCTCCCTCAGCCAAACAGACAAGAGGCCTTAAACTGGCAGTAAACTGTCGCAAACTGCTGCAAAGCCTGAATAATTCTGGCATATCCCACGTCTTAATCGGACATTGCCATATTTGGAAAAAGGCCTTATTCGGAATATCCAAATGGAATATGCTGTTTACATGACCTGTATCAAATTTAGAATATTGCCTTATCATATTCGGAATAATCGTGGAATATTAGTGTACATGTTATCATGGGAAGTGAGATCCCAATCTCACTTTGAGATTGTAACTTTAAAGTGCACGGACACATGCATGAATGCAGAAGATTTGTCTATCGCCTGCGGAGGAATTTGTAGCTGGATAGACACAGCATCAATCAACAGCTCATTCATCTTGGCTCACTCTGAAAACTACAGCCAATGACAGCCAAGCGGGGTCAACACACACACACACACACACACACACTGTTTTGCTATTGGCTGAGGCTGCAACTTCGCCGGTCAAAGTTTACCAAAGTTAAACTTGATCAATGTAAGGAAACACATCACATAAAGTACATTTAGCCCTCACTTGCGTTGTCTGAAAAGTCTGACTATGGGTCTAAATCTGCAGCTGATTCCTCTGAAGTCCAATTCAATTCAATTCAATTGTATTTATAGTATCAAATCATCAAGAGTTATCTCGAGACACTTTACAGATAGAGTAGGTCTAGACCACACTCTATAGTTTACAAAGCCCCAACAATTCTAGTAATTCTTCCAAGAGCAAGCATTTAGTGCGACAGTAGCGAGGAAAAACTCCCTTTTAGGAAGAAACCTCGGCAGACCCAGGCTCTTGGTAGGCGGTGTCTGACGGTGCCGGTTGGGGATGTGATGAACAGTGGCAATAATAGTCAAATAAAGATAATGTTACAGTGACTACAAATGGTAGTCGTAGTCGGTCATAGCAGGGTACTGAAGGGCGTTACAGGATGTAGCGTGGTACAGCAGAGTATGGCAGGACGCAGCAGGGTTCAGCAGGACGCAGCAGGACACTGCAGGGCACCGCAGAGCGTAGCAGGGTGTAGCAGGGAGTGTAGCAGGACCACGGCGACAGCTGCAACCAAGATCTTGGTGCCATCCTAATCCAAGGAAATATGCTGGGCGAAAAAAAACATAAGGACTCCGGGGAGTAACCTCCCCAGAGCTAGGTTAGTAACAAGCATTTCTGGGACAAGGATGCACACAAATGGAAACAAATGGAAAGAGAGAGGAGAGAGCATCTCAGTGTGTCAAAGGAAGGAAGTCCCCCGGCAGTCTAGAACTATAACAGCATAACTAAGAGACGGGGTAAGGAGGGGAGCCTGGTCGGGTTAGAACTCTTCCCAACCAGATCAGGCTGTACAAGCCTGCCTCCCTCTACTTTTATTTAATTCTACAATTTATTTATTGTCCACTCTACTCCAACAATTTTGTTTTGCAGATGACACTAAATATCCAGATGACACAGTGTATAGTAATAAAACCCACATCCCAGGGCCCACTTGTGATCCATTGTCAGGCTGTACTGCCCTATAGTCAACTCATTACGGGGCAGTTCAATGCTGCTTTGGAAACTCTAAATTCAACAACAAAAATACTATAAGCTGATTCATCTGCACAGCAATTCCATCATTTAATTTGCACATGTAATCATGTTGCCTCTAGAGCTTTAGTCATCAAACCATCATTTTGCACTGCATCAATACAGACTTTGTGTCTGACCTTAGGTTGCACTTTATGGTGTTCTATCTATTAAACATGCTTTCCACACAAATGTGATGCTATGGTATTTGATGAATGATGCTCAGTGTTTTTAATTAAATAGTGGATCAAGTAAGGACTGCAACCCATTTCATATTTGTTCCCTGAGACCCATTAATTACACAGAGCTTTCCTCTCATCAATTCATGAAATAACTCAATTTCCTCTGCATTATTAAAGCACAAGGACACATGGGACCCAATCAGAATATTTGGAGTTTATTAAATGATTGAGTATGTTGGGTTGGTATATATACATGATGGTACTATAAGCAGGGTAATCTTCATCAGACATCCTTTATGAGTCACATGCGGAGCGTCACTCAGCCCGAACATTACCCCTTACATCAGTCACACACAATTGTAATTTCTACCATCATCATGATGATCGTCATCTTCCTGGAAGCATTTCAACAGTTGCAACATTCATCTTTACACATCATTAACAAGAAGGGGATGCCATCTGAATGCATGTAAGCATGCATGTACCCACGCACACATGTCGTTATGTACAGATTAGTCTCACATTGCCAGCTCTATCTCCACATCACTGTGAAGTAAAGTCTGGCTACACTACAGATGCATTCTGGGATAGGAGAAAAACTAAACGCTCTGGGTTGTTTGCATTTCTTTAAACCAATCACAATCGTCTTGCACGGCAAGCTCCCGAAGCAGATATGGTGGCTCTACAAAATAGTCTCGGGAAGGAACTTGTTTTGGTTTATTTGCACCCCGCAAACGAAAATGCCAAATACAATATTAAATGAAGTTAAGAAAGCTGAAACTGAGTTTAATAACCACCTTACACCAAACGATCAAGACGACCGGAGTGCGCCCCAACTCTAGCAAGACTCTCTCTCCAATATTGGAAACTTGAAAAGTCGTTTAGTGTAAGGTCGACATTAGAGTGTAAATGCTTGATTCTTTCCAAAAGAACCAAGCAAATCTGTCTTGTTACAATAGCCAAATATTCTTCAAAAACTTTTTTTTAAATTTAAAAATGTATTTATGTATTTATATAAGACAGGTGTCTTTCTGCCCTGTCAGTTGCTGCTCTCCCTCGCATCTGCCTGCTCCGTGGCCGGTGTGTGTGTGTGACAGCCCGGTCAGCGAGCTTGTTACGTTGCGCCCGCAATCTCTTGTGGAGCTTTATAACTTCGAAAAACCACAGGTTCCAGTTAATCGTGTAATGGATATGTGTGTTGTGTTATTTAAACAAGCGATCGGGGAAATAAACGCCTCTTGTCCGCGAATCTCCTGAGAGAGCTCCAGCCAGCTCACAGTGGGGTCTGTGAAGGTGGACAGGCCGACCGGCATGCCAGCAACCCCGGCAGGCACCCGCCGGCTGTCACGTCTGACTGTGGAGCTTCTGAACTCTGACACTGTCACACCAAATTTGCATTTTTGTAAAACAGCCCATATTTGATAGCCTAGAAATCTAGACGCACCCTAGCGGCAGCAAATGTAATTTGCAGCCAGGGTCAGTCCAGCAACTCTCCGTTTTCTTGCGAGGACTGGTCCGAGGCATACTGGAGATTTTCTCCGAATCAGTACGACAGCCAGGTATTTTTGGCATACTGCAGATTTAGCTTTTGTTTGCATACTGCATACTACATGCTACATTTTGGCCAAATCAGTATGCACTGTATAGTATGCCGTTTTGAAAAGGGCCAGAGACCACAGATCGTATGACGATAGGAAGTGCGTTTCACCGTTTCAGAGCCACCACCTCAACCACGCCTTTTGTTTTTTGTCGAGTGCGAGGGACAATCACTAATCCCTGGTCAGAAGACCTGAGTGTCCAACTAATAATATACGGAAGGAGCAGGTCAGAAATTAAGCTTAGCATAAACTCATTCAGGAAGACTTCTCTGCTTCACATTCTCTCTCTCTCTCTCTCTCTCTCTCTCTCTCCCAACCTAATTAGCTGACTCTGTCATCAGCTAGTCTCGCATTGCCAGACCTTCCTCCACAGTGAGCAGGGTCTGGCTAGATCACACAGCATTCCAGGATGGGATAATGGGGGGGGCGGGGGGGAGGGGGTATATCCACAGCCTCCATACCCCTTATAAATTTAACATTGCGATGGAGTTTAATCACCAAAGACTCTAAACATATCAACCTATTATGCACCATGGCATGAAACTTATTTCACTCTTAAATTAAGTCTTTCCTGATTGAAATGTACATACTGTAGGCAACACAGTGTCACTCCCAGTGCGTCAAAAACCAACGCTTGGTCAAGTGCCTTTGCCGTTAGGTACTGATCATCTCCTGTAGCAACTCATTCAGACCCATCCTTTTGGCAGCTTTTTTCGGCGCACTTGGTCGGGACTCTTGGCTTCACTTTGTGATGCTTTGGGTCAGGACTGATTTGATGTCATCATTCAAAGCACATGCGTAAGGGAAAGATTGTGGGTGGGGTTAAAAATGTACGTTTAAGTGACACACAGCACAAGAACAACACAGGTTTAGGGAAAGTTTGTGGGTGGGGTTACAAAATGTACGTTTATGTAATCGGGGAACAAGAATGGGACACTAACCTCTGTCTCCTGGGTGAAAGTCCTATGTTGTTTGACCCATCCACCACCCCAACCAACATCCTTACACAGATTTTGGGTCTTTCATACTACTCGCTCAGAGGTGAGGGGTGTATTATGCTGCAGGACATTGAAGAAGCTAACTTTTGAGTATAGTGAACGTTTTATATTCACAAGATAGATTTTGGGTGGAGTGTCATTTTATGACTATGACTGTTGCCACTTCTTCTTATGACAGAAATCTGGTAAATTCATGGCCGAACCTTTATTTCAACCTAAAACTGACAGACAGTGCATGCCAACCTACTTTAATTCCTCAGTATTTCAGCCTGATTTGTGCTGCTCCTCCTTGCTGCTTTCCATAATAAGGATGAACTAAAATATGTCCACACTGAGATGTGTATGCGCCTTCAGGGTGGCACCCTGCAGTTTTAATTAAGTTTATATCTTTTCAGAGGTTTAGGGCTGTCAGGTTGAGGTGAGTAGCTTCCGAAAAGCACACATTATATTTTGATACCGAACAAACAAGTTAGCACGAGTGTTTCAATGGGCCTTAAAGCAACACTATGTATCTTTTAACTGCAGCTGTAGTTCCAATGAGACAACCTGTATGGGCACTGAAGCGGCAGGTAGCTCGAGCTGTAGTTCCAATGAGACAACCTATAGGGGGACCGAAGCGGGAAAAGTTACATAGTGTTGCTTTAACAGTTGTATCAAACCCTGAATAATTGAGAAACAGCTGCATTCATTTCTACTAAATCAACTAACCATTTGTGTCCTGATGTATGTAACCCACATTAATTATTTAGACAGGTAATGAGGGACCAATACAACCTTATTTAAAAACTGAACAAGATGATTGAGGCAAATAAATAGTCTCGGTAGAACCTGGAGGCTGTTCCAGCTGCATGTCCTCAGTAACTGGCTGATTCAAAAAGAAAATACATAAGATCAGAGGACAGCAAAACAGATGTGACATTATCAATTCATGGGTCTTATCAGAAATTAGAATCCAATTGATAAGATTTTGGCAGTATCTACAAATGTAAGATAATTACTGCTATTCTTTTGTATCATATAAATCAGGGTGTTGTCATGAACCATTCGTACATATAGCTACGAAAAGTACTGCACCATAATTCATATGTACTCCACATATTTATTGCTGTATGCACCACACTGACTGCTGCTGTATAAGAGCGTGAAAATCTCCATAGGGAGGAGGTCAGGGTGGATGGGTGGATCATAAAACACAGGGCTTTCAGGCAGGGGAGGGGAGTTTGTGTCCCAGAAGTAGGTAAGGGGAAAAGCCAAGGCTTTCACCCAGGAAACAGGTGTTCATGTCCCAGCAGTACTACTAAAGAGGACCGGTGTTCTTACCCAAATCATGGGTCGTTTTGATGCCTAAACTTAACTGTTGTCGCCGCGTGTTGGTCACCTTTTGGCGGCTAACTGCAACGGGCACTAAAATGACCATAACTTCAAGGTGCTCTGTACCCGGCTACATTTAACTGTATAGACTGCTAAACATAACTGTCATTTGACCGGTCGTCATGTGACCGGCCGGCGGTGGCTGTAACTTGGCAGGATATCATACGCATTGTTGTGCATACGTTTTTGTACAATATCATACAAACCTGTAGCTGTTAAAATAAGGTTTTATATTATCATTGATTTTTTCATTGCAACATCATCATTTTACAACTCAAATCAGAATACAATACAGGTTGCAAAAAAAAACATTTTGGGTATCCTATCCCTTTACCATCACTCCCTTCTTCCCAGTCCCCCCTCCACCAACCACCATAATAATAATATCCACTCAAGGATATTATTGTTATCTTATTAGAAGCTCTTTTAATTGAGATATCAAATCTGTCCACATTGAAATTGTATTTGGATGTGCATCGTTGACTTGTGCTAAAGATAGTTACAGGGAAGAAATGACCAAAAAACTTACCTTATGTAAATGTCCTTATTTTAAAGATGTACCTTCAGGTTTCAGTTCTTGTAAGCATATTTGGTCCTCGTAAGTATAGATGTACAAAGAACACAACATACATATGCACCTATACTGTCTGTGCTCCCACACACACACACACACACACACACACACACACATGCGCGCCCGCGCCAGGGATTCCATTCAGTCAGGCTCTATGTCGGGATGAGACGAGATACTTTGGTAGGTAATTGCAGCTCGTCTCGCCTTTGAAGTGAGGTGAAGCATAGGTCGACTGGAGTTGGAAACATGAAGGAGGCTGAAGTTGGTGGGGGGAAGTGAGTGTGTGTGTGTGTGTGTGTGTGTGTGTGTGTGTGTGTGTGCGTGCGTGTATTGTGGGTTAGACTGAGAGAGAAAAGCCAACCTGTAAGTCAGTTTAATCTATGAACCAGACTGACACCTGGAGGTAAAATACATCAACTGGAGAGAACAGAAGCCTTTAGAGAGGCGGAGGGAGAGTAGGGGGGGATAAAAAAACAGAAGACAGAGTGTAGAGAATGAGAAAGAAGGGGACTGGATAAAATAGGGGGAGCGAGAAGATGGAATTGGCAGATAAAGAAGCGATAAAATAGGTAGGAAGATGAGGTAAAGGGGTAGAGAACAGGGGATGTCACAAGTAGAGCCAAGAAAAGAGCAGGATGGAGAAATTCTAGGAAAATGACACTTTTAATGGGTGATAATGTATTTTTATTAATTCAACTAAGTGACACATAAATTCAAGCCATATCTACACTAATACTGACAAACTGAAAAATCTTTTCTTGTAAAAAGGTTTTATATCAACTCTTCTACACTAAAATTTCAAAAAGAAACAGTGAAAAATGAAAACCCTTTAATCTCCTCTATATTTTTGTTAGAAATGTTACTTTTAGAAAATGCTAGTGTGACCTGCCCCCAAAGCCTAACATTGTATTGTCAGCATCAAACCCGTGGTCGCACTGTAGTTGCTTTTCTCTTTCCTGAAAAGTCTAGACTACTGCACTGCTCCAGAGGTACACTGTTGATGTAGATCATCAGATTTAGGGAATAACAGGACAGGCATTTTTAGGCAGCTTCCATCGAAAGCATCCTCCGAGAGAGTTGGGAGGGGTACGCTCCTCACCAACCAACCAACATCGCAAGCTATGTCCTGAAGATGCGAGAGAAGCTGGACGAGTTGAGCTCCATGGCCCACAAACACCTAGCCCAGGCTCAGACGAGGCAGAAGACGTGGTATGACCGGACAGCACGCAGTCGTTCCTTTGTGTCTGGACAGGATGTGCTGCTGATGTTGCCGTCATCGGAAAGCAGTCTGCTGGCAACGTGGCAAGGCCCTTTCAAGGTACTTCGCAAGGTCAACCTCCTAAAACGATGGATTGGCCGACCATCTTCTATCCATGATCAGCTGTGGGCGCTGACCGTGGAAGACGAAGAGGAGCCGTCGGAGCAGTACTTTCCTACTGCGGGTGGCGAGTCAACCTACCTCTCCGTCACCCACTTGACAACTGAACAGCAGGAGGACCTGCTGACTATCATCCCAAGAGGCCTGTTTCGGGATCAGCCGGGACGAACCAACGTCATCGCCCACGACATCCGGCTGACTTCTCCGGGCCCCGTCCGGCAGACCGCCACCAGGGTTCCAGCGCGACTGATCCCGGCGCTGAAGCACGAAGTGCTGGCGATGCTGGAGATGGGGGTGATCGTGAGATCACACAGCGAGTGGTGCAGTCCCGTGGTCCTGGTGTCGAAAAAGGATGGGGGGCTCCGCTTCTGTCTTGACTTCTCGAAGCTGAATGCCATCTCAGCTTTTGACCCATATCCCATGCCCCGTTTGGACGAACTGGTGGAGCGCCTGGGGAAGGCTGAGTTCCTCAGCACCTTGGATTTGTGTAAGGGGCACTGGCAGGTGCCACTCTCCCCCCAAGCACAGGGGCTGACCGCCTTCAAAGCTCCATCTGGTCAGTTCCAGTTTAGGGTTATGCCCTTTGGCCTGCATGCCGCTGCGGCGACTTTCCAGCGTATCATGGACGAGGTGCTGAGGGGCGCTGAGGACTACGCCGCGGCTTATATCGATGATGTCATCATCCACAGTTCGTCGTGGGACGAACATCTTCGACAACTGAGTGATGTCTTCTGGAGGATTCGTCGGGTCGGGCTGGTGGTGAACGCCAGCAAATGCCAGTATTCCCAGTCGGAGGTGAGCTACCTGGGATATGTCCTGGGTGGTGGCACCATACGTCCCCAGGTCGGCAAGGTGGACGCCATCTGCAGTTCCCAGCCGCCTTCAACCAAGAGGGGGGTGAGGTCTTTCCTGGGGTTCGTCGGCTGGTACAGGCGTTTTATCACCAACTTTTCGAGCTGTGCTGTTCCCCTGTCAGACCTCACTCGCAAGACCAGCCCCAACAGGGTGGTCTGGACTGCTGAGTGTGAGGCAGCTTTCTACGACCTCAAGGAGAGCATGTGCCACGAACCGGTGTTGCAGAGTCCCGACTTCTCCTTGCCCTTCACTGTTCAAACCGACACTTCGGGCATTGGCCTGGGTGCTTGGGTTGTTGCAGGATGAGGGGGATGACAGAAGGCCCATACAGTTTGTTAGCCGCAAACTGTTCCCTCGCGAGACGCGGTACTCCACCATTGAAAAGGAGTGTCTTGCCATCAAGTGAGCTCTTGAGTCTTTGAAATGTTACTGACATTGCTGACTTTCTGTCGCGTCCTGAGACAGACCGGGACACTCTCTCTTAAGGGGGGGGTGTGTGGGACGGGGCGCATGGCTGCCGTCACGGTAGCGATGCGCTACCTATTTTCTCTCAAAGACTGAGTGTAAATGTTGCCAATATATGTTTTGTTAGCTCTGTTACTTATCATACTGGGTTTATATGTTCTGTTAATCATAGCCAATCTTTCATCAAATTCCCCACAGTAATCCCGTAGCTTTCTTGCGCACATATTTAACATCTAATACTGTGGTGATTTAAAATGCTATAGCTACATCCATCAATACATCATTCTCTATTGTTTAAAACCATACCGTTTATTTCACAAACATCACCAGTTATAAATAATCAGCAACACTCATATCTTTGTTAACTACATGGCTGTTTATTGAGTTTAAAAGGTAACAGAGGTTAACATGTAGTCTTTGTGGCTTACCGGCGTCTGCTCTCTTTTGTTTATAAAGGAAAGTTTTCCGCGATCGGTGAGTTTAAATAACGCTAGGACTTCCGGGGTAACAGGAAGTTACCGGAATCATGAGTAATTATTTTATTGGCCGTCAATTTATCTTGTGGCTTTGTGAAATGTTTTGTGAATCATGTAAATAATCTTAGGTAAATTTCTAGCCTAGTAGATCTATTAATTTTGGCTGTTTTTAGCTCTTATTGTCTACTTGCCTGAGCCACCCCTGTATGGCATTTTGTGTTGGTATGTTCCAATCCCAGGGGCGCGCTTTAGGTCTATATAGACTGGGAGTTCCAGTTGCTCAAGGAGCTAGAAGAGTGAGGACGTAAGTCTGTGGAAGGCTCTGGTGACTTGTTAAAAAAAAAAAAGTATACAGCTGTATCTTTGTATTATTTAAAAAATTTTGACTCTCACATCAATTAATTTTATTTTGTGAAAGTATTTACTTATTTTTTCTCTAATTTTGGTTTTGTTAATAGTTTTTTTTGCCTACGAGCCTTAATTGGGAAAGTACTAATAAAATCCCATCTTTTCATCATCATCGTTGACTCATTCTGAGTATCAACACCTGCTCACAACTACTTCTCTACATCTACCCTCAACAGTACACATATTCCTAACTTGTATTAATATTGATAAAACATCTTTTGATAAATTGCTAATAATTGAATCTGTACCTCCCCAATTCCCAACACAGGAGACCAGGGTTCCTGTCCCGTTCTTGTCCAGCATGTCACTGAAACGTACATTTTGTAACCCCACCCATGATCTTTTCCTAACGCTAACTATCCCATTCTTGTGCTGAATGTCACTTAAAGGACAATGCCAGCGCATAACGAACCTAGGGGTTAATAACGGATGTGTACCCACTCGATCGCTCTTTGGGACATGTTTCCATGCTAATCGAATGTGTTTCTAGCTTGAAAGAAGCTAGTGCGGACCACTGATTAGCTTACAACGCTAGTTTTTGGGGCACAGGGAAAGTAAAAATAAATCGCTATTTTGTACCACTAAAACGGCTCAAAATATCACCAAACTTCAACGGTAGCATAATGAGGGTCCCTACATGTTAACCGAAGCATTGAGAACATTGTAAGTGTACAGACAGTTTATTGAACGAAGAGCTGCGGGAGCTCGTGAAAGGGCTACGAGAGAAAGAGAGCTACCGGCTGGTAGTCACACAGCCTCGTACTTCAGGAAACTGTGGTGTACCTGCGGACATTGTGAAGCTACGGCCACCGAACATGAGTGTCTGTGTTGCACAGAGTGGGACCTGTTGCGTTGCAACACCCAAGAGACGCAGTGTTTTGTACAGTCTGAAGATTTCCCCTTTCTGAATGGACAAAATCACTGGAGTTCTTTTAAGAGCTTGTTAACTTGCAAGTAGAGTCAGTTTACAGCACTCACAGCATAAGTACAGAAAATGACTGAACTGTGTCTTTTTATAAGAATCAGGGAGTAATATTACAAAAGAGATACTGTCTTTATCTCCGGTCAGGCCCGGCATGTTCTCCACAGGCGCTCTGCCCTCAGGGGCATTCTGTGGTTTTCACTAGGTCAGTGGATCTCATGATTATCTCATGAGAGACAGAAATAGTTTACACACAGGCTTCATGGAAATAGTTTAACACTAAAAAGAAGTAAGCATAACTTTTCTAACAGTGGACTAGCCAGACCCTCCTCCACTGCGCTGTGTAGGCAGGTCTGGCAATGCAAGGCTAACGTGGAGCTAATTCAAGCTCATTTATATATTATTATATGGCTACAGACCTATGTTAACGTGTAGTTACTAAACCTGTCACTTTTCACTCCAAATTCAGGCCAAATAGCTGCTGCTCCATATTACAATATTGTCATTGAAATGCAGTGGTGGAATGTAACGAAGTACAAATACTTGGTTACTGTACTTAAGTACATTTTTCATGTATCTGCACTTTACTTAAGTAGAATCAATAGTGCATACTTTTGACTTTTACT
Organism: Sander vitreus; assembly: GCF_031162955.1. Lineage (NCBI taxonomy): Eukaryota > Metazoa > Chordata > Actinopteri > Perciformes > Percidae > Sander > Sander vitreus. Next base: position 27,912,934 of record NC_135858.1, read on the forward strand.
TCGTTAAATCTTGAGGGAATTATCTATACTTTCTACTCCACTACATTTCTACAATGTTCTGTCACATTGATCGTTACATTTTCTGATCAGTTTTTCCCCCTACCAGAACGTCTTCCTGACTGTCACGTTTGTCTCACTAGTGAAGTTTGGTTACCATAGATATGGGGCACCGCCGATCCTTCATCAGCTTCCAAGCCGGCTCCGGTGCTCCAGAGCCCGGGCGCAGCACCGCTGACCCTCGGTAATACAGCCTCTGGTAAAACTGAAAATGAAAATGTTTGTTTTTTATTATTCCCATTTTTAAATCATAGTTGCCATGTATTTCTCTCCACAGCATCGTTTACTTCTCCGCCAGGCTGCGTAAGACGCGTTTATAGCTTATTTATTTGGCTGGACTTCTTCACATCCACCTTCCCGTTTCCGCTGCTTCACACACTTTATTTGCTTACACTCCCATGGTTAAAGGAAATAAAACCGTCTTAAAATACATCCATGAATAAAACCAACCGCATTCCGATTCTAACAAAATATCTTCGTTTTATGCTGGTTAGGATAAGAACATAGGTTTTGGGATAGGTACACAGGTACCACAAACAAGGCCTGTCGAAGCTCAGCATCAAAATAACTGAACCACCCGTTTGTAAATCACGGGTCACTAGACACAGTGCCCTCACTGACCAAATTGCAAACTAACGAACTAACCAACTTTTTTTTCTTATTTGCATATTACCATTTAAAATGGTAATATGCAAATAAGATTAAGAGAATAAATCGTTATGCAAGTACTTTTAATACTTAAAATACATCTAAAATCAGGTACTTTTTACTTTTACTTAAGTATTGTATATATAAACAATACTATTGTGGTACTTCTACTTTTACTAAGTAAATATGTCTCTGGTTATTTGTACTTTAACTTAAATACAGAGATTCAGTACTTCCTCCACCACTGTTGAAATGGCAATAAACCATCAGTTATAGGTGTTCTAGATTTCTAAAAACGTCACTTTTAAAACAAATGTAGGCCACAACTAGACCCAAACTAGATGTATTTAAACATCTTTAAATATCCGTCACCACAGCCCTAATGTTACACTAAAATAATGTGCATCTCAGATCATTTCAATTTGAAAATATCACAAATTGGACACAGTGTTTTCCTCAACAACTAAAAAAACTTAAAAAGGTTAAATAAAACAATATAAAGTGTTTTGTATTCCTATGTAAAGACGTGGACTGGACAGACCACATACGAGAAAGCTGGAGTATAATGAGGGAAAATTTAAGCGAGAAACTAAGGGTAAGATGAACAAAATTGAGAGAGGGAGGTAAGGGAGGAGAGGGATTATTGTTAATTGAAAGATAAAATGGTAATCATCCAGAAAGCGGTGAAAGATAAGAGCTCTCCTTCTTCATTTAAGGTGGCATGGTAGCAATGGTGACCGAGAGAGAAAAAGAGCGCTAAGTGGAGGAAAGGACTGGGGGTAAAAAATTTAGTAAGAGAACAAAGAAGAAAGAGGAAAGTGCGAGAGACAACTGGAGAGGGGGAGAGAAAAGAGCGATCTGCTCAAATTCCACTTTTCTACCACTCATCCTTCTTCATAATGGAACTGTCAAATCAATGTGGAGCTTAACGACAAGCCGCTCTCCTGCCTTCCGCTCTCTCTCTTTTACTCTAAATCTATTTATCCCTCTTTTTTTCCCTGTTTCAAGTCTCTTACTCACTTTTCTAGTCACTCTAGTCCTTTACATTTCTGTCTTACGGCTGCTATTACGGCTTTTTGTCCGTCTCTTTCCCCATCAATTTGATTACAGAAAGTATTGTAAACAGTTTTTTTTTCCTTCCTTTTACTTCATTTCCATACTTTATTGTTTTACTTTACTCTGTCTTACCACTCCCTCTATCGCTCCATACCTACGCTCTGATTTCTTCCCATTTTGCCCTCCATGTATTACTAACCTTCCTTTATTCTTCCTTTCTACCGATGCATTTCATATTGATCCCTTCCTCTCTCATCTCCTTCCCCTCACTCTGTAATCCCTCTCAGTTGTCTCCCTCTTTAGTGTATGTAAATTCTGCCTAAAAAGCTCTGCACTTAAACAGTGCTGGCTGCCTGGGTTCTGAATATTTGATAAAGGATACATCTAACTCTCATGCTAAAAAACAAACTTAATAGTATGCAGTTTACTCAAAATGAAGAAGAAAAAAATGTGTCGCATTTCGTGCAAAATGGTGTTGTTTAGAGGCAATGAAGTTACACTGGAATGGAACAGCCTTGTGGTCCCTTAAGTGCAACACACCAACATATTCTCAGGTTCGTATGATATTGTACGAAAATGTATGCACAACAGTTTGTAAGAAATCCTACGAAATTAGGCGACCACCAGCCGGTGACATGACCGTTTAGCAGTCTATAGAGTTAAATTTAGCAAAGGAAAGCTGACTGTGAGCAGAGTACAGAGAACTGTGAGGTTACGGTCATTTCACCAGCCATTGCAGTTGAGTTTTGCTGACAAAAAGGTGACTGTCCTATTGCACGACCGTTAAGTTTAGGCCCCAAAACGACTGTAAAGATTAGAAAAAGAGATTGTGGTTTTGGGTTAAAACTACTTATTACTCCCGGGATACACTTGTTTCCTGGGTGAGAGGTTTGTGTTTTTCATGTACAAATGGATCATGAGAACAGCCTGAACACACACAAACATGGCATCAAGAAATGGGAATTAAAAATGACTTGTCCTGATTAGATTTGATTTCAAATATTTGCTTATTACACCATATACACTGGCACTCCCTCTCCGCTCCCTTGATGCTGGTCTCCTGGTCATTTCCCTAATAAACAAAAAAATCTGTTGGTTATAGAACATTCTCCTACCGTGCCCCTCATTTGTAAACCCACCTCTATTTATTATACTACAGCCAACCATAACACACCGTCGTTGAGAAAAAAACCTTTCACTTATTGTCTTATGTTGCTGATTTTGTATAGTTTATTAATACTGCTTTAATGCTGTTCAATTGTTTGTTTTTTTGCTGTGTCATTTCTGTGTTCCATTTATTGTAAAGTGCATTGCAACCTTGTATAAAGGGGATTTTACACTTATAAATACATTTGATTAATTGATTGATTGCTGTACTTTTACAGGACAAGAGTTTGCTGATGTACACACACACACACACACACACACACACACACACACACACACACACACACACACACACACACACACACACTGGCCATGGGAAGGATTTAACCCATGACCTTTCAGCTACAGGACGGCCTTACTAACTGCCCAAACTGCCCTGCCAAGATGATGAGAGGATGAGGAATGAGATCCTCCTACCACGGCTCCCTCCTCCTGCTTTTCAATTCCTCTCACTGTGGGTTTGTGTGCCATTATGACACTATGAGGAAAACTCTCTCTCCGTGTCATTCTCACTGATGCTATCTCTCTCCAATAGGCTTCACTGCAGGATTCCATGGGGAGAATGATTGGTCTCTCTTTCTGTCTACATTAGTCTTCACTGGGCTGGCAAAAGAAAGATGCCACAGAGGAATGTTTTCAATTTTTCCCCTCTTGTCTTGCTTCCTGTCTTTTTGTTCTATTTTCTCTTTCTATGTATTTATTGAAGAATCCTTTAGTTTAGAGATCTTCGACAGGGGATCCTCAGAGTGTGTGTAAAAATTATAATTTTTTGAAGGTTTTTAAAATAATTGTTGCCATGATTTTATAAATAATGTTTTAATGTTACACATGTGGCACAGTGAATCATTAGGATTAACTGTATCTGTGGATGGCTCCCTTACTGACTACTCTACCTATGATAGGCCAGTAAGTCTATCATCAATGTTCTTTTTCCACAAATAGGCAGATTTATATTTGCTAACAATATGTTAGATTCATGTTGACATTTTAGATTGTTTAATAGCTTGGTATTCTAGGCACTACAAAGGTATGTATAAAGGCTTCAAGCCGCCTTACACATTATTGTAGGCCCAATTTATTATGCAACTTGATTTTATACAATATATAGGGGGTCCTTGGCCTAAAAAATGCTTAAAACCCGTGCTTTAGAACACAAATAGTGGCTGACTGTAGCAGAGTTTCCCTCTAACAAATTGTGGTCCTTGTGATGGTGATGGCCATGAAGGTTCGACAATGATACATTAAAAAACCTAAAAACTAAAAATGTTAAAATGCAATTAAAAGGACTTAATGTGACTCAAACTCTTTCCAAAAGAAATCAGTCAAGTCAAATTGTATGTTCAATTCCCGGTTGAAAAACGCTCTCTCTTCGTCTTCCAACCTGTGTGGCACAAATACATCTATGTGGCTACTTTCTTTATTCTATATTAGGTGTTTCTAGTAAGCCTATACAGCGTGAGGCTGCCAGTAGAAATGGCCCCTCAAAGTGAATAATGTATTTTGTTTTACAATAAATTACATTGGGACATTTAGTGCATCAAATAAATGAGATACACTAGGGGTTGTTTGTGTAGCTATAAATTATTTCTGCTTTTCAGAAATGCTACTACTCATGTGACAGGAGCCCAGTATGGTGTCATTAGCTGGCATGTTAGACTATAGACTTAATTGCCAAGTACATTACTTTGATCGCCATCTGACGATAAATAGAATAGAGTATTTTTCTCATTGATAAATATCGGTTTGACATTAATGAAACACATTTTTTACAAGCCACGCCATAGTTCAAATAGGCGCCATGGGTTTGGGTTCAACATTAGGGGGTGGGGTCAGATATTTAGCAGTGGGGAAGGCAAATTATAACTGGGGGGTTACAACTGGGGGACGATTCTCTCTGACCAATCAGTAGCCTGCAGGTTTTCACGTCACATTTTGGTATCGCCTCAGTTGGCTTGGAACCTCGATGGAGGTGATACTAAAAAAAGTACCTGTTAGCCAGTACCAGGGACTTTTTTTCGTAATGGAAAACCAAAAAAGTAGAGTAGAGTCGAGGCGAGTCGAGCAGGTATCATGTAATGGAAAAACGCCAGAAGTCTCACACAGAGGCGGGGGATTCCCAACTATATTTGTTGTGCTTGCGTCATACATGCGCCAATATTTGAATGCACGTCACGTCGGCGTCCAGTGTTTACATCAGACGTGCAGTACATGCGACATTGTGGATACACAGTAGTGATTTGGTGGAGACGATGTTTCTGTCTTTGAAACAAAAGAAAGCCTTGGCACTTGCCCTGGTTGTGAGGAGAAGATGGAGGAAGGCAGCAGGAAGAAGGGTGTGGGTGCACGAGACCCTCAGGTCCAGAGAGCAGTTGGGGGAATTCTGGCTGGTGAAGGAGCTCCGCATTCACTGTGACCGGTTCCAGGGGTACTTTCGGCTCAACAGGGAGCAATTTGACAGTCTGCTGACAAGAGTCGGGCCTATGATTTCCCGGATGCGAACAACATTCCGAAAGCCCATTTCTACAATGGAGTGTCTGGCTATTTGTCTCTCCCTGACGTGTGGCTCCAAACAAGACAGTATGGAAAAGTACTTCCAAGTCTGCCCCTGCACCACTTTTTTGAACCTCTCTTTTATGTACCTGTCCCTTAGGTTCTTCCACTTTTTCTTACACTCCTCCTCTAACTAGATGAAGACGTGGATTATTTTCATTTCTAAATAAAATGTTGCATTTCAACACTATGTGTCATTGCATGTTTATATACTTAAGTAAGAGGTCTGCAGTCATTGCAGTTGGGTATAATAAAGCTAAGATATGAGCCTACATTCATACATGCATCATTCATTCTCTGGAAAACACTTTGTTTAATGCTTATGTGCAATTAATTCCTCCAAAACTGGAGCTTACACATTTGGAAATGGGTAGTTATTCTGTGTAAAGGCCATATACCTACCTATATACCTATATGTGAACTTCAATGAAAATGAACATGACTTGTGTCAATCAGTCCAAACATATTTTACATCATATAAACATACAAATTCAATATTATTATTGTGTAATAACAACCAAGTGTAAATTGTAATTTCCCCATTGGGGATCAATAAAGAGTATAAATTATAATTTTTTTTAAAATAAAAAATACAAATATATCCTACAAATACCTGTATGGAGCTATATAATCAACTTGGTATTTGGTTTTCGCAGCTCACAACAGTAGGCTACAGTTCTTCTCAGTTGCTTTGCTGCATTTCTCAGATCAGAGATGACAATAATGTGTAACTTTGTCACATAGGGAATAGTGCTCCCTTTCATGTGCATTGTTCATTAGACTATACTTACAGAGTGAACTGTTAAATATGGACAACAACACAAAGCAGTTTCACTATCTTGGTATAAACAATGGCGTAAGGACTTGTTGTTTGATTCATTGGTATAAATTAGGGCTGTCAAAATAACGCGTTAATTTCGATTAATTAATCTGAGAAAAAATAACGCGTTAAAAAAAAATAATGCAGATTAATCCATTCCATATTGACGTTTGACCCGGAGCCATTCTAGCCACCATTCGACTGTAAAATGAAGGAGGGAGACAAGAATGTGCTGCCTGGATCATTGATTGGAACATTTACTTATAAAAATCTTCTTCCTGTCAACCCTGGCTACCGAAATCTGGTGCCACTGATATGTCTGCGCTTCTCACTGATGCTCTGAAGACGATACAAGCAACACAAACACCGCCGCACGTGACGCTAGTTAACACTATACTCGACAGCAACTAACGTTAGCCTACCGCTAGCTAGTAGCTGGATTAAATACGGTTAGAATGCTGACAGCTAACGCTAAACGGTGTAAAGTTTGACTGTGTTTTACTGTAGAGGATTCAACACCGGTATGTAACAATCAGCAGCTGCCGTCGGAAAAACAACACAGACAATGAAACTGGTAAACTACAGCCTCGTGGTGCATTTGAAGTTATTGTAATTGTCTTTTTCCCATCTGGTGGTTGTTTTTGTCGTTCAACAGCAATTTACTAGTGAAATAAGTTATTGTTATTGTTATACATTATTATTAAACATTTAATTTTGACCATATGGCCTTAGCAATAAACAAGCCGTTCTTTAATGTCACCAACTGTTGTTTAGTACCTTTTTTTTGTCTTTTCTTTTTTTACTTTCTTAAAAAGTATCGGTTCAGGCACCGTTAATTATGTATGCAATTAATTTTGATTAATTAATCACAGAGTATGTAATTAATTAGATTAAATATTTGAATCGATTGACAGCCCTAGTATAAATACTTGCTTTGGACACAAACAAAAGATTTCCACGATACACGATTTTTCAGGTCCGTCACTATGCGGTGCAGTTTACACCAATTGTTTTAAGAAATGCACTCACTGTTGTGCAAATGCAATTATGATTTGATAAATGCACCAAAGTAACATGTAGGATTGTATTTCAGTGGAAACATATGTTGATTTCACATAGCTAAAACAAACCTGAATGATTTAAATTAAGAGGCTACAATAATCTACACAGCTGGCATGCCTATTATGGTGAAATATGCTTCCACAGCATAGTTTTGCGTCCGAGGTCTCTGAGCCTATACAGCTCTGGGAGATCGCTGATGGCCAAAATCAACCTCTCGTCCATGTTCCGTTTGTGGATCCACGTGTATTCTGTGTTTTTGTTGTTGTTCTTTGACACTTGAATGCACCCCGTAAAAAACACACGCACAAGCGCACTTCCCAGTCTCACTCTCCCATAAGCTCTCACTCCTTTACAAATAACTCAGCTAACCCACAGACCAGCTATATTATTCCAGTACGAATCAATAATATCAGTAATCACAGGTACAGCGCTACACGCTCCTCTGTGCTTCCTTTGGAGCAGCCACCCATTCATAATCCCATAACTACGGTGTCTGTCCCCCGACTGAGATCGGGAAAATCAAACGTAAACCATCAAAAATTAGATGGCGATACAAAGGAAACTAGTACCTTGGTATAACTCCCAAACTCGCAAATTAAAACAAATCTCACGAAAACTTGAAAGTAAATGGCGTTCCACCAAATTGGAAGAATCTCGTTTGTATTGGCAAGACAGTTTGAAAACATATAGGAAGGCCCTCAGAAATGCCAGATCAGACTATTACTCATCATTGATAGAAGAAAATAAGAACAACCCATGGTTTCTTTTCAGCACTGTTGCCAGGCTGACTGACAGCCACACCTCTACTGAGCCATCTATTCCCCTAGCACTGAGTATTGACGACTTCATGAGTTTCTTCAATGATAAAATTATAACAATTAGGGATGGAATTCATCACCTTTTGACTCCTATAGCCCTTCAACAATTAATGCTAAAGGTCTCTTCAGCAAAGCCATCTACCTGTCTATTAGACCCCATCCCAACGAGGCTACTTAAAGAAGTGTCATCTGTGGTTGACGCTTCATTACTAGATATGATCAATATGTCTTTATTAACAGGTTATGTACTGCAGTCATTTAAAGTAGCTGTGATAAAACCTCTTCTGAAAAAACCCACCCTCGATCCTGAGGTCTTAGCCAACTATAGACCTATATCTAACCTTCCCTTTCTCACCAAGATCCTTGAGAAAGTAGTCGCTAATCAGTTATGTGACTTTTTACATGGGAATAGTCTATTTGAGGACTTTCAGTCAGGATTTAGAAAGCATCATAGCACAGAGACAGCACTGGTGAAAATTATTAACGACCTTCTAATTGCTGCTGACAAAGGACTTTTCTCCATACTTGTTTTATTAGATCTTAGTGCTGCATTCGACACTATTGACCATACCATCCTTTTACAGAGACTGGAACATTTAGTTGGTATTAAAGGAATCGCACTAAGTTGGTTTAAGTCCTATTTCTCTGATCGATCTTGTCACTTGAATTTGTCATTATCAACGATAAATCCTCATTATCAACGATAAATCCAAGTACGCGAAAGTTAGCCATGGCGTTCCTCAAGGCTCAGTGCTTGGACCAATTCTTTTCTCCTTGTATATGCTTCCTCTAGGCAATATTATTAGGAAACACTCACTAACTTTCACTGTTATGCGGAAGACACCCAATTATACTTATCAATCAAGCCAGACGAAACCAGTCAGTTAGCTAAACTTCAAGTATGCATTACATATATCAAATCATGGATGAACTACAATTTCCTGATGTTAAACTCAAACAAAACTGAAGTTATTGTGCTGGGCCCTAAACACCTCCGAACATCATTATCCCAAGATATAATTACTCTAGATGGCATTGCCATGGCACTACTGTCAGAAATCTAGGAGTTATTTTTGATCAGGATATATCCTTTAATGCCCACTTAAAACAAACCTCTAGAACAGCCTTTTTTCACCTTAGTAACATTGCCAAAATTAGGAACATCCTGTCTCAAAACGATGCTGAAAAACTAGTCCATGCATTTGTTACTTCCAGGCTGGACTACTGTAATTCCCTATTATCAGGATGCTCAAATAAAACTCTTACGACTCTCCAGCTGATCCAGAATGTGCAGCGTGTGTTCTGACAAGAACTAAGAAAAGACATCATATTTCTCCTATATTAGCTTCTCTGCATTGGCTTCCTGTAAAATCCAGGATTGAATTTAAAATCCTTCTCCTGACCTACAAAGCTCTAAATGGTCAAGCACCATCATATCTTGAAGAGCTCATAGTACCTTATTGTCCCACTAGAGCACTGCACTCCCAGAATGCAGAGTTACTGGTGGTTCCTAGAATCTCTAAAAGTAGAATGGGAGCCAGAGCATTTAGCTATCAGGCTCCTCTCCTGTGGAACCATCTCCCAGTCTGGGTTCAGGAGGCAGACACCGTCACCACCTTTAAGAGTAAACTTAAAACTCTCCTCTTCGATAAAGCTTATAGTTAGGGAGTGAGGAGTTGCAGCATTTGCCTAGACCGGCGGGGGAAGGTGTGTAGCCACAGTCATGACGCACCGCCTCCCTATCTCGGCTTCTCTTCATACAAAGCTTACTATATTTAGGGTATGAGGAGTTGCAGCGTTCGCCTAGACCGGCGGGGGTGGGTGTGTAGCCACAGTCATGGCGCACCCCCACCCTATCTCTGCTTCTCCCCATACAAAGTTTACATATACTTAGGGAGTAATGAGTCGCAGCGTAATCCTAGACCGGTGGGGGAAGGTGTGTAGCCACAATTACGGAACACAGCCTCCCTATCTCTCCTTCTCTGCAGCTCTTAGTTATGCGGTTATAGTTCTAGACTATCGGGGTACCTCCTTGGACACACTGAGCTTCTCTCTCCTCTCTCTTTCCATCTGTATGTATTTGTGTCACAGAAATGCTTGTTACTAACATAGCTCTGGGGAGCTTATTCCCCGCAGTCCTTATGTTCTTTTTCCACCCAGCATCATTATCTTGGATCATAATGGCACCTACATCATGGTGGCAGCTGTCGCCGTGGTCCTGCCCTACGCCCTGCTGTGCCCTATTACACCCTGCTACGCACTGCAATGCCCGGCTTCGACTTGCTATGTCCGGTCAGTGCCCTGCCACGCCCTGTTACGCCCTGCTGTGCTCTACGACACCATGAACTATTATAACTATTACAATATCTTTATTGTGACTATTATTGCCATTGTTCATCATACCCCCAACCGTCAGACACCGCCTACCAAGAGCCTGGGTCTGTCCGAGGTTTCTTCCTAAAAGGGAGTTTTTCCTTGTCACTGTCGCACTTACGCATTCATGCATGCTCTTGGAGGAATCACTGGGTCCTTATAAATTATAGAGTGTGGTCTAGACCTACTCTATCTGTAAAGTGTCCTGAGATAATTCCTGTTATGATTTGACACTATAAATAAAATTGAATTGAATTGAATGTTTACAGCGCACTGCGGGCGCTCTTGCGCGTGCCACGGTCAAAGTTTAACCATGTTGAACTTTGACCATGGCACGCGCAAGAGCGGCCAGCCGCAAAATGCCGTTTGCGCATACAATGTGAAACGGCCCCTACCCTCCTCCTCTACAGCGAGAGTGATCTGTTGGACTACTTTATCTCTCACTGTTTCCCTTAGACAGTTGGATTTCACAGAGAAATGTGCTGAAGGAATATTCTTTGTTTTTTTGTGTGTGGTACCTCCCTGTGTGTGATACTGTATGTAGTAGCTGTGCTAAATCAAAAGTTGCTGTCTGCATTCTCAGCAGGTGTGTGTGTGTGTGTGTGTGTGTGTGTGTGTGTGTGTGTGTGTGTGTGTGTGTGTGTGTGTGTTCCCACCCTGCCGTTTAAATGCCATCCCAGAAAAGGGCCCAGAGGATGAGAATTGGAACCAGGTTACTCATTCATTTCAGAGGGATTGTGGGGAGGAAAAAAGAGAGGGGAGGGAGGAAGGTGCTGAAATGGGAAGAAGATGGAGGAGAGGAAATGGAGCGAACAGGGAGGATAAGTCAGGAGAGGACTGTGTGGCAAAGAGGAGGGAAGAAAGGAAAATGGAAATGGGGAGATGGAGTGGAAATCAAAGGTAAAGGTAGGGGGGAAGTGGAAAGAATATAGAGGATATGTGGCAAGCAGGTTGTAGAAAAGATGTAGAGAGGAAGGAGTGAAAAGTGACAAGCTGAAGGAATCAGTGATGCATTCATCCAGAATGCCGAAACCATTTCTGTTTAGTTCTGTCCATTTTGTATGTCCTATTATCAATTTCCACAAGATTCAGATGCACGGAGGGCCTCACGCTTGTCTCGTTACTAGCTGCTTGAAAAATAAATTTTTGGGTGTGTGTGTTTATGCAATCAGACTGTGCCAAAAGTTACATTTGATCATCACAGGTGTGTTTATTCAACACATTCTCATGAATGGGTTTGTATGATATTGTATGAAAACCCATGCACAACAATTCGTATGATAGCCTATGAAATAACAGCGACCGCCAGCCGGTCACATGACAACCGGTCACATGATAGTTAAGTTTAGCGGTCTTTAAAGTTAAGTTTAGCCAAGACAGGGTGCACCCTGAGGATACAGTTGTTTCAGTGGCCGTTGCAGTTAAGTTCAGCGGACAACAGGTGACCATCATACAGAGACGACAGTAACGTTTAGGCACCAACACGACTAGTGAAGATTTTTAAAAAGATTGTGGTTTGGGTTAAAACACTGGTCCTCTTAAGTCGTACTGCCAGGACATGAACACCCGTTTCTTGGATAAAAGTCTTGTGTTTTCCCCTTAACTTCTCCCGGGACTCAAAATCTGCTCCCCCACTTGAAATCCCTGTGTTTTATGACCCGCATATTCATTTTATGACACACTCATCCAGCCCAACCTCCTCCTCTACACGGACGTGAGCGCTCTTATACAGCAGCAGTCACTGTGGCGCATATAGTAAATAATACGTGGAATACATACAAATTACAAGTTACTTTTCGTAGCTACATGTAGGAATGGTTCATGAGAGCAGCCTGGTTTGTGCTAACATGATTGCACAGATACATGGACCACTCTTGATTTCATGCTAGTGGCACACTGCTTAGATGTATTACAATTTAATTACAGCAATCAACAAATAGAACCTGTAAATGTTAAAACCTCTGAAGCCTCGTTCAGTTATTCTGGCTGATTAGACTTCTACTCATGTTGAAGGTGGGCCGGAGCTCAGATGGGAATTTATTAGGTCACAAATCTTTATCTACCAATAACAATGATAAAGCTGTCATTTGTCCTGCCCTATCAGGTGCAACAACGCTAACAGGACACTCAGGACGATGTCAATAAATCAGTCCATACACACCCACACAGTCCTGGGAAGACGTCCAATCAGCCAGAATAACTTAAAACACCTGTGTGGGTTTTGAGGGCCTTTAAAGGGGTGATAGAATGATTATATAGTGTATTTCACACTGTTTCTTAAGGTCTCCTAATAGGGTATGTAACATTGGTTGGGCTGAAATTGTCCATGTGCTATTCTATGGGGCCTAATGCATCCCTGTGGAATGGCTCTATTTGGAACGAGAGCTTTTCTTCCAAATATGGTATGCTCATGAATATTTACAGGAGCTGTGTGCTGATTAGTTGAGTGAAGCACATACACATACAGTGGAGAAGAGACAGCAGGTCTCATATTTCAGACACTGCAATGTTATACATTATTTGTCTGCTATTTCGTTAATAAATTCACTTCTGAGACTTTTTTTATGCAAGAAATCAGCTATATAAAGCTCAAATATGGGCCGTTTTACGAAAATTTATGGCTAATTGCAAATTTGGGAAGACATGTCAGACTTCAGGAGCTCCACACTGCGCACATACCCAGGGCAAAGTCACCGGGGCAAATTTTGTTCGACTGTGTGTCGGAGTTCAGGAGCTGCCTCCGCAGGCTAACATGACAGCGGCTGGTGCTGCCTGTGTTGCTGCTTCTTCGCCCGGCCTGTACTTTCACAGACCCTGGATACACTTTCGGCATAACTATAGTATATTTACAGTTTGAATTTCATCACGGCATTTATATCACAGCTACCCTAAGGTCTTACAAAGCTAACACTTTTGTCCGATTTCAATTTAATGCATTTTTGTGAATTTGAGGGGTCTCGTTAGGAGTTGCTAGTGTCCCATTCAATCCTAGGGGAAAAGATCGCTGCTACACTTTCAGCATTACTATAGTATATTTACAGTTACAATTTTGTCACGGCATTTATATCACAGCTACCCTTAAGTCTTACAAAGCTAACACTTTTGTCCGATTTCAATTTAATGCATTTTTGTGAATTTCAGAGGTCTCGTTAGAAGGAGGCTAGCTAGCTCTCATTGATAGAGCTCCATCCAGCTCACAAGAGGCGTTTATTTCCACGATCGTTTGTTTAAATAACTCAACACACATATCCATTATAAGATTAACTGGAACCTGTGGTAAGAGATTGCGGGCATAACAAGCTCGCTGACCGCACTCTTACTCACACACACTGGCCATTTAGCAGGAGGCAGTGGCCTATGTAGATTTTGGTGCGTTACAAAGATAGAAGGTAGAGCCAAATAAGGTAGGAGTTGAGGAGTTGACGTCAACTTTTAGCTTTGTTGAGATTCACCCGTTTTCAGCAGCAGTTTCAAATTGTGAGATTTGCATAGGAAAGAGGTGTCAATGGGACTTTGAGGTTCTCTGTATGTCCTTTTTACCCACCGAACTGTCGTAATTCAACTATGACAAGGTAAACTTGGTTTTGCATTCTATCACCCCTTTAAAGCAGTATTATTAGATTTTTTCTGGCATTGTGGGCAGCAGAACAAGTTGTAAACACAAGAGTGACACATCCCTTTATGAAGTTGATATGGTGAACATGTTGTCAAACAGTTCAAAGACAGAGACACAGACAAAGAGCGGCATTAGTATAATAATGAACTCATGTTTGTGTTCACCTGACAAATATAAGTCCAATGTTCACTCTCGTTCTACCTCTGTTTTGGTCGCCACCAACTCCTTGGTACTTTAGCTGCTACCAGCGAACCAAAACCAAAACAATGAGCTAAACGACAATAACATGCTCCTTGGAGCCAAGGGGAACTACAGAATTGGTTGATAATTTCCGGTGGGTTTTCTCATTACGAGTGATCCCTTTCGAATGACGTCATTCAAGTACAGACAAGTACAAATATTGATTAGTGGAGCTTTAAAGTAGGAGACAAACACATTGTGAGATGTAATATGATAGCCTAACACATTAATACATATCAAAAAGAGTGATCAATATTTACTTCTGCAATTTGCAACATTTGATGACTTGGATTTGTGTATGTCACGCTTAATAAAAATGCAACCACGGGGGAATTACACAGCCTCAGATCTCATTCTTCTGCTTAGTTTTTATTGCCAGTATCCAATAAAAAATAGAAAATCTAAATGCTAAGAGCACAAGTGAAAAACCGATGAGATACTCAGAGAGGAACACACAACCTGCACATACAAAAAATGAAGACATAAATCCATTCCATCTCCTTGGAAACTCATCTGTAATCGCTCCTACCAACGCATTTTATTTTCCCTGCTGTCTAAACTGATTCCACAGCCCTGTTATTTGTCAGCTGTTTAACAACTGTGACACCTAGCCTGTGCTAGCAGGAAATAGAGATCGACAGAACTGCAAATTATACACAGGGCGCATTCAGTGGCTACACATGACTAATGACTCGAAAAGGCTTACTTGTTTTGTGTAAACCCAAGAGTTAACTTCTACTCTGAAGAAACACAGATCCTGGGTTACTGCAGGTGTTTCTTTCCCAGGGAAATGGGAGAAAAAAAGCTGGTTCTTCAGGTTTGTGTAAGATGAATGAAACTATGTAGGACCAACACTTACTGAGAAATCACTTAATCTCAGAACAAGTCTTTTCCTTTCAACCTGATCTCACAGAAATACGTGAAATGACCATGACCTCTTAATTAGTTACTATATAAATGATTTGATGCTGTGAAAACAGGCTGTAACGTCATGACTGACAGCAGTGATTGACAGTGGTGTATTGGCTGGACTTTGATACTGTAGCTCCATCATCCAATCACTACTGCGCTGTAAATTTGACCCATCCATCCACCCGATCCACACCGACCGCCTCCCTACGTGGACTCTGAGACAGGGCTGTTGAACCAAGAAATTTGTCTGTTCACCACACAACAAAGGATCTTGTTTGACTTTGTTTCCGTGGTTCCAGCACGTAATGCGGTGTTAAGAGTTTGTGGTCATTTCACGTATTTCTATGAGATTTAGAGAAAGTGATACTTCAACATACATTTGGGTACTATGTGTATAATCTATTAGTCATATCATAATAATCATGTATAATGTATTATCAATAAGATCTTTAAATACATTTTTACTGCTTTAAATGTACCTTAAACCAAAAAAGCACTTTTACCAGAATGTCGCATGACCACTTTGTCCTTTCTTTTATTGATATTAGAGATTTAGGCATAACATGTTTTTACTAGGGCTGTCAAAGTAACGTGTTAATTTCAAATAATTAATCTGAGAACAAATAATGCGTTAAAAAAATAACGCAGATTAATCCATTCCAGAGCCGTTCTAGCCACCATTTAACTGTAAAATGAAGGAGGGAGACGAGAATGTGCTGCCTGGATCATTGATTGGAACATTTACTTATAAACATCTTCTTCCTGAATAGGGTTGGGTACCGAAATCCGGTGCTAATACGGCACAAGTGCCTTCACGACCGGTATCTACCAGACCGAATAGCAACGCGGATTTCGGCGCCTCATTTTGGTGTCACTGATATGTCTGCGCTTCTCTTGGATGCTCTGAAACAGACGTTACAGACAACAGAAACATTGCTGCACGTGATGCTAGTTAACACTAGACTACACTCAACAGCAGCTAACGTTAGCCTACCGCTAGCTAGTAGCTGGATTAAACACGGTTACAATGCTGACAGCTAACGCTAAACGGTGTAAGGTGTGACTGTATTTCACTGGAGAGGATTCAACACCGGGATGTAACAATGTGCAGCTGCCGTTGTCGGAAAAATACAGACGGTGCGTTCAATGAAACTGGTAACCTACAGCCTCGTGGTGCATTCAAAGTTGTTGTTAAAGGCCCTTTTCTCATTCAACAGCAATTTACTAGTGAAATAAGTTATTGTTATAGTTATTACATTATCATTAAATCATTTAATTTTGACCATATGGCCTAGCAATAAACAAGCCATTCTTTAATGTTGCCGACCGTTGTTTAGTATCCTTTTTTTTTTTACTTTCTTAAAAAGGCACCGTTAAGGCACCGGGCAAAAATTATGTATGCGATTCATTTAGATTAATTAATCACAGAGTATGTAATTAATTAGATTAATTCTTTTAATCGATTGACAGCCCTAGTTTTTACCCTTCGTTCATATTTTTACAGTTTGTTAGATTGCACAAAATACATACTTGTAAATAATAGCTGTTTAGATTTTTTAGCACATTGCAGCAGACATTTGCAGATTAATGAGGGAGACATGTTCTTGACAGTAGCCTACTCATAACCCCTTTATGTTAAAACAGACCTCACCACCCACGTGTTATGTGAGATGTTCTGACATATTACATTGTAATTAGTTTTAGTTGGCTTATAACTGTTCACATTTACATAACTCCTACAGTTTAAGGTGGAACTATTTCCAGGAGACACCCACTGCAGACATTTTAATGATAGATTGCCAGGACAGAGATCACGTCAAGACAAAGCAAACATTTGCATTTACAACCGCTTGATGTGCTGCATTCATGTCATCCATCAACCTCTGCACCGAGCTTGTCTGTCCATATCACTCTCTAGCACCGCAGGTAATGACCTATGCCTGTCTGTTAATGACCCAAGTGTATCTGTGTTTCCTTGTTCTTTCAGTTTGTATTTTCAACAATCAGATACCACAGGTAAAAAGTCTGCTGTGGCTGAACTGTCAATTTTGGATTGAGGCACTGTATTTTGCCACTATACCGTATGGTATTTTAATAAACTGTAAGAAACAAATGTCAAAAATATATATTTTTGTTGATGCTTGTGTCAAATACACCACTTACACGGTCATCGGCCTCATCAGTGGAGCAGATGAGACTGCGTACAGGGACGAGGTCAACAGGCTGGCAGGTTGGTGCTCTGAACACATCCTGCCGCTCAACACCAGCAAAACTAAGGAGATGATCATAGACTTCAGGAAACACAAGGGAGAACCAGCCCCATTGAGCATCAACGGGGACTGTGTTCAGCGGGTGTCCTCCCACAAATTCCTTGGGACATATATAGCCGAGGACCCCTCCTGGACTGCCAACACATCCACGGTGGTAAAAAAGGCCTGATAACGACTCCACTTCCTAAGGATACTTAGAAGGAACCATTTGGAGGAGAAACTGTTAGTGGCCTTTTACCGCCGCACCATCGAGCGTCCTGGCGTACTGCATTACGGCTTGGTATGCCAACTGTAATATGGCGGACAGAAAGAACCTGCAGAGGGTCATAAAGACAGCACAATGCATTTTTCATGTAAGTTTCTTTCCCTGGGCCATCAGATCCCTAAATTTATAACATGTGTGTGCGCTATGATGTGTAAATTATGTATATATTGCCTCCCTTTATTGTTTTTATTGTTTATATTTATTATGCACTGGCTGAAGAAGCACTGCAATTTCACTGTATACCTGATGTGCAATGACAAATGACACTTATCTTAGATAAAAACATTGCACTTTGTTTATATGTTAAAAATCTAAATAAAATGAAAATAATAATGAAACTTAATTTTTTTCTCTACTGAAGTGGTAGCATAACTAGACAAATGTATTAATGACTTTTACAGGAAATATTAGTTATGTTGACTATGTTAATACCACCGTGTCATTTTAAACAAATCTAAGGAACCACTTGCTTATTCACTTGTGAGGCACTATTTTATAACACGTCCTGACTTCCCTTCTTCTTCCTTCCTTCCTTCCTTCCTCTTCCCGTCCTCCTGCCACTCCTCTTCTTCACAGATCATTACAGGGAAGGGTGGATGAAAGGTAGATGGGTAGATGGATAGGTGGAAGGATGAGGAAAGACAAACATAAACACACACCAGTGAACACGCCTCCACCTCCAACGTATAATTTCTCTGATACAGTGGGTGGAATCTTTATCTTTTTGTGTTGGTGTGTATGTGTGAGTCAGTGTGAAGATTTGTTTACATAAGTATTTTCTCTGCACATGCATTTGTATTTGCAGAAGTGTGTGTGATTTGTTTAGGTGTGGTTAGGTTTAGGCTAACAGACACAGACATGTGACTGCAGAATCTGGAGGCAACAGGACAGGATGGTATCGGAAGCGTTCTGGTTACGTTTGTAGTCAGAGTAGTATTGCCCAGTCATGTTTAAGCAGTCTTTAGTTGGATGCCGGTAAGCAGTCCGTGTGGAGAGCAAAAAAGGCGGCACACATTGGCTGAAATATACAGTATTGGAACCCATCAGATATTCGATCATGATTTAGCATTTTATTAGCTTTTTAAATTTATTTATCTGCATTCAGATTAGAATGTGGATTGGGCCGCATTTTTCTGTCCAAGCCCGGCCCGCATCCGACAGAGCAGTAACCGAGCCCAACCCGAGCCCAACACAGTTAAAATCGACACCGTTTTTCTCATACTAATGACACATACATTTGTTTATGTGGAAAGCCCGCTTTTATTAAGCAACTGTAGGAAGGCATTCGGAAATGTCAACAGATGAGCGCATCAGCGCACACAGGGCAACAAGCGCACATTAACACAGGCGTGCACCTACACAGTAATCTTTTTTAAATTTAAAATGTTCAATGCCTTATCGCGCTGATGTGACCAAGCCCGAACCCGAACATCATTTCTAAATATCTGTCCGAACCCGGCCCGTTTTTGTATCTGTTTTTATAGAGACTCTTAAATCCAACTCCAATTCTTGCTTTCTTAAGTTGCTAATCAATAATGCTAATCAAAATATTGGCTGTTGCCCCCAGTGGCTAAATCGTTGCCAGACGGATAGTCGATGGGGTCCCAGATTGAGTTCAGGCAACTAAAACTACATATTTAATGTTGGAGGAATATTGTGATAATGGTTAAAGGAAAACATAGTTGACTTTTGCAAACCATGGTTTCTGCTGTAAAAGTCAGAGGTTTGTGCACCTAACCATCCACCCAAACCAAAGTACATTTAAATACAGAACTACAACGGTTCCTTATAGGAACATTTTTTTCTTTAAAGGCAGCTATGCATCCAAGCAGATTAACATTATATGTGGAGATCCCCAAGGCTCAATCCTCGGACCTCATTTATTAAACCCTTCACCTCCATTAGACCAAATGATGCATATGATGCATCATAATTATTCAGACAGTGCCAAAATTCACAATGCTCTGTCACCAACGGCTACAGTTCCATAGATTATCTATATAAATTATTGTAATGAAGGTAATGATTGTTGTTCCTCATCTTGCTGAACACAGACTGCAAAGACAAAACACAAAAGAAATAAGTCAGCTCCTGAGAGTCAGCTCACCTCTGTCTCTCTAAAAACTAAAACCAAGTCAGAATTCTTGGTGTAATAATGAACTTTGACAGTCACGTCAAATAATAACAATGCCTGCATACCAACATTTAAAAAATGTGATCATGAGGATTTGTGTCCAAGCATGACTCCGTTATATTACAGTCTCTTCTCAGGTCTCCTTCAAAAAGATTTCTCAGGCAACTTCAGCCTCTTCAGAATGCTGCTGCCAATTAGTCTACATATCTGACAGTCTTTTGCCATTTGGATCATCTCACCTGTAAAAGTGTTCTTAATTAAAAACTGACTTAAAAACTTTACGAAGTAATTGGAATGCATTCCAATATTGTCCTATTAGTCATTATATTGAAGCTTTTTTCTCAGTGGTTGATATTTCATATTAAAACACACAACTTTTAAAATCCACTTCAATAACAGCCCTCACATGCCAAATGCTCTCCCGATAAAGGAAGTTTGCCTCAGTGAATGGCAGCTTTATCTCTAAGGCTGTGTCTGAGCATATGTCTTTTGAAATCAACATCTTGGCCCTGATAACCAAAGAGCACTGATTTAGAACTGGACTGAAAAAAACACTAACTTCAGGACATATCTCTTGTAATCTATGCTGCAGTTTTCAAACTATAATGAGCATCTACGTTCTCGTACTTCTTCCAAGCAGGTTTACCGCTGTGA
The DNA here is from genome assembly GCF_031162955.1 of Sander vitreus. NCBI lineage: Eukaryota > Metazoa > Chordata > Actinopteri > Perciformes > Percidae > Sander > Sander vitreus. The sequence continues at coordinate 27,933,576 of NC_135858.1, forward strand.
CTGGCAGGCGTGTATCTGACAATCTGACCACAACACACATTTGTCATGTTAGGATCTGTGCTATCAGACTCTGAAATGAGTTTCGCTGTCAAACCTTACATACAGTATTAAACTCTGCTTGGAATTCTGCTTGATGATGACAATAATGATAACCGTATGAACAGTAATGAGATGTAGTTGATACAGCCTAGAACTTGACTGTGACTGTGGAATAAGATAATAATTGTATCTCTTCCTGCCTTCTTCCCTCTACTTTCTCCTCTCCTCTCCTCTTCTCAAATCCATCCATCCATCCATCTTCATCCGCTTATCCGGGGTCGGGTCGCGGGGGTAGCAGCTCCAGCAGGGGACCCCAAACTTCCCTTTCCCGGGCCACATTAACCAGCTCCGACTGGGGGATCCCGAGGCGTTCCCAGGCCAGGTTAGAGATATAATCCCTCCACCTAGTCCTGGGTCTCCCCCGAGGCCTCCTCCCAGCTGGACGTGCCTGGAACACCTCCCTAGGGAGGCGCCCAGGGGGCATCCTTACCAGATGCCCGAACCACCTCAACTGGCTCCTTTCGACGCAAAGGAGCAGCGGCTCTACTCCGAGCTCCTCACGGATAACTGAGCTTCTCACCCTATCTCTAACGGAGACGCCAGCTACCCTCCTGAGGAAACCCATTTCGGCCGCTTGTACCCTGGATCTTGTTCTTTCGGTCATGACCCAGCCTTCATGACCATAGGTGAGGGTAGGAACAAAAACTGACCGGTAGATTGAGAGCTTTGCCTTCTGGCTCAGCTCTCTTTTCGTCACAACGGTGCGATAAATTGAATGTAATACCGCACCTGCTGTGCCGATTCTCCGACCAATCTCCCGCTCCATTGTCCCCTCACTCGCGAACAAGACCCCAAGGTACTTGAACTCCTTCACTTGGGGTAAGGACTCATTCCCTACCTGGAGAAGGCACTCCATCGGTTTCCTGCTGAGAACCATGGCCTCCGATTTAGAGGTGCTGATCCTCATCCCAGCCGCTTCACACTCGGCTGCGAACCGATCCAGTGAGTGCTGAAGGTCACAGGCCGATGATGCCATCAGGACCACATCATCTGCAAAAAGCAGCGATGAGATCCCCAGCCCACCGAACTGCAACCCCTCTCCACCCCGACTACGCCTTCTCAAATAGTGGCCAATATTTAACTTACCTCACTGTAATTTAATATTGGCTTATATTAGAGACATGCCTATTAGTCCTAATCACCCATGTTTTAGTATTAATATGTATTATAGATTAGTATTATTTATCATACTTATACAGTGCCTGTTCAAAACTGTTTGGATCGGTGGTATTGCTGCTTGCTCCTTTTCGAGAACTGCACATACAAACAACTTCACACTTGACAATCCGTTTCCTTGGGACCTGGGGTCCGGTTCAGAAAGCAGGTTTTGTGAAAACACTTGTTAACCTTGAGATGAGGGGAACTCTGGGTTTTCTGTTTCAGAAAGAGAGGTAACTTAACCCCAGAGACATTTACTATGGTAAGTGATTCTGTGAACATAACCTGGTCAGGAGCAGGTTTTCTTCAAGAAACCTCCAGTTTCTCTCAGTCTCCTCCCTCTGACACAGCGTGCATTCATTTCCTCATTCATTCATTCAGTCTGTATCAGGCGCATTTTAGCACAGTTTATTATCTGCATGAATAAAAAAACGTATTGGTTTATGTTAGGCAGATTATAAAACTTTTTTTCTCAAACATTGCATGTTCTTTTGTTGATGATCCCGTTTTTGATGAAAAAGCTTTATTACTTCACAGAGAGTTTACGTCAGGACATGATATTGAGTCCCGACTAGATGTATTTTAATTTCCAGTTAACCGATTTGAGAGGTATTTTCTTCACAGTCGATCAGATATGTAGATACCTTATCGGTCCTCCTATCACGTACATCCACCATCGTGGACATACTACATCCCAGCAGATTCTTTGTGTCGCATTATGTTTTTGCAAACGGCAGTTTTCTTTACAACATTGGTGATGCGGAGCATATTAGTAAAGCCACTGTATGCAGAGCCATCAGAAAAGTGTACCTTGCTCTGAAACGTTTTTTTTTTAATATTTTTGTAGTGTTCCCTGAACACAAACCAGTGAGAGCCATTAAAAAGAATTAAATGATTATAAATTTTATTTCTGTTAATCATGGTGCTGCAGCCTCAGAATGGGATTAGTATAATTTTTTTTTCGCCCGCAGGATTCCACCTAAATGAAATTATAGGTGTAATACCATTCCAGTTTTCAACAGTAATATTATAGGTTACCTGTGATTAAATATGAAATTAATACAATTAATACAAGTCAATGCTTACGCAACATCTTGAGCATGAGTTTTTCCGCCGACCAGTTTGTTTGTGGTTGTTACCATGGTGAATCGTAGTATCATGGCATGTAGTATCGTGGTGCATGCACTTAGCTCTGAGTCAACATACTTTGAGTTGATTGAACCAACTCAAATCAGCTGTTCTGGAACCGAAAACTCAGAGTTTCCCATCTCAGGGTAAATCAACTCAGAGATCAGGGTTAGACTCAGAGTTTGTTAAACCTCCTTCCCGAAACGGACCTCTGAGCACCACATGTCAGGACATATTGTTCTGTAGCAATGCTAAAGTGCCATTAGGGTGCAAAAGCTGACACTAACTTTTAATTGAGTGAGTTACAAAATAAAACAGGAAGTAGAAGCTGTACATAAACAAAACATGACCTACGGGCGCTGGATATGACTAATGAAAAAACGCTATTGCATGTCCTCCAGGTGTGGCCATAAAACCAAAGCAAAGCTGTCTCTTTGGCATGTTCTCAGAAATGTAATGAACAAAATGCAAAACATAAACAGTTTGAAAGAAAAATTGTGAGCCTTTGGCTTTCAGTTATTATTTTCTGGCTGGATTTGTCCAACAATGCCCAGGCATTTTTTGGCCCTTGTGGTATTCTCTAAAGTGGTTGTTCCTCTCAAGCTGAACACACAGGCCCACTTGGGACTACCCCTAACCCAATGAGTCTGTCGGGTGCTTTTCTTACTCTGGATGACTTTATTAACATCACCTCTCACAAGAAAAGATTCATAACTGTTGATAAACTCTCCATAAATATTGTTTTCTGTCATTATTCGTAATATTTCTACTACTGTTAGCTAAGTGCACTCTTCTCTCTTCCTACTTTCTCCTCGCAGCCTGTGTTACTGATCCTACCATAATGTCACAAAGATGCGCGAAAGCTCTCGTTCTCTGCTTCAGGAACAGTTTTGATTTGTTCGATAGCACCAAAGGTCTAGGAGTTACGGTAATTTGAAGCCTGCCTGCAAATGTGTGACACAGCCAGTAAATCTTGTCTGTGGTTGGACGGTCATATCTACCTGGACTGAGCACCCTAATGCCCCGTATATGAGCACAATGCTCTCGTTGTCTGCTTTTAGAAACCGTCAGCTACAGCTGCAACTCCCCGACCCCGCTGATGTACTGCGCATGTGTGGGGACACACAAACTCCCAGAGGTTCCTCAATTTATAGATAGATTTTATTACAAAGCCTCCTTGTTTTCTGATCAGTGCCTGTATTAATTGATGTTAGGGTTTTTTTTGCAACTACCTGCTGTCTCAATAAATTTAAGAAATGTCCCACTGAGTTTCTCTTTTTATCAGAAATACTGTACTCACTCGCCAATGCTGATTGGTGCTATGTTGCCATTTTTTCCCGATGGAGCTACTTTCACTGTCACCAACCACTTCCTACACGTGTCCATGTGTTACAGTACACAATCCTGGAAGACTTTTAATTGTGACACATACATATATGCAGGAAATACTGAGCTTCACTCACCGTACACTGATCGAAAGAATGGCAAAGTAGAAAACCTTCTTTTCATTCCCAAGTTAATTCCATTTGTGTATACACAGAAAATCAGACCAGAACACATGGCATGACAGTTGTCCTGTGGTAATAATGCAGAATTACACATATGACCCATTACAGTACAGCTACTCCAACCCCCCTAACTGTTTTTACCTGGTGTTCATTGGGGACTTTGTATGTTTGGCCAATTATTTGAATACATTTACACTTGAGGTTTATATTCTTACATATAACACAATTTCCTCCCTTTGCCTTTCTGTCCTCCCCCACCCCCCTACTTCTAATACAAGGCAAACAGCGTCCATTATTGCAGTTTGAAACCTTTTGACACATGGTTGGAAACACACGCTGGCTTCATGTTGGGCTGTTATATGACTTCACACACACACACACACACACACACACACACACACACACACACCCCTTCACAAACACATACACTAAAAAAGTAATTTTCCCTTTAACACAGCCTGTTCCATTTACACTGGCACACACATTCCAACATTTGCGTCATGCTGTGCTTTTGTATGAAATGAGAAGGTCAGTGGCGCATGAAGCCAACATAGGGCCAAAACCGAAGTTCACATGGCAGTTCACTGGTGAGAGCAAATGAGGTTTAACCATGTATCCAGCTAATTTGAATAGCTCACGTTACTGTATTGTGTGAACAGTGAACTTCATTAGTGCCCGAGCAGTGAAACTGCAAGGACCTATTGTTTTTGGTCAGATTATTATTATTTTTCCGAGTACATCGTCGCATTTTTGAGGGGGTAATGCACGAAAACTCAAAAATTTGCACACGTCACAACTGGTGAAAATTGCAAAGATTCAAAAAGTAACTCATATCCACCACTAGGTGGCACTATTGCAGAAAAAACGCTTTTGGCCTTATAACTCCCAAACTGTACATCGCACATTCAAAAACCATATATTTTCACGTTCCCTGGATCCAGCTGAATCTCCTCATATAGGCCTCGCCCATTTCTGCCTACACTTTTATGCGTGAAAAATCGAGATTTATCGAAAACCTACTTTGCCGAACTCCTCCTAGATCGTGCGACCGATCTGCACGAAACTTGGCAAGTAGCATCTGCAGACCGACCTGACAAAAAGTTATCCAAAGAATTTGTATAGGATAAAAATTGCGTATATTACACACACACACAAATTTGTGTAGCTAAGTATGAAAACACCAACTTTGCCATATCTCGATAAATCCCCATCCCTAAATAGATGCTATCAACGCAAAATGTAAAATTCTTGTTTGCCATGACCCTCTGGAGGTGCCCCACACATGTTATGAAAATTGGCCACTAGGGGGCGCTACAAGTACATAAAGTTTATACCTCATGAACGGCTCATCCAATTTTTACAACATTTGATGGGTACGATCTAGGGCCACTCCTGAGGCCAACTCCACAGTGGGATACTAATTGATCAAAGTGGGAGTGGCCTATGGGACCCACATTTGTATTCTCCACTTACACTAATGTGAACAACTTTAAATTTACAGGGTAGATGTACCATGGGTCTTGGACCTCACTTACCAAAAATTACACATGTAGACCACTAAGTGGCGCTATAATGACGTCAAACGTGTTTTTGCCTATAACTCCCACATTACACATCGCACATTAGAAAGCCTTACATCCACGTGTTCCTTGAATTAAGATGAATCACGTGATATAGGCTGCGCCCATTTCCGCTATAAAGTTTTTTTGCAATATCGCGCAATGGGCAAAACCAACTTTTTCGAACTCGTCCTAGGCCATGTGACCGATCTGCACGAAACCTGGTAAATAGCATGTCCTGACCAAAAGTTATCAAAAGAATACTGCTACGTTGAAGTATGCGCATTTGATGACCAAACAAATTTTCCTAGCTAGCTACCACACACATATCATAAGAAAGAACTTGAGATCATTGATCAACATCCCACTACAATGCTCTGTGCCAAATCTGCCAAAGATTGGCCATTAGGGGGCGCTGTAATCAACGTTTATTTGTTTTGGCCAATAACTCAATGCATTTAAATGGGAAATTTGCAAATGCAATCTCTCTGCCAGCGTAAAGGCTATCAACACGAAACTGATGATGATTGTTCAGCATGCTGCTCTGAGGCTCTCTACCAAATTTGGTAAAGATCGGCCAATAGGGGGTGCTATAGTCAACGTAGACCAGTTTGGGACATTTTACCCCTTCTGAGGTCGAGCATATAGGTCATATACGACGCCAAACGTCACTTCTGATTCATAACTTTATAATTATAACTAGTAGAAACAGTCTTTTGGAGCTAAAAGCGAACAGTCGCCGCGTTCTGCTGATGTCTTTGTTGTCTTCCTAGCCCTTACAGAAGGTTTTGTATCCAGCCTAGAAGTCCAGAGTTTTTTGGGGTCTTTGTGCCATTAATCCATACTGTTACATCCAAGATTGATACACTGTATGTAAGAAATGTAAATAGTGTGTCCTTTATATGAGTTATAATGTATAATATGTTTATTTTTGCACTGGATGACTCCAAATATATAGAACTGTTTTAGACAACACAAATGCTTGTGTGTGTGATATCAATATACTGTATATCTGTGAGATTCATGTTCCGTTTTATTTATTTGTCTTTATGGTCCTACAACCTTTTTAACATTCAAGTTACCTCACTGCATCACAAATATTCTAATAGCCCAGTTTTTCCTGAAAAAAAAATGATGTTCATAGATTGACTGTGGACAACAGGGTTGATGTTTTACAAGCTTTTATAGAAAATAAAACCAGATAGACCAGAGGTTGTCAAAAATCCTTTAGGGCTCTGGGATATTTGCAATGGCAGACCTTACGGCTCACACCTCTTAATATTTCCCGACGTTTGCCTCCCCACCGTTATGCTTTGGGTCCCACTTTCGCACGCTCCCCAGGTCCTCGGGGCGACTGGCGCCGGAAGGCTTGGACCCTGTTATAACTGCTTGCAGTTCTAGCCAGAGCACGAAAGTGCGAAGGAACCTATTGTTTGTCTAAAAGTATTCCAATTTACATGAAACTTAGAATGTGTGGTCTACATGTGATATTGCGTCCGCCAGTAACCCCCGGGGCAAGGGGCGAGGGCCCGTCATCGCTGCTTGCAGCTTTAATTTAATATTGTATGTGGCGTTTTCTTTTGCGCGGTACAGATGTTCCTTCCCGAGACTATTTTGCAGAGCCACCGTCTCTGTGTCCAGAGCTTAGCGCTATTTAAGACGATTGTCATTGGTTTAAAGAAATGCAAACAACCCAGAGTAGCCAGACCTTACTCCACAGCGCTGTGCAGTTAGGTCTGGCACTGCAAGACTAAATACAACATAACATAAGTCCATCTTTGTAGTAAAATGTCCATCTTCAATTTGAAGTTTGGCTGTCATATATTCCATTGTGTACACTTTCAGTCTCTGAGTCCATTAAAGGAGAATTCCGGTCGATTTCAACTCGTAGCTCTGTTGTTTGTAAATTAGGAGTACTGTCAGTAGCGAGAAAAACGAAAACAATCGGTGCTGCCAACACCGAGTTATCCTCCTGCTAGATTTTGCACCCAACAGGCTTAAACAGGGCTTACACGGGGCAAGTTTTAAACGTGTTTTTACCCTCTAAACATGTTCAAAATGCCATTACAAGTGCTTAGCCATGTGCAGTTGTTCCTTCCAAGGGAACACAGCAAATTTGACTGCAGTAGATGTGACAGAAAGGCATAAACGTTGTGTTAATCCATACCTCTGTTTATTTCATGCTGTCCGGTGAAGTCCACACTAGTCGATTGCCGATCTCATACAATCCAATATTCCAAAAAGCATTTTTTCCACACAAAAAACGATTTGCCGAGGTTCTCTCCATAGTAACGACTATGTATCAACAGGCTGTAACCAGACACCACAGTGGACCGAGCAGAGCTGCAGTTCAATAGTTCAACAGCTAGGTAACCTAGCAATGGCGGAGCCTGTCGGCAAAAGCAGGGAGGAGCTCACAGAGCTAACAGACGGAGCTTGGAGTTAGATCAGGACTAATATGAGAAAATGGTTCGAGTTTGTGCCTTTCCAAATTGCGGCAACCTAATGAAGGGATATTTGAGCTTGAGCTTTCACCGTCTACCCCTCCGCAACTATGGGGTGGCGAATGTAAAAGTTCGGTTACAATTTTTTAGCTGATAAATTTTCAACATTTAGCTCACTTTCCTCACATTTAGCGCATTTTCCTCACATTTGAGACAGAAATGATATCTATATATTATATCTAAATGTTAAATCTAAATGTTATATCTAAATCTAAATGTTAAATTAATATCTAAATGTTAAATGTTAAATCTAAATATTATATCTAAATCTAAATCTTAAATATATATCTAAATATTATATCTAAATCTAAATCTTAAATACATATCTAAATGTTAAATGTTAAATCTAAATGTTATATCTAAATGTGTCGCCAAGTGTAAAGCTAAATATTTAGAAAATATTCAAATCCCCAAGGAAACCACGCCCACTGCGGTGGCTTCAAATCGCGCTGCACCGCAATTTTCAGTCAACACCTGTTGGTACAATAAATACTGACTACAGTGGAGCTGTACTAATCTTACCGGATTAAAACACATTTCGGTCAGTATTTTGTATTATTGACTTATATCACAGAAATGTCTTAATATTTGTGTGTACTATAATGCCGTTGTTTTGTTTGACTCATATCTCCTTGTGTGTTTAATGTAAGTTTGATTTATCCTTCACAAGCAATCTAGCTCACACACTGCACCCGACATGTCATCTGAACAGGCCAGCACTGTAACTAGCTAAGTTAGCTAGGTCTCGCAATGCGAGACTGAACAGCAGTAGGCCTGTCACACTATAGCCACATGTAAGTAGTTTTCAATACTTTGGTTACATTACCGTATTTTATTAACCTGAATTATGTTGCTATATTAGCTTGCGAATGATCTGTTGCTAACGCTAATTTATCTCAAAAAGCAGAAACGTTAGCTAACTACTGCCAAGATATGATTTCACTAGAGACCAGAGAGGTGTTGTAAGACTCGTCAAGTGTTGTCATGTGTTTACACTGTCTTACACTTCTGGCAGTAACATTAGTTAGCTACTGCTTTTTGACATAAATTAGCTAGCTAACGTTAGCAACGGATAGCTACTTTGCAAGCCAATAAAATATAGCCTTGGCAAACAGAATTAAGGTTAATAAAACACGATAACTAGCTATGTAACCAGTATTACAAACTTCTTACAAGTGGCTGGATTGTGACATTTTAGTTGTGTTCGGATGAATATGTTGGATGCATAGCTGGACTTTATCCATGCTGGGCTAATGTTAGATTGTTTGGGAAGGATGACGTTAGTCACACACGGAGATATGTAATTCAAACAACGGTATTGTGATTAACACAACTATTAAGGCATGTCTGTAATATACCGGTCGGTCAATAATATAAAATACTGTAGATCAGTGCTTTCCAACCCTTCTGGTCTGAGGTTCCCCCACAGCCCTGTCATATAAATTCACATAACCTGCCCTATCAATTCCCAATGTGTTCACACTATTTATCATATTAAAGTGAATATTCTTACATTTTCATGCAATTGAACTGTAAACATTTAGGTTGGTTTGGTCAGAAATTCTACTAACTAGACCTTTTACTTGAAATGTGGTTAATGTTTCAAAAGTCATCCATTACTTTTAGCTAATCATTTCAACTGTTAGCTAAGTCAGTAAGCCACTTTTAGCTATTTTTTTCTACCATTGATTACTTCGCTATATGTTTTAACATATGTGTTGAGCTGTTTTAGCTGATATATTGTTTTAAATCAATCATAATTCAATTATTATTTTGATTAGTTAAGCTGCTCCACAATATTTCCAAGTACCCACTGGCTACAGCAGAGATACCCCTTGCTGGGTCATCACTGGGTGCAGCGCGATTTAAAGCCACTGCAGTGGGCGTGGTTTCCTTGGGGATTTGAATATTTTCTAAATATTTAGCTTTACACTTGGCAACACATTTAGATATAACATTTAGATTTAACATTTAGATATTATATATATATATATATATATATATATATATATATATATATATATATATAATTTCTATCTGAAATGTGAGGAAAATGCGCTAAATGTGAGGAAAATGAGCTAAATGTTGAAAATGTATCAGCTAAAAAATTGTAACCGAACTTTTACATTCGGCACCCCATACGCAACTGGGAGATTTTACAGTTGTGGCTGGTTGCATGTGATGTGCATGTGATGTGTGATGATCTGCTCGTGTGGATACTGTATTGCAATCACCACCGAGGAAGAAAGCCTGTGCTGTAAGGAATGGCATCTCATACAGCCTGGTCTGGATGGGTCCCCAGATAACGGACATTGTTTCGCCCATACAGAGAGGTTTCCCCATCTGATCTATAAGGATGTTCCGGAAGCGTTTTTTTTTTTTGTCCCGAAAGTAAATTGGAAGAAGCGGCCTAAACCGGACGGACCTGATGGGCAGCTGTCTAATGAGTGAGTACAACAGGCTTTCGTGACTCTGTCCTAGCTTAGGTACATTTGCTTTTTGTTGTAAATACACATTCAAAACACTAATCAAAACACACCTCTTCAGATTAGCTTTCCACGTACAATAATCTTACATTTCCCACCTGCTTACTGTTTTTATTGTTTTTAATTGCTTCTAAATATGCTGGTTGTATTTGTTGGTTTTATTGCTTTCTGTTTTTAATGTGCTATATGTGCTGGTTTTTACTGTAAAGTGTCTTTGAGTATGATGAAAAGCCCTCTATAAATTATTTATTATAAATAAATGCATCACTTCTTTAGTGAAATAACCAAAGCTCGCCCTTCCTCCCCCCCAGCCAATGCAGACTCCTGGTGATTCTGGAGTTGGTTCTGAGAGGAGAGCACCTTGGCGTGGCACCAGAAGAACTTTGCCTACCTGTGTTATAGCAGTGATCAGACAAGAGTACCCTTCCCCTACTGGAGTTACACGGGATTCAAAGAGGCAGAGGACATTTTCTGAGTCTAATAATATGATTTCTAGTAATACTTGGTATTGCCATTACTGGGAATAAACAAAGCAATTGCACAGTTCTATTAGGAAAAAGTAAGAATATGTATATTGTACAAGTAAATTGTAAGAATAAATAAATTGTAAGAATAAGTACATTGTACAGTTCTATAATATATTGCTGCACCTGTCTGTTATCAGTGGTTTTATAATATAACAGTACACACTACATTTGTGCTTTTGTGTCTTTACTTCAACAACAAAAAGGAAATTACAATATCACAATCTAGACACAATCAATGTAAAGTATGTACAGTGCAGTGTGTGGTTTTATACATAATCATGCTGCAACATAGTCTGAAGTGTACAAAGAAAAAATAGTTCAGTACTCTTTTCCTAGGCCTAGAACATGCTCATATAATGTGACCTGGCTTGAGCAACCAGTATACACTTATCCGGCCGTGGAACTGGGGCTACGTTACAAAGCAGTCGCCTTCTTCTCTGTCCATGACGGGGTAAAGACTCGGAGAAGACTATGGTCCTGTCTTCTCTCCTCCTCCAGACACACTCCATCAGGTCATCGCGGAAGGCCTGAGTTGTATGTTCATACATGGGCTTTGCCACCCATTGCTGAGACTAATTTGCCGAGTAAACAAATTTGTGCTTTGGTGGTCCTGACAAAAAAACGCCACTGTTTAGTCCAGCATCACAATGAAATATAAAAACTGACTATATAGTATGCGATGAATGTAGTGTCTTTACATAAGAAATAATGGCATACTGCAAATAACTGCTAGCCTATAAAACTCATTTGTCATAGTCCCAAACATTACCATATTCTAGTCCTGAAATACATTCTAATCATCAACATTCCCATCTGGAACATTGTCTTATATCAAAGAAAATACATTGCACTCACTTGTGACACATCTTCACTGGCTGTGCAGGGGACAGTCAAAGATGGACTAGATGCAGAAGCACTTAGGTCCTACAATTCACAAAAAAAGGATGAAACTCCAACGATGTCTGAGATGTCCGTTTGTAGTTACAACATGATTATGACATTTACAAGGATTACCTCGACAAAGCTAACTGTAATATAAAGAACAAAAAGAAAAGGTATTAAACTCACTTGAGACAGATGTCCACTGGCTTGTGGCATTGAAAGATGGTCTAGATGCAGTGGCAGCCTGGTCCTTCAATTCACAACATAAAGTAATATAAATAACCTTGTAATAACAATATAGGAAAATGATTGTAATAGCAAATTAACATTCAAAATGGTTAAATAATTAAAACAACTTACTGTTTGTTGCTGTAAAAGAGGGAGTGCAAGATAGGCTATGCCAGATGATGAAGGCTTTGAACGTTGTGGGCTTTTTGTCTGTGGACTTGAAAGAACTATTTTGAAACTGGCTGGATGACCAGATTTGCTTGACGACTTCTTGGGAGTTGACTGGCACTGCAGCTAATTCTGTCTCTATGTAACTGGATGTTGTCCAGTAAGAAGAAGTAAGAAGGAGAAATAACATTGTAGTCAGACTCAATGGGCCAAAACAGTAACATTTAGGATGCATCTATCATAATCAGTGTTGGGTGTAAGGCAATTACAGTAATATATTTATTTTTGCTGTAACGCAGTAATATAACTCATTACGGTAATATCATATGCGGGATACTATCTCAGTAACTGGAGTTACAACATTTAGTGGTGTTTTTTTTTCAAGAATTTACCAACACCGTGAAACATTTCTTCACAGGAAAAAAAGTGAGAATTACTTTAGCCTTGGAAAGTATAAATCATAAAGACGTTACCTCCAATTTGTGTGCAGCTGGTCTTTTTGCTTTTGGAATGACATTTGCCTTCAGATACCGGGACTCTTTTCGGTGAAGTCATCCTCATCAAAATGTTCGCTGCAAACATGGTAATCTCTCTCACGTAATGTTCGCAAGGGAGTTTGCACATCAAGCTGAAGTGCATCCAGCCACAACTGTAAAATCTCCCGGTTGCGGAGGGGTAGACGGTGAAAGCTCAAGCTCAAATATCCCTTCATTTGGTTGCCGCAATTTGGAAAGGCACAAACTCGAACCATTTTCTCATATTAGTCCTGATCTAACTCCAAGCTCCGTCTGTTAGCTCTGTGAGCTCCTCCCTGCTTTTGCCGACAGGCTCTGGCATTGCTAGGTTACCTAGCTGTTGAACTCTTGAACTGCAGCTCTGCTCGCTCCACTGTGGTGTCTGGTTACAGCCGGTTGATACATAGTCGTTACTATGGAGAGAACCTCGGAAAATCGTTTTTTGTGTGGAAAAAATGCTTTTTGGAATACTGGATTGTATGAGATCGGCAATTGACTAGTATGGACTTCACCGGACAGCATGAAATAAACAGAAGTATGGATTTACACAACTTTTATGCCTTTCTGTCACATCTACTGCAGTCAAATTCACTGTGTTCCCTTGGAAGGAACAACTGCACGTGGCTAAGCACTTGTAATGGCATTTCGAATATGTTTACAGGCTAAAAACACGTTTAGAACTTGCCCCGTTTAAGCCCTGTTTAAGCCTGTTGGGTGCAAAATCTAGCAGGAGGATAACTCGGTGTTGGCAGCACCGATTGTTTTTGTTTTTCTCGCTACTGACAGTACTCCTAATTTACAAACAACAGAGCTACGAGTTGAAATCGACCGGAATTCTCCTTTAAGTTTGTGTTGTTGAAAGCACTTTCCCATCAGTAGAAGTAAATATCTTTGGTCTTTGCTTGTTACATGTTGGGTTGATTCTCCAAGTAAAACCACAGGATCCACTGGGATGGCAATTTTCATTATTTATATCTTGCCAAATAAAAGAGCAGCCTTCTTATATGATTTCTTAATGAATAGCGTGTTTGTGTTTGTATTCGCCCCTGTATCTGAACTCTGCTACCACGCAATGTTTGCTTGTGTTGTATTTCCGCTCCCTTTCATAATCCTCCAAAGCCTCGTCAGTCCTGGATGCTGAAGCCAAATGTGATGTGACACTTTAACAATTACCCAAGGAGAGCAGTATAGGTGTGCCAAAAGGATTAATGTTCCACCAAATAAGTCAATACATGCAGCTGAAACGAGTTACATGTGAAGAATGCAGTAAGTGGGAGGCTAACTGTGAGTGTGTATGCTTGTATGATGGGGCTTACAGAGCCAGATAAGGAAACACAAGGGGTCCAGATTATGTTGGCGTATGTACAGTATGTACTGCCGAGGCAATGCATATAGAGTCAACTCTTTACTGTAAAGCTGAGCTGAACTCTTCCTGAGGGCTTTAGAGCTTGTAGATGCCCATCAATGCAATGCATGTATACATTCATTTGTCATATTTATTAATCCCCACAGACAACCACACAATATCACTAAGTCAGACAAAGAACCATTTGGTACCTATGGTCATGCATGTTAGAAGCTTGTAACCAATGATTTTGCGGGTTTAATACCAAGGCCAGCAGGAGAAATCTGTATGAAGAACACAGGCTATATCTACAATACTGTGTTTTCTTTTTTAAGCAGCGTTTTGAAACAAAAACCGTGTCCATCCACAAAAGAGGTTTAGCTCCAGTAGCAGAACTAATCTCCGTTCATGTCTGTCAAAGCATATCGCATGACCATGTGTGTGGCGGTGTAAACAGGAAGCAGATTGTCTGATGTTACTCTGCGGTTAAAAATCATGAATGTATAAGTTGAAAATACTTTGGAGGAAAGAACAACATCGATCAAAAGTAAGAACAGGGATTTATTTGCTCGGACCAATGACGAGGTGGAACTGTTACTGAAAGCCCTGGAGTTTTCAAACCCAAAACAGGGGCAGCAGTGTTTCTAAATTTGTGAGCCAGACTAGTGTGAACGGCAGGCGTAAACGTAGCAAAAGATATTCATTTTTAAACCACAATGTAGTAGTGTAAATGTAGCCATAATGAGGACCCCTCCCTCACTTTTAAGGTACCTTTAAACCTGCAATAATTGTGGTCAATTGGGGGGAAACAAGCTGTGAACAGAACATTTACATATCATTAGGGGTCCAAGCCCGAGGCTGTAGGAACCGCGATAGCAAAGCTACGCGGTTCACACACTCTGCACACTCAGCGGAGACAAAAATGGACACACTTCTGCCACTAGGTGGCGCTATAGCTGAAAAAACCGTGTTTTTTAACTCCCAAACCGTACAATCGCACTTTCAAAAAACATATATACTCGTGTTCCTTGGATCCAGCAGAATCTCGCCAAAATAAATCCTATCAATGCGAAACTTTAGATTCTTGTTTGCCATGACCCTCTGGAGGTCCCCTACACATTTTACGAAAATTGGCCACTAGGGGGCGCTACAAGTACAAAAAGTTTATATCTCATGAACGATGAAAATGAATGAATTTAGTAAAAATGAATTTTTACCAAATTTGGAGGGTATCATCTTAGGCAACTCCTGAGGCCACCTCTACAGTGGGGTACTGATTGGTCAAAGTGGGCATGGCCTATTGGACCCACGTTGGATTCACCACTTACACTAATGTGAGCAACTTCAAATTTACAGGGTAGATGTACAATGGGTCATGGACATCATCTACCAAGAATTACACATGTGGACCACTAGGTGGCGCTATAATGGCGCCAAATGTGTTTTTGCCTTTAACTTCCACATTACACATTGCCCATTAGAAAGCCTTACATTCCCGTATTCCATGAATCAAGCTGAATCACATGATATAGGCCCTGTCCATTTCCGCTAAAAAATTTTTTTGCAATATCGCACAATGTGCAAAACCAACTTTTTTGAACTCGTCCTAGGACATGTGACCAATCTGCACGAAACCTGTTACCTAGCATGTCCAGATGGACCTGACTAAAAGTTATCAAAAGAATTTAGCTACGTTAAAGTTTGCGTATTTTAAGACCAAACAAATTTACCTAGCTAGCTACCAAATACAAACTCTATCAGATCTCGGCCAAATGATATGCTATCAACGAAAACATTGTGATTGTTCTTCAACATACCACTATGATGCTCTTTACCAAATTTGGCGAAGATTGGCCATTAGAGGGTGCTATAATTAACGTTTATTGTTTTGGCCAATAACTCAATGCATTTAAATGGGAAATTTTCGATTGCAGTATCTCTGCCACAGTAAATGCTATCAACATGAAACGTGTGATGCTTGTTCGGCATGCCGCTCTGAGTCTATGTACCAAATTTGGCGAAGATCGGCCATTAGGGGGCGCTGTAGCCAACGTAGACCATTTTTGGCCCTTCTACTCAATCAATGTTAATGGGATATTTGCAACAGCAACGTTCCACAGACCTTGCAGCTCACACCTCTCGATATTGCCTGACGTTTGCCTCCCCACCGTTACGGGTCGTCGGGGGCGACTGGCACCAGGAGGCTTGGACCACGTCATAACTGCTTGCAGTTCTAGTTACCTTTTAAGTCGATAAGTGGAACTTCAAGGCAAACACGTCCGAACACATCAAGCAGTTACAAAGCAACATTGTCATTTATTTGGCAAATGCAAGTCCAATATCTTTCCTTTAGCTGTTTTTGGTCTCTACCAACTCCTGAGGGAAATATGTGGCTCCCCCTGAGGCTGTTTTTTTCTTTTTGAGGATGGAGGCCTGATAGACTAATTTTTGTGGCTTTGTTTTTTTGTAGTAGTTTATACTGTACATTATTTTGATTGTTTTTTTGGGGGTGGAGTTCTGGGTCCTACGGCCCTTTGAGGGATGGCCTAGGATTCTTCCCTTCTTTGTTGTTTTTTGTCCAGACCACCAGACTCCCATAGTGATAATTATATCCTTTGTAGCACGTTTTTGTGAATAGAATTATTTGGCTTTAAACTAATCCTCGGTTATGGTGTCCTTTAATGTGTTGACGGTCACAACTGCGTTGAATTCTAAGGGTTAGCGTTAGGTTATACAGCAGGTTTACCAGCTAGTCTTAAACTGTGTCTGTCTTATGTTTGCTGCTGAGCAGGTAGTGTACAGTGGCTTTTTACAGCTTTTCTGCTGAAAATAGCTGCCTGCTGTGGCCGGAAAATACATTATGAGAGTGATGAGAGTGAACAGAAACTACATATAAAGCTCTATAAATCAGAGGGGAACTGCATATTCAAGTGAAAATTATCTTAAGGTTCAACACTACAAACACCCTGTCACATGGTTTTCATATCATTTTGTTATTTGATCATTTTGTCACATCAAACTTCTATAGATTCGTAGTTTCAACACATTCTCACTCTCCCATCGGGTAAAATACAGACGCTTGGTCATGTGCCTTTGGCGTTTGTTATTCACGCTAAAAGTCTCCTTTAGCATCGTGACTCTTGCCATCACTTGTGACGCTCTGGGTCGGGACGTACTGACTGACATGTGGCACAAGAACGGGACAGTTTGGTTTAGGAAAAGATCGTGAGTGGGCTTATGAAATGTACGTTTCAGTGACACACAGTACAAGAACAGGACATGAACCCATGTCTCCTGGGTGAATGTCATGTGTTGTTTGACCCATCCACCACTCCGACCTGCCTCTCTAAGCGCCATTTCGGTCTGTCATACTACTTGCTACCATTGATGCTCTTAATACTACGTAATCTTGCAGCACCGCGGTTGAGCTGCTGCTCTGCCCAGTGCGTTCCATACAGACGCTGAAGGGTGCTTTTTGCGTTGTATCTCACGCTGACAGCCACTGCACAAGCGTCCGTATTTTACGAGTTGGGAGTGAGAACGGGTTGGTAGTTTCTATATATTTGACAATTACTATAGAAAGATCAATTATTGCTGATTTAAGCAGGACTTTTAATTCCCAACTGCTCCAGTGGGACTGCTCAGTGGCCTATTATTTTACTCTGCAGCTTTCATGTGTCAATGTGTATTACTACGACTTCCAGTTCCAGGAATTAAAAGAAACGGAAAATTGTATGACAAATGACTGCAAAAAGTAGCACAAGCATTCAACAAGACCAACCAATGGAACTACAGGGGGTGGTACACAGAACCATGAAGTGTACCACAAATGATCACAAAGTGTATTTCAATTAAACAATGAAGAAATGCAGTGTGGCTACCTTCTGTTATTGTGTTTCTCATGCTGAATGTAATCCTAGGTGGAATTTCCTGAGGTTATTTAATGCTGTAGTTGTGAATTCAGTACTCCATTCACACAGCATAAAATCTGAGAAAGGGGCACCTGGGTAGCTCACCTGGTAGAGCGCGCGCCCATATACAGAGGTTTACTCCTTGACGCAGCGGCTTTTGTTGCATGTCATTCCCCCTCTCTCTTCCCTTTCATGTCTTCAGCTGTCCTATAAAAATAAAAGGCCTAAAATGCCTTAAAGAATCTTTAAAAAAAAAAAGAGGTCAATTTAGAAATATCATCTGAGAGCGAGATGAAAGATGCCAGCATTGTCAGTCGATATTAAGTTTTCATCTGGTTTTTCATCAGACAGAAAATGTCTGCCAGCAGAGTGAGAAAAATCATTTCATTTTTATTTAAATAGTTGTCCCATACTGGAGGCTTTTTTGGGTATTCATAGCTTGAATCTTCTTACTGTAAGGCATTTCTTTCTCAAGGTATGAGCTGATTGAACCAAGCTCAGCAGCACCAGAAATGAGTAGAATTATCTTGAAGCCATTGTTGAAAGGAACAATTTAAGGCTAAATGCTTAAATAAATTGCTTTTTTTATTAAATAGAGTTGTTTTCCTGTCTCCACTTCCTCACAGGTGGCCAGGGCAACCTAGTTTTTAGAGTTCATCTTTCTCTAAATGAATTAAGCCATCCCTTTTCTTCTGTTCTAATTGAAATGAATCCTCTAGGTAAATTTTTTTTTGGAGTAGCAGCAGATGTTAATTTAAATTAGTCTATAAAAGGCTAAAAGAGGGAGGGAGATGTGTCCCTGAGAGATACAGGGTGTGTGTGTGTGTGTGTGTGTGTGTGTGTGTGTGTGTGTGTGTGTGTGTGTGTGTGTTGTGAGGGATACTGAAAAGATTGATTGTCACGTTTAAGTTCCACGTTTGAGTTCCTTCAACGGTGCCTGAATTTCAATGTAAGACTAAATAAAGAAATAAAAAATATGGATGGATATAGTTTTGAGTTTGATTTAGAGATATTTGATGTCACTAACCAAATACAATAGGGCTGAATGACATTTGGTTTATAATGCCCAAAGCATTCAAAAATGACATTTGAAACAACCAAAACATAGTATATACTATAAGATCTGCTGTACTGAACATTTACTAACTCTGTTGAATTCATTGAGACTGCAAAGCTGGGAAATGGAACTGTCCATCCTTATCCATGATGTCCACCAAAGCTATTCTTTAATCTGTCTCATTTTTAGCTTAATCACCCCTAAAAATAGCCTAGCGCCGCTAGGTGTACGCCTATGGTGTATGCAAGTATTTCAGATATCTGAATACTGACCATAAATAACACATTTGTACGTATTAATTTCAAAGCTGTGTCAATAGGCTTTTTTTGCATAGCAGTGACCACAAGCTTTCAATGGAGTCTTAACAAAATATGAAAGCTGTTTTATGGTTTATTTTATGAGGTTTAACCAGGTGAAAATTTCTGACATGAATTTTGTTTTCATGTCCCTTGTAAAATCAAAAGTGAGTGCACCTCATATTCCGATAATGTGTTTGTTGAATAAAAGAATGTTGGAAATGATTTCCTTTCATTGGTTTTAAATTCAACAAGCAATGTGTTGCATTTTAGGAGAATACTGAAAGCAGCAGAAAGAGCTGAGTACACTTTAATATCTATTTATCGCAAGTAATATTGTTAGAGAAATTCACCAACGTTATATCGCATATTTTCCTCATATCGTGCAGCCCTAGTGTAAACCAAGCTGCAATGTCTGGTGCTGATAATGAAGCCAAATGCATAAATGCCAAAAAAACTGCAGTTCATCAAGTGGCCATGTGAGGCTGTCTACAAGAAGCAATCAATCCCCATATTCCCCCATGTTAAAATGCCCAACTTTACAGCAGAATTTAACATGTTTACAGCCTGGTACCAAAAAATATGTTGGTCTTTAGTGCCAAGTTCACCCTTGGATTAGCCGACGTCATGCACTGCCAACATGGCAATGGTTGTAGCCACCAGGAGCAGGCCAATTTGAGCTTCCTTTTTGCTGTTCAATACCTTATGGATGACGTGGAGACTACCTCCACGTTTTATACAGTCTATGGTGTAAAAGACACCGGCAGGGAGCTGCGGTGTTGGCGACTGAGAGCAAATGTTACAGCCTCTCTAGCTTAATTGTTGTCATTGTGTGTCAGCCCTGCACCGTTTGGTCATGTATCATGATGTAACAGCTATCTTGGAACAAACAGGTGCTTGTGTTGAGCTATATGCAGCTGCTGGACAGTGTCAGGGTATGTGCAGGCTTGGACCTGAAATGCAGAAGGTTGAGACGAGGAGGCACTGTGCAGGTCTTGAATGTTTATTTAAATAAAACAGATACAGCAAATTAAAGGTTTCCTAAATCAGGCAGGTAGAAACTGGCAACACAAATTCAAACACAAATCCAAATACTGTAAAGCAAGAAGAGCGAAAACTGCAAGGAATTAACTGCACAGGAGAAACTCAGGAAATGACACGTTACGACAACGTTCTGACAAGAGACAAATGAAGCATAGATACTAAATACACCAGGTAACGAAGGTGAAACAAGGGACAGGTGACATGAGGGCTGATGAACAGGTGAAACACATCAGGGCAGGGCAGACAATCACAAGGGTGGGAAAACACAAGGCAGGAAGAAAAGCAGGACAAGACACAGAGAGAAACAGACACACAGATACAAAGTAAAACAGGAAACATAAAACATACACACATGGTAAAACACAGAATACAGATACATATGAGACGGTAAACAACAAGGAAACAGGGAATTAATTAACCAACCATTACAGACCAATAACAAGGAAAACAACATCAGTCATATGTGTTTTATTTATTATTATAAGAGCTATGTTGTATTGTTTACAGTTTTGGGTATTTTAGTAAGTAAAATGTTTTTATGACATTTAAAATACGCAATATACATTAGTATTCAATTCAATTTTCAATTCAATTTTATTTATAGTATCAAATCATAACAAGAGTTATCTCAAGACACTTTACAGATAGAGCAATAGTCTAGACCACACTCTATAATTTACAAAACCCAACAATTCCAATAATTCCCCCAAGAGCAAGCATTTAGTGCGACATTATTCATGTAATTGGTCATATTGCGCAATGTGGTTTGATGCCCTATTAATACTCACACTCCACTAGTCTGTCTATCATTGGACAGTTTTGAGTTGGTATCTTGAATTGCTGTTAGTGTAACTTAGCCTTCAACGGAGCAGGATGTGGAGCAACATTTTTTCTTACCGCTGATTGTAGATTGTATTTTTGGTTATAGGAAAGTCAATTTCAACACAAGGTCAGTTTTTGATAATCCAGCACCGTATATGGATACTTTTTTTATATGTATTTTTGGTCATATCAGTGAAATAAACCGGTTTTTATTTTCTACGAGCCTTGTCCTGTTTAGATAGCCTTGCATCTTGAAGTTGGATACGGTGGTCTACATGAGTCAGAACAGTTTACATCCTAGTGTTTTTAACAAGCTGCCACCATAATTATTTTGTGGAAGTATTTTTCAGTCAAGGGTGAAACAACACAGATATGATGGGTTCAGTGGGACTTGCCATGCCTGACCCATTAACTTCAACAGAAATGGCACCAACGCTAAAATCTAATGACGTAATGACTCTTCCTTCTTTTATAGGTTCCTTGATCGAAGCCAGGAAATTAGAAGGGGTCATCCTGTATACCTCTACTTCACCAGAAACACCTGGCATCATGCAATGTAATTTAGCTTTTTAAACCATATTTAAAAGTATACAAACGTTTACACTCCAATTTGGACTAAAGCAAATCAGTTCAGTTCAGTTCAGTTCAATTTTATTTATATAGCACGTTTAAAAACAACCATAGTTGACCAAATTGCTTAACAAGGTCCAAAATCAAAGAGATAATGTACACAAACAATACACAATATACAATACAAAATAACCAACAGTAGAAAAAGGTCAAGATATCAAAGCTCAACTTGATTTGAAAGCCAATGCATAGTAATGGGTCTTAAGCAAGGACTTGAATGTTTCGATGGTCCGAGCTGTTCTTACATGAATAGGTAGACCATTCCAAAGGTTGGGAGCAGCCACTGCAAAGGCTCGCTCACCTTTGTTTTTTAACCTGGATCTGGGCACATCGAGGAGCATCTGATTGGAAGACCTCACTACTCTGACAGATGTGTGGACATGTAAAAGCTCTGATAAATAAGAAGGCCCATTTAAGATCTTGAAAACAATTAAGACAATTTTAAATTTGATCCTGAAACAAACAGGAAGCCAGTGGAGTGTGGCCAAAACCGGTGTAATGTGGTCACGCTTTTAAAAAGTTTGTTAAAATATTTGTTTGTTAAAAGTCAAGCTGCTGCGTTCTGGACTAACTGTAACCGACGAAGGGATGCCTGATCCAATCCAACATACAAAGAGTTACAGTAATCTAAACGGGACGTAATAAATGCATGTATGACTCTTTCAAAGTCTTTGCGTAGCAGGTAAGGCCTGACCTTAGCCAAAGGTCTCAGCTGCAAGAAACTGGTTTTAACAACAGAACTAATGTTTGTCAAATTTAAAAGCACTGTCAAAAATCACACCCAGATTCTTGGTAAAAGGTCAAATATGGGAACCTAAAGTACCAAGAGCATCTACACAGGCACTAAAATGTACAGCATGACCAAACACAACAATTTCAGTCTTATTATCATTGAGACAGAGAAAATTCTGATCCAACCAAATTTTGATATCACTCAAGCAGTTTAACAAAGGCTGGACAGTGTCCTTGTCATTGTTTTTTACAGGCAAATAGATTTGTACATTGTCTGCAAAACAGTGCAAAGAAATTTTATGTTTTTTTAAAATGGACCCTAATGGCAGCATGTACAGAGAAAAGAGCATGGGTCCCAAAATGGAATCTTGGGGGATACCACAAGAAAGAGGGGCAGCAGATGAAGAGCAATTCCCAAGGTGGACAGCAAAACTCCTATCTGCCAAGTAAGATTCAAACCATTTTAGGGCTATGCCCGTGATGCCAACACTTTGTTTGAGTCGGGATAAGAGGATAGGGTGGTTGACAGTGTCAAAGGCAGCAGTCAAATCTAAGAACACTAAAACAGCAGATTTTCCTGAGTCAACTGCTAAGAGAAGGTCGTTATAGACTCTTAGAAGGGCAGTTTCAGTACTGTGGCGGGGCTTAAAACCAGACTGTAACTTTTCATAAATACTAAAATCATCTAAAAATGATTGTAGTTGATTAAAAACAACCTTCTCCAAGACTTTAGATAAGAAGGGAAGTTTAGAAATAGGTCTAAAATTAGACAAAACTGAAGGATCTAGATTTTTTTTTTTAAAAGTAGCTGGAACACACCCTGAGCTGAGAGATGCGTTAACCAAGGATAAAATACTGGACCCAACAGTGTTAAAGACGTCTTTGAGTAAGCAGCCAGGGATACTGTCCAGCAGGCAGTTTGCAGGATGAAGCTGCTTAACTACGTCCGAGAGAACGTGTAATGTAACTGGCTCAAACTGCTGGAAGACAGATGGGCATAAAGAAGGAACAGAGGGGTCACTGGTAAAAGCAGGGGATGAAAAGTTCAGGCCATCAATTTTATCTATGAAGTGTTTCAGGAAGTTTTCACACAACAATGTGGATGGCACAGCACAGTCAGTTTCACAAGGGTTAACAAGAGAGTTGAACACTTTAAAGAGAACCTGAGGCCTCTGGGTGTTATTAGCAACCAGGTGAGATAAAAAAAAAGAGTTTTAGCAGATTTAACTGCTCCCTGGTATTTATGTAAGGTATCCTTTCAAATTTGAAATGACACTTGAAGTTTGTCCTTTTTCCACTTCCTCTCAGCTGTTCTGCAGGCAAGTCTGAGAGAGTGGGTATGGTCATTCAACACAATCAACTGCACATCAGTTTGTCCATCCAACTTCTCTTCCACACCTCCCTCTTCCCTCTTTCCAACCCTCTTGTTGCTGTTCGCCTGGCTCAGCGCATGGTGAGATTCTGCCAGACCATGTGTGTGTGTGTGTGTGTGTGTGTGTGTGTGTGTATGTGTCTTTGTGACAGTGTGTTTTTCATCCATGCCAGGGAGAAAGAGTGACAGGCAGGGGCAAGAGAGACCTCTGACAGCGACCTGACACTGCTTATTAATCTGAACAACACACACACACACACACACACACACACACACACACACACACACACACACACACAGCCTCAATTTTATTATGTTTATGTTTTTTCTACATAACCTTTAAGAAGCTGCCAAATTATCATTGTCCCACAAAGCCCCTCTGAACTGTGTGTATGTGTGTGTATTTTACACAGAGGAATGGATGTGTGTGGCCTGTCAGAAGTGCACATGTATATACTACTGTATAATGTGCATTCATTACGAATGCTGTGCACAGCATGTAAAGCTGTTTGCGTTGATAAGTCAGCACAAGTAATTGTTTGTTGTTTGTAATTTCTTGTTGTTTGCTTTTCACTGCCGGTGTTTAGAATGAAGTACCGTCTGAGGGCCCAGAAAATTGCCAATTCAGAAGCAAGACATAGAATCGTTCCACACAGATTTCACTTTCCAATATGTAGCTTAGTGGAAACTGTTGTTTTGACAAGTCCATTGCCATAGAATTAGAATTAATATCTTCTCTCTCCTACCTGCTTTTGTCGCTGCAAATAAATCCTTCTCTTATTCCGTTATAATATTCTAATAATAATCAATAATACTAATGCTAACATACAATGCTAAGCAGCTATAATGTTTATGTTCAACATCTTAGTTTAGTGTTTTAACATGCTGGCATTTGCTACCTAGCACTACATGTGAAAAGTACAGCTGAGGCAGATGGGAATGTGATTAGTTCTGCAAAACCAAAGTACAGGATATATTGCAATTTGACCTGATGGTGGGGCAAGAGTAAAAGTCAGAGGATTACATGTGATTCTAATTCACCCTGAGAGGGAAACAAATGTCTGCACCAAATTTTATGATAATCCATCCAATAATTGTTGTGACATTTTACCAAAAGCCAAAAATGTCAACCTTATTGTGACGCTACTGGAAAAGTAGGATGATTACCAGCAGGATTCATCTTATGGGGACTAAGAATGTCTGTACAAAATGTCATGGCAATCCATCTCATAGTTGTCGAGATATTTCAGTCTGGACCCAAGTGATGGGCTGTTTGTCAGACAGACAGACAGACAGACAGACGGACCAACCAACAGACACTGCTATCAATAGTTGCCAAAGCATGGCAAAACATATACCATGCAATATGTCCTACAGTTATGTTTTGCTTAAACTTATCTGCTAAAGAACATTGTTGGGATCATGCAGTGGGTTAAAACTGATTTTAAACCAAAAGGACACAGCCTCAGAGCATCTGCCTCTGAAAGACAAAAGACCATGCGGTCGTTTCTGAACAAAGAAATCTGGGCCTGCTCGTAAATTCCAAAGCCTTTTCCCCAAACTCCTAGAGGAAGGAGAGGTCACAAAATGGTGGGGGGGAGGGGCTGCAGGAAGGTGTTCTAACTATTTCAGAGATCTGGTGAACACCATTGGACTCTGTGAAGCGCGACCAGTGTTTCAAATCTGTAGAGGAGAACACCGTTTCTCAAGAAGAAAATCGGACAACACGGACACCGTTGTTTCTTCAAAGTCAACTCTAGCTTGTTCCCCGCTGCCCTGGGGATCAACAAGCTTCTCTGCACAACGCTGACACTGCATGAAAAGTGGGATTTTCATCCCCGTAAATGCCTGTAAATCCCCCTAATTTTCGGCAGTTAACGTCAATTTACAGCCTGTGAACGTCGCGTTCGTCTGTGCCACATATTGACAGAAACAAACCATGACGTATGTGGAGAGCTCCCGCGGAGGTGCTAATGGCTCCAATTAGCATATGAATAGCAGCGACATGTGGTGACATCAATTTCCGACAATTCACGGCAGTTTTCTGTGTTGCCTGTAAATTGCCGTGTGCAGTAGTAAACCTGAACTTCCACGACAATCTACAGTGCCGCTTACTGACGAAAATCCCACTTTTCATGCAGTGTGACGAGCAACCGGATTGCGTTCAATTTTTTCCGTGGAAATCTATGGACTGATGGACAACATACAGTAAGACTTAGTGTTCTGGGCAGAGAGATTTAGAACATAGTATGTATATTAATGTGTAAAGGCTAATGTTGCCATTGTTTTGCCATTCATGTGTGATTAATCCTAGTGCTACTGGTGCACGTTTTGAGTATTAATCTGATAGGGACCACCCTGTCCCATTATTTTCTGTGAAAGCACCACTGATCAAGGTGCGTGGTTGACATGTTGTGTGGATTAATGTAGCTTATTGAACTGTAAATGCTACATGGATATTCCCTCCACGGGATTCAGTCACTGCTCAGTGAGATAGTGAGATAGCGCCATCTCTCTCACACACACGCACACACACACTCACACACGCACACACACACACACACACACACACACACACACACACACACACACACACACAGCCTCAATTGTATTATGTTCATGTTTTTTCCACATAACCTTTAAGAAGCTGCCAAATTATCATTGTCCCACAAAGCCCCTCTGAACTGTGTGTATGTGTGTGTGTTTTACACAGAGGAATGGATGTGTGTGGCTTCTCAGAAGTGCCCCATGTATATACTATAATGTGCATTCATTACCAATGCTGTGTACAGCATGTAAAGTGGTTTGCATGCTGGATAAGTCAGCACAAGTAATTGCTTGTTGTTTGTAATTTCTTGTTGTTTGCTTTTCACTGCCGGTTTTTAGAATGAAGTACTGTCTGAGGGCCCAGAAAAATGCCAATTCAGAAGCAAGACATAGAATCGTTCCACACAGATTTCACTTTCCAATATGTAGCTTAGTGGAAACTGTTGTTTTGACAAGTCCATTGCCATAGAATTAGAATTAATATCCTCTCTCTCCTACCTGCTTTTGTCGCTGCAAATAAATCCTTCTCTTATTCCGTTATAATATTCTTGTCATCCATATTCAGTCTAAATCAACTTCCTTCAAATTATTTGACTCATTTTAACCTGCTCTCCTTATCTCTCAGCCTCTTCCAACCTCAGGCAATAATACTAATGCTAACATACAATGCTAAGCAGCTATAATGTTTATGTTCAACATCTTAGTTTAGTGTTTTAACATGCTTTAACATGAGGGCCCAGAAAATTGCTGATTCAAAAGCAAGCCACAGACTCGTTACACACAGATTTCACTTTCCAATATCTAGCTTAGTGGAAACTGTCCATTTCCATAGCATTAGAATGAATATCCTCTCTAGTTCCTACCTCCTTGTGTCGCTGCTCTGACACACACAAACACACACAACGCATCCTCAAAAGCTCATACATGCTTAAAAAGAAATGAAAAATCTGACATCCTTGGTTCGTACATGTAAATCAAATGATATACTACACAGAGAGGCACACATACCGATAGTCTCACACACACAAACATAGACACACACTGAGTGGTGGGGTGCTTCATTAGTCCTGGTTAATAAAGTGTAAAGGATTTTCATTAGTGCTGACGAGCCAGCTGGCTGAGGAGAGCTGACTGACAAGAGGTCAGAGAGGAGGAGGAGGCATGATAGCGGGATGGAGGGAGGAGAGGAAACTGAAAAGACACAAGGAGTCAGGTTTATTTATAGAGCACTGAAAGAAGGACAAATCACGGTTAAGAGAAAACAAAAAGACAGAAAAGCATGTAATCCAGGAGAATTCTGAGAATAAAAAAAAGACGGAAGGAGGGAGAAAGAGAATAGAAGTATGGGAGGAAATGAGGAAAAGCTTTGAAAGAAAAAGGAAAAAGAGAAAGAAGCAAAATGGTGAAAATATATAGTAAGAGTGAGGAATGGCAAAAACTAAGGGAAGGAAGAGGGATGATTAATGGGAAAGGGGGAGAGAAGAAGGTGAGATCAGTCAGACATATGAAGGGAAAGGAGGGAGCGGAGGTGAACATGGAAAGAAGGGGAGTAAGAGGTAAAGGGAAGGAATGATGTTTGAGAGGAGCGGGTTGTTGGAAAGGAGAAACATGTCTTGGGATAGAGGGATGGATGGAGGGAGAAGGAATACGGATGGAAGTGGCCAAGAGAAAGACAGAGGGCAGAGGAATCCTCAGTTGGGAGGCGGGACATTGGCGCGTCTCGATGGATTTCTGGGTCAAGTGATGGAGGATAGACGAGTCGAGGATGTATAGCAGGATGAAGCCACTGTTTACTTCTAAATCAGGGGTATTCAACTACATTTTAAAAAGGTCCAGTTAGAGAAAATGTTTTGAAGCAAAGGTCCGGAAGATCATAATGTCTAACAATTTAGTGTTATATATATTTAAGTAGCCTAGTAGTTGTATCAACATCTGAATGTAATCAATAACTGACCGATAAATCAAATTAATTCAGTACAATTAAAAAACTTTTTGACAATATTTATTGTTTATTGAACTGAACATATATGTATGACTGTAGATATGTATAATGTTCTCTCATTAACTAAATAAAACTAGGGCTGCATTTCAAAATAATAGAAAATAAATAAAATGCGAAAATTGTGCATTTTCAAAAAAAGTGCTTAACTTTATATTATAATATAAAAGGAGGAAAAGTTTGAATTTCCCCTTTTCTGTTTCACATCTTGACTCAACAGTCTCAAATAATTTACGAATGATAAATCTCAACAGATCTTAACAATTGAAACTTTCTTCCCCTCATATATCACTCCCCCATGTTTTTGCTCAGTGAGAGAATTGAGCTTTAGCCTGTCTTGCCGGGATTTTAAACCTGGGCTTGAATGGAGTCAGGGCCATTCTCATACACATGTGAAGGTGCTCATTGGTGAGCCTGGAACGATATTTAGTTTTAATTATGTTCATTGTGGAGAAAGCTGCCTGGCAGTTGTATGTGGAGCCAAACATGGTCAAGATGTATAGGGCTACTTTTCTCAGACGTGAGAAAGCAGTCTCAGGGACCATTTGGAGCCAGAAAGTGAGACACACTGGTTTAGTGCTCCCATTGGGAAGTATGAACAGAAATGAGTCTGTCCATTCTGGATTAAATGCTCTGTTTTCACTGTTCACTTTTCTTTTTTTGGAGAGTGCCATTTGTTCCTTATTTTTCTCTGTTACCCTTTTTCTGCCTCACTCGTCTATTTCGCTCCCTTTCTCCGTCTCCCTCGTCTTTTCCTCAACTTACTCTGGCGCACTCGTATGTAGGCTATCTCTCCCTTTCTCCGTCTCACTCGTATTTTCCTCAACTTTCTCCGCCACACTCGTCTGTATCTCTCCCTTTCTCCGTCTTGTTCGTCCGTTTTCGCTCCCTTTGTTTTCTACATGTATCGCTATCTTTTTAATCCGACTTTCTTTTCCTGCGTAACTTGCCTCTAACTCTCTCATCTGTCTGCACTGTAGAGTCCCAATGTTTACCGCCCAGAATGCAAAGACTTCATTGGCTGAGTGGTATCATGTGGGATGGCTTAACTCACATGCAATTGGTCTGTGCGTTTCATCCACTAAACCACTACCGTAAAGACTACAAAAGCTGCGCATATTAAAATAGAAGCGCCCCGTCAGGTTTTAATTCATAATCTTTTGTTTTGGTCCGGGTCCGTATGGGACGGCTTCTAGGTCCGGATCCGGACTGCAGTCCGCCTGTTAGTGACCTATGTTCTAAATGAACAGGAACAAAACACATTTTGGGGAAATAAAAACGCTCTGTTCAATTTATATGCTCCTTTGGATATATATCACTACCCCCTGCTGGAGCTGAGATACTGTAGCCTCAAGAGAAATGGAACAGAAGAAAATCAGATTTAAAGACTGATGTTTACATGCAATGTAAGTGAATAGAGAGAGAAAAACATGTCTATAATTGTCACATTCATCTCTTAAGCACTTCACAATCACGTTATTCAGGTTTTTGTCCTTATTCTGAAAAAGAAAATATTCCAACTAAGCTGTTTACATGGCTGATAAAAAATAATATTCCACTAATATTCCTGTTAACATGCAGCCTGTCAAAAAGTTTCCCAGCGACAGCGGACTTGTTGGACCGTGCGAACACAGCGTCCCTCTTTCATTCCTTCAACCAGCTTCTTGAAAAAGTCGGTGTTGCGATGTTTGTGCATATCCAAAAAACCTGTTGATATCCATGTCTTTGATAATGTTTAAAAGTAGCTGTGTTTCTCCTTTTCTTTTCTTTTGTCCATGCATCTCTACCGCAGCCTTCCAAACTATTGGCTAGGTTTGTGTAGAACAACCATAGCAACGCACAGAGCAGACCTTAAGCCGTAAACAGGCAAGAGGCCGTAAACTGTCGCTAACGGCTGCAAAATAATGCGTCTTGAAACAAATTTAGACGCATTATTCCGATTGCGCTATATACATGTCCTAAGAATGCTTCTTAAACCTGAACAATAATACCGGATTATTCCACATGTCTTAATCAGAAAATGCTAAATCTAGAAAAAGTTTAAAAAAAAAAAATCAGAATATCCAAATGGAATATGCTGTCAACATGACCCGTATCAAATTCGGAAATTGTCATATTCGGAATAATAGTGGAATATTGTAGTGAAATAATGTGCATGTAAACATACTCAGTGACCAATGTTTCTGTTGTATCGTTGCTATAATTTCCCCCGCTGTGCTCCATTTAATGCATGCATGTTTATGAAGTTACATAAGTTTCTAAACATCAGAGAATAGTTTAAGTATTACACTTGTTTTGTTACAAACATTCTGCCAACCTGTGTTTTTAAGCCAAACTACTGTGCTAAATGATAAAAAATATACTACATTTGGAATCATGTTATGATGTTTTTTTGTGCTATAGGGTACGTTATGGTCCTGCTAACTCTCATGGGCTATCCCCAATTGCTAACACTAAAATGGCATGCATAGCACAATTATTTAAACTGACACACATAGAGCAAAACCTCTTCTCAAGTCTCCAAAAGTCTAAACACATGTTCTGCTTTACACACTTTTGCAAATCAAAATGGCACTTTTTAAATGCACTGAACACGGTTCTCTGCATAAGACACAACAATCTGACATAAAGTCCCGTTTGCCATTTCAAAACACTGCCATTTAAAATGACACTACATGAGCTAATTGGCCATTATGTGTGCCACCTGGCCAAACACCTCAATGGTTAATTGTTGCCACTTCAATCAGGAAGTAAGCACTATGATGCCTCTTTTTTTCTATATATTTTGCACATTTTGTCTGCAATTTTCTTTTTCAGTTTACTGTTTTTTGTGAGCATATTTTTGTTCAGTCCAATGTAAATATATCTGCTATGCATATGTTTCACTGACTTGTTTGGTGACAAATAAAAATGTTTCAACAGCATGTGTGTGTATCTGCAAATATCTCTGTGCATGTGAACAATCTAAAGCATTTTCTACAATTTGAACTATTTTAGTATTAGGGCAAAGCATACTAAAGATGAGAGTGCTTTTCATTATGCCCAACAGTGTGTAGTTGGTTAGACAAAAATCTGGTAATATGACTGAAGTGTGTGCCATTTGGTGCAAAAGTTTGATTTTGATAATGCTATATGTAGTTTTGGTTGCAGTGCTTAATTTTGCAGTATTGTATTTTACAGTTTGTGTGTGTGGTTTTGTGAATTGTGTTAAGTATTTTTGATAAAACCAGCCTAGTTTGCAAAATTGTGTTTTAGCAATTGGAAAAAACTGTAATGCAAAGAGCAATAACACGAGCTATTCTTACTCTGGCCATGTAACGTCTCTGATAAATCAGGCATGTTAAACATAACAGTGAGTGGAAGAAGACGAGAGATAAACAAAGAAGAAGACAGAAGGACATATTTTATCATTGCCATGCAGGGGTGACACTGTCCTGCTGGTCCAGACACAGTAAGAGACTTGTGTGTGTGTGTGTGTGTGTGTGTGTGTGGGTCATTGGGTATAACAGTGTGTACTTCCAGATCCAGACAGGACACAGTCTGACCAAAGTCACCTCCTCATGACAAACAGCTTTCAGACAGCCCTGTGCGTGTGTGTGTGTGTGTGTGTGTGTGTGTGTGTGCGCGTGCGTGCGTGTGTGTGTGTGTGTGCGACGCACAGACACGCATCTCTGAGGCTGTGAAGGGAGATTCAAGAAGCAGCAGTCAGAGTTAAACTAGAAAACAGAATCAAGAAAAGAAAGAAAATGAAGGCAAATATTACAAACCATTCTGCAGCTGCTGCAGCATTCCCTCAAATATTGACTCACACAAATATTTTCTGGGACTTCAAATCTATAAGGAGGAGGATGTAGGACAATTTCCTGTGAGTGTAAATCCCACCATGTGAGTTCTCAAGTGATTTGCTGCAAAAATGCACTCCCCCCTTCATTCCCCCTCGCCTCCAGTGCAGTTTATGGCCTCGGCTCCTCTGTCTCTATTTTGATCTGTGGAATGAGTTCATCCATATTTAATGATCATCCTAATGAAGCTTTCACCTCGTGTTTGCCTGCTCTCCATTTTCTTCTCCTGCCTCTTGAGCACAGACACTTGGTCTGACAAAAACACATCAGCTTTCTGGGCAAAAGACTGCAGGGACATTAGACTGGAAAATATAATCAGGCATAAGTTGTAAGTAAGTTGGTTAGAGTACGGTAGAACAGATGTGTGTTTTTTGCATTTGTGTGCTTTTCTGTGTGTGTGTGTGTGTGTACGTGCGTGCGTGTATGCATGTGTGTGTTTGTGTGTGTGCATGTGGAAACTTGGGAGAAGGCCCATTACTCCAGGCTAAATGACTAAAGGGCCCCCCATGGTGCCCGTTGAGATGCCCGACTAGAACGATGGTTTCCTGGCTCAGATGATGGGGTCCTTCAGGCAGTAGGCTGGATGACAATGATCTACTATAATGGCAAAGGTCTGTCCCTGAGGCTGACACACACACACACACACACACACATACACAAATATAGAATCAGACACATAGAAAACACAGTAATTACACACTAGATCTCGCTGAGTCCCACACACACACACACACACACACAAAGGTCCTTCACTAGCTTCACTCATCCATTATTTAACATGGAGAACTCCCATCGAGCAGTGTAGAGGTATGGGGCAGAGTCACTGGGAATGAACGCTCTAATTAGAACAGTGAATGGAGAGAACAGCTTTGGAGGGAAAAAGGCAGAGGGAAGTTGAGAGTTGCTACTGATTCAGCTGGGGGAGGAAAAGGAAGGCAGAAAGAGGGAATAGCTTTGAGGGAAGAAGGTGAGGAGAGACTAAAGTAAGAAAGAGAATGCTTTAAAGTGAAAGAAAGAAGAGATGGAAGTGAGAGAAGATTTCATTTCATTTATTGTCCCTCTTTAGCATTTAGCTACAGAGGGAAAGTTGCTGATTTTCAACACTTCTGAAGCTTTATTTTTTGGGGGCTTTTTCCCCTTTATTTCAGAGTGACAGTGGATAGACAGGAAAGGTAGAAAAGAGATGGGGGATGACACGCAGCAAAGGGCCGCAGGTTGGATTCAAAGGCCTCAGCCTAAATGGGGCGCACACTTTTACTGGGTGAGCTAGATGTCGCCCCTATCCAACGAGAGTTTTACCGGCAGATAAACACAGACCTCCGGGTACTGCCGCCATTCATCTGCATGTATGGTAGAACACAGTGGCGTAAGGAGCCAACACCGGGCCCCTAAGCAGGATTATCAAGGCGGGCCCCCCTACTACAGCACGTGATGACGGCGCAATGTCCACGAGTAGGCTACCATCAATAGGACAGGATAGGATCATGGAGACACAGCATATAAGAGATGAGATGACAAAATCAGGAGTAGCTTACGCGCACAACAGCAACAACAACAAAAAAACACTGGTGAGTGTGCACCATAACACATGAAAAAACACACAAGGGCAGTCCCTTCAGGATTTCATGGCCTTTTTTTTAGATTGTTGCGGCCCAAAATGATTTTGCAATAAAAGTTGCGATGTCTTTTGTATGTTTGTTGCAATGAAGTTGCAGAAGACAGTGAAAGTTGCAAAAAAAGTTTTTTGTATAGTTCTTTAAAAAAAAAAAGGAAACTTGTTTTGGGGAGAATAATAATTATTACTATTAATTAATTACTCTGGGCTGAGATTTCCTAGGAACCTTACCAAAAAGGCTCAGGATGCTGCAAATGTTGGTATAATATGAAAATGGCTGGTGGATTTAAAACAAAAAGTAATAATTTATTGAATTAATCAAATTAAAAAAAAAACGAGTGTAGCTGTCCTCAGTTTAGGTCATCCTGTACGTCTCGTCTCCGGTTTTTCCTGCATCCACCTTGTGTGATTTTTGTGTGTGTGTGTGTGTCAGTCGCGGGGGGAACTCAGCAGCCCCGCCCGCTGCAGAGATCAGACAGGATGTAAACAGCAGCAGCTTTCAGTGACTTTAGAGTGAAAAAACATTACCGTGTACATTGTTGTTAAAATGTTTACAGGTTGGCAGGACGGTCTGAAATGTTCTGCACCGTCTTTCATTATACGTTTTGTTGGTAAATGTGAGATGTTCGAGTCACACACGTGAAGAGAACGGTCTCTGAAACAAGGAAATGAATTTGACCCGTTCTCACTCCCGCTTGGTCAGTGGCCAAATGCGATAGGGGGCCCCGGCTGTCAATCAATATCTTCCGGTCACGCGGGCCCCTGATTGGTCCGGGCCCGTAAGCACCGCTTACCCTGCTTACCGATAGTTACGCGTCTGGTAGAACAGAAAATCTGCAAACTTTCCCTCAAGTTACCAGCTAACGCTAGTGGTAGCTAGCTAGTTTGGTTACATTTTTCAAAACAAATCTAGTTGTAGTCTTGCAATTTGTGACAGGACAGTCGTTAACGTTAGATATGAGATGATTGTCTTTAGAAGTGAGATGGTGTCAGACTTTAGTCTTTTCAAAGTCTGTTCAGAGTCTTCTAGTGTATGGTAGGCATTAGGTAATGCTGCTCACTGCCTCACTTTCGCCCCTACTTTCAGTGGAATATTCCTTTAATTCAAGTAGAAATTAAAATGTTGAGGTCTGTATGACCAACCCGGTCTCACGGCAGTTCGTGTAAATGTCACGTTATTTTTAATCTATTGATACGTGTTCACGGGGATGTTTCCATGAAAAAAACGAGAAAAACGTCCCCGTGAACACGTATCAATAGATTAAATAACGTGACCATTTCACGAACTGCCATGAGACTGGGCTGGTATAACTGCTTTACTTTGTGGTTGGACATCACAATCTTTTTCTGTGACATTTAAGAGATAAATATTTTCCTTCAACATTCAGTGAGTCATCAGAGTACTGGGTACACCAGTGCAATACAGCCTATCTTTAGTTTGGTTTAGTTTATTTGCACAAAGGTGATATGAAATACATACAGTAGAAATTAAAAACAAGCAATTGAAGGGCAGGAGAGGAGAGAAGCCAGAAAGGCTAATTTAGCATCCTCTCCTATTACAAAAGAGGGAGAAAATAAAACAACTAATACATGATAATGATAATACCTATCCCTCTCCTCTCATTCACTCTCACATTCTGCACCCCTCCCTCCCACCCTCTTTCTGTTCCACTCCTTTCACCTCTTTTTTAGGTCCTAAGGGAGTCCGTCGTGTCCGGGTGCTCCAGCGGCTTCCCAACCGAAGCCTCCCCACAATGCAGTCAATGCCAAGTCAACTGATGACTACAAGCAATTTTTTACGTCTCGCTTTCCACCGACTTCATGCCTCGCATTCCAATCATCTTTTATTATTAAATAGTTCAAAACGTATCTGGTTGATGGTGTGATCCTTGCTAGTGAAGCAGTGTTTCCCACACATAGACTAATGTGTGGCAGTGCGCCGCACTATCAACACCAGCCGCCGCAGATTGCGTTTCGTTATTCTTTTTTTAAACGCTATTTAAAAACACGTTCAGCTGCATTTCCTTTTCCTGCGCTCCTCCGTCTCTCTGTCACTTGCGTCTCGCTCACATACACACACACACACACACACACACACACACACACACACACACACACACACACACACACACACACAGCCCCTCCCACTGTGCACAAAGCGTCTTTCTCCATTTCTCCAAGAGAAGACGGCTGGCGAAATTCACAAGTTCACGAAAGGTTGGTATCTATCTCGTGAACACCTTTACACAATCACACGTTAAAAAGTGCTATACAAATATTTTATATTCTGAATACAATGTTGTCAGTGTGTTAATGTTGGAGTCCCGACCCGACTCTTAGCAAACAAGCGATTGTGCCTGCTTTAGAAAGTTAACTAGTCAAAAGTTTGTGGTAAAATGCTGTTGGGTTGTTGAGGTCAAAACACTATGTAGGAGCTGTGAATCAAATAAACATATTATAAATAATGTGATGTCATTTTTTTACTCTTACACTGAATGTTTGCTGCTTCAATCCAGATGAGTAAGTATTTTCCGCGACTGAAAAAGGCACGTGTTGAGGATGAGGACCAGCCTGAACCGGAGGTATCAGTCCGACCAGTGTAATTAGTTATGTTATTAATTTGTTTGCAATATTTTCAGGCTTCAACCAGTGAAAGACAGGGTCAGGGAGAGAGAGAGATAAATTTGTTAGGCATTGAAGTAGGAGAGGAGGACAGCATCACCCCCCACCCCCCGCGCACCACAAATTGCTTTCTAAACTATGGGAAACACTGTGAAGTGCCATATTCAATAAAGTCCGCAGCAGGTAACCTGGATATCTGATACAAAATGGATGTCTTTATGTACGACAAATATGCAATTCAATTCAGTATAACAGCGCTGACATGAATCGAAATATCTTCTTTAGGATTTATTGACACTTTGTGAAACAAATCAATAAACTCTGAGGAACTGAGACAGATATGTGAGATGTGTGTGAGCATGTGTCTGTGTGTATATATACAAATATATATATGTATAATTTGTGTGGGTCACTGTATAATGAATGGTATCAGCTGATAAAGTCAGAAGATGGAGATAGGAGATATTGAAGAGTATGCTTGATCATACTGTAACTGCCTTGGCCCCCTCTCTCTCTCTCTCTCTCTCTCTCTCTCTCTCTTGCTCTGTGTGTGTGTGTGTGTGTGTGTGTGTGTGTGTGTGTGTGTGTGTGTGTGTGTGTGTGTTCTCCGACGGTACAACTATTGAAAGCTGATGATTTACACAGACAGAGAGGTCAGAGGTCACTGTACCTTTGTACATAGCTGCTCTGACCCTGAAAAAGTGTCTGTCTCTAAGATCTGTGAAATAATGAATAACTTTCCTCGACCAGCGCTGTAACCCTGGAGGCTAATACAGAGCAGAAGGAAAGGCAGAGGAGGGAGTGTTATGTCACACATTTAAAATGGTTCATATGAAGCAGCCAATTAATTTAACAACATGAACAGGGCTCAGATGTTTACAGAAGTCTTATATATTCTTCGAGACTCAATGGTGAAGGAAACACAACCGAGTTTGGATTAATTCACTGCACACAAATAACGACTGTGATAAATCATGTGTTACGTGTTGTAAATCTGTGATATGTTTTCACAATTGATCTGTGTTTTAATAAAATCTCTTCTACACAAAAAATGACTTTTCAGTTGAAAGTTAAAATTCTCTTATAAAGCTCATACAATGGTTGCCTTAGCTGCATCATTAAAGAGAAACCTCTCCACCCCATGCCGTCTCAAACACTTGCTGCACAGCACAGCAACCGAAAACAAAAGTTGTGGGAGATATTTCCATCTGGCTGATTAAAATTAGGGACCCAAAAAATGAAATTTTATTTGTATTTTGTTGACACATAACAGAGACATGACTGTTGTGGTAGTGTTATGAAATGCTGTAAAATGATTTTGTTGATACAGAAATGTTAAAAAAATGAATTCTCTCACCACAAACAAAGACGTGCTACGATATTTACATGGACTGAGTAAAGTCTCAGTCATGAAGAGAGGAACCTTTTACTGAAAAAAAGGAAAACAGTACTTTGCAATACACATCTCGAGTTAACAACTTCTCTCAGCTGCCTTGGTGTCTCCACCTGTCTGAGCCCCAGTTTCAAATGATAACCTTAGAAACTGTAAGGGCTCATGATTCCGGGATAACATGCTCATAATCAGCCCATGGTGTATGCCTGCTGTCACTGTGATGATCCCAGTCAGGTTTCAGAAAGTCTCAGAGAAGAGAAGAGAAGAACCCAAGCAGAAATATCAGGAGGGCATTTATTACTTTCAAATTAAAACAGCAGGCTTATATTCCTCCATCCCCCCCCCCGTTGCTCTCTCCTGCTCTTGTCTTGTCATTCTCAATCCTCTTTTTTCAGCCTCTATTTCTTTCTCTGGGTAACTGTATGCCATTTCACTTAAGTTACTGATTAACAAAATCTCTTTTTAATGAAAGCTAACTGCCTGAGTCTGTGCATGCATCAGTGCACATGGGCAGTGTGTTTGTGAGTGTACATTTGGGTGTTAGCGCACAGGTAGACATGCTCAATACTTTTGTTTTTGTTCATTTTATTTTTTACAATTTAGTGAGTGCTTGCAGGTGTATATTCAGCCCCATTAAGTTAACTGCCTAGTGATCTGCGCACATGTTGATTTAAATTGTTGTTGATGGCAGCAGCATTATCTCAGGATACATAATCAGTTGTCTGACGATAATGGAGCCCTTGTTTCGTGTATCAGCATGAAATCATTGTGTCATTGCTTTAACTTGATGCACATCGTGTGTTGTTTATGCTGTTCTTAATCAAAAGATAGACAGCCTGCTTGTAAGGTAAGGTGTTGTGTATGCCTACATTTTTGAAGAGACGGAGTCAGGACATGGTTAGTTATGCTTAGCTTAGCTTTGCATGAAATAATGGAAAGGGTAAACAGTGTGCCTGTGTCCAAGGTTCTAAAATACACCTATAATATAGAAAAGTAACGCACACCAAGGGTTGTAGTGAGGTGCTGATCACTGGGGGTAGACTTGCTAATAAGAAAAAAAGTGTTGCACGCTCTGGGCCATATGCATATCTCTTTTTATTCTGTATTCTAAAATACACCTACCAACACCTCTAAAGCTCACAAATTAAAGCATTGAGTCTACTTTGTTCTGTAACAAAAATGTAGAGACCGTCCTCCCCTGAAAAACGCTTTTTTTAATTAGTAGGAGAGATATGTATTGCTATGGGAAGGGATCTTTCATATTTTTAATTAATTTTTTAAGTAGTAGGGATCCTAGGCTGTTTAGCTGTATAAAAATATATGAAATATGAACATTTTACACAATTTTGTTGGTTGTTTTGGCTGATATTGAGGTAACTCTCCCATGCAATGTTATAAACTTTAGGGCCCTAACCTGCCATAACCATACATGTAGTACTGAGAGAACCACTGATACGATATGTAGGGAGGGGAAATATGGTTCCTGCGAGGACAATGATACTCCACACAAGACAAGGGAAGGACAAACATAAACTAAACCATTTCTCTTGTTACTCTGTGTTCTCTCTTTATACTCTCTCTTTGCCAATGAGGTTTTGTCACAGTTTCTTTGACAGGGAAAGCAACAAAGAGGAGAATGTGTCTAAGAGTGAGGAATGTTGAAGAGTATCATGATTATGAGGCATCCTTCTCTGATGAGAATGAGGCTATTGGGGTTGACCCTCCTGTTGTCTCTCAACCACCAGCAGAATATGTTCTCTCTTAGCCTACAGTGGACACATTACCCTTCCAAAAATGGAAAGTTATCATCGTCCCTCTCCCTACTTGAACTGCATTGGGACAGTACAAATAACTTGGATGGGACCCACTTGCAAGCCTACATTGGGTTGCTCATTTTGGAAGGAGCATCCAAGTCAAAAGGTGAGGCAACGGCAAGCTTTTTAAATGCTGAAATGTTTTACAGTCTATAATGCTGACACTGGAAGGGCTATATTTCCATCCACCATGTTTTTGAAGACATTCCATGTGTCCTTCCATGTTACACACTTTGTGACAAACTTGTAGCGATACAGAATGTGAGTCCAGCAAATACCCTCTCATTACAATCCAGGCACCCACCTAACTGTGGATGAACTGTGTGGGGTTATGTCTTATCTAAATGGGTATTTGGGCAGTCAACAAAGACATAAAGTTCCTGACACATAAAATTGGGTGATCATTTTAATTACAATAATTTTTTGGGAAATTGCTGGGGTCAAATTGACCCCAAGTGCAAAGGATGTTAGTACATTTGAGGATAACAGGAGTGTTATATTAGCTGGATACATGGTTAAATGTCATTCGCTCTTATCAGTGTATCAGTGTAAGTGTGCTTCATTCATAGCAATCCCCAAAAATCGGTCTCAGATATATATTAAAAGCCTTAAACGTATACTTTGTAAATCTTTACAATCATTCCCTGAAAGAACCAGGCAGGCCTGCCGCATTGCACGATCTACATTTTCCTCAAAACATGCCATTTTCAGCGTGTAGCTTGTTAGCTCGAAGTTTATTGTTGTTTCCCGTAGCGAAGGGAGTTTGAGAATGGCAACACACAGAGACATGAAGGTAATTATCCTGAAAATGAACTGTTGTTGATCTAGACTAGATTCCAGTAGTGACACATTTCTACAATTAAATTGAGGGAAAACAACATTCCCAAAATCCACTCATATTTTTGACAGAAAATGACAGAATCATGCATGAGTATTGAGACCACAAAGGCACATTAAGCCACATTTTTGCAAAAAGAAATGCAACGTGTTTGGCTGTTTGCTGCTTTAGTTGGGTTATTGCTTAAAATGTATTTACTGTTCCTTTGTATTAGTCTTGTATGTTACATGTATTGCAGGGTTTCATTTGACTGGGACATTAGTTGACTGTTGCTGCTCCTTAAACACATGACTGCCAAACTGCTACAGCACTGTAGTAAACAGTGCTAACCCTTTGCGTTATCAAATCAGCAAGGACAGATAAGCTTTGACTGAGGTGAGAGAAAACCCAAATCCCAATTCAAGCTTGAATTTGTTTTACATCCTTTTCAACATAAAACAACAAACTATATAGCCAGAAAAGACACTGTGATGTGATAGGCTGGTAACAAAATAAAGAAAACTAGCTTGTCTGATTTGCAGTCCATAAGAAAAACCAGTAAATGAAAACATGAACAAAGAGCAGACAAAAGGCAGTGATTGCACCATAAGGCAGTTTTGCTGCAAGGCAGCAGACGAGCCAGAGGCCGAGGCCTTGCATTGGAGGGTTCTGGCTGGCACATCTGCTCATTGAGATTAAGAAGCGTGCCAAGCAGCAGCAGAGGTCTGAGATATCCTCACAGCAACACAGGACAGTCTTTGAAAAAAGCCACGGAACCTGGAGTCACACTGGATGTGTGCTGTGAAGTCTGGTTCTGCAAATTACTGCTCAAAACAAGACACCTTGCAGATCAGTGACCTGGCACCCTGTGGTTGCAGAAATGTAAAATTGACAAGACACTGCATGGTGGCTTTTTATATTAAAGTTTCTCAAATGCTACAAACTACATTCAAACTGTTCAGATGCCAAATAATAGTCTTTCGCCAAATGTTGCCTTTTTTATTATATTTTTTTTTTGCCTCCAGAGAAAAGTAAAAATGTAGTTTCAGTTTAATTCAAAAACAACCATACAAACATTGCTGCACTAGAGAAAATGCAAACATGCATTTTACAAAAATAGAAGGAACAATAAGGGAACTTGTCAATTAAATGGTCTAACTTAAAGCTTTAGTGCGTAACTTTTTTTAATTTTTATTAATGAACGTCTATTACATTCAAGCCATTGCCAAATGAGTTGCTACAAGCTAATTAATTCTATTAAATCTATTTCTCAGTATGGCTGTGTTTAGAAGATGGTGGCGTCCGGCGACTTTTGCACGCAGAAAATCTAGTGAAGAAAATTACTTCTTCTCAAGAGTCCATCATGTTTTTGTAATTCTCCGTGTCCCACTTGGCTACAAGCAACTTCGTGGTCATTACTTCGAGATCCTCAAGGGGGCGACAGCAACTACGCACTATAGCTTTAATTAATCTTTGAAATGACATGTAGCTGATTAGACATTGACTCTGACTTTGATCTCTAAGCTGTGGTGCATGCGGTGCAGGAGTAAAGTTCCATTCGACCGCGGCAAAGGGGTGGTGTTTAAGTCTTACCTAATGCCTTTATTGTAAAACTAATAAGCAGCTACAAAACTACTGTATGTATAGATAACATTTGTGTCTGCAGCCCTCCCAGTGAGAGTGTAGTTAAAATGACAAGACCAACAGTGGATAACACATTTGGCATTCCAAATAAAGAGAAAACAGGGTATGTTTTTTTTTTTTAAACATAAAATAAAGTCAGTTTTTACCCCTAGCAGCACTATGGATTGTATCTTGTGGAGCAACCCAGTCTCACGGCAGTTCATGAAATGTTCACGTAATTTAATCTATTGATTTGTGTACACGGACATGTTTATCTTGTTTTTTTTCATGTTAGTTGTGTTGTATTTCAATGGGAAGCACCTTTCGTGATCCCAGCACGATTCTTTCTGCCAGTCGGGCTGCAGCAGAGAAGCTGTATACAGCTTTGCAATTATTGGTATTTTTAGCCCAATAACCGACTGTCACAGAATGAGCTACATTGCGTTTAAACACATGTATTGAGGTAACAGTCCATTCTGATTGATATTTCCGACCTGTCAGAATGATATACTAGACTTTCAACTACATTTATAGAGGAGTAATGCCATTCTGTTAGATATTTGCAACTTGACAGAATTAGCTACTTTACTTGTTACTACAATTATAGAGAAAGTAGGCCACTCTGATAGATACTTTACTCTTCATAGAATGAGTTACTACTTTTAACTACATTTATAAAGGAAGTAGTCCATTCTGATTGATATTTTCCAACTGACAGAATGAGCTACCCTACTTTAAACTAAATGTATAGAGAGTATAGACCATTATGATTGTAGTAAAGATCCCTATTTTTTATCTTATTTTTTCTTTCCTCACCTACCTCACCTCCTGTACCTCACTTCCTTTCCTCTTCACTGACGGGTTCTTGCTTCTACCCTTTCAACCCTAATTACCTGATTGAGTTTACCTGGTCCCTCTTTATTTAAAAAAGTAATAGTGTGCACATCCCATCTTCTGGCAGGTGCAGGACAAATGAAAAATACTAAAATGAAAAAATGTAATGTCCGCAACACTGCTTTAAACTCCCATATTTAATATAAAGGCAATGCTTCAACCCTACTGGGTCTTCTTCAGGCAAAACAAAAGAACAAATCACTTTGGCAGTTGTTGTTTACACTATCTGCCATTTTGTCAGTCAAAAAGTGTCGATCTCCTAATGCGAATGAACGGACTCCATAGAAGGAAATGTCATTCTTATATGAGGCTACTTTTTCAACTACAAGGTCAATATTGTTTTTCACTAACAACAAAACAACAAATTATCCGTGCATTTATATGGAACTAAGCTTTAGGAGCGTTCCATCTTTACTCTCCTCCCCATTACGTTGCATGCGGAGATCGACTCTTTTTGACTGACAAGATGGCTGATAGCGTAAACAACTGCTAAAGTAGGTTGTTCAAAACCTTTTTTAGTAAACTCTGTGTACACAAACAATGTTCTCAATGCTTGAGTTCATGTGTAGAGCCCCTGGTGATACTTCGAGCAAAGTTTCATGTTGTGTCGAGCCTTCTTAGTGTTTTAAAAATAGCGATTTTGATGCTATCATAGTAGTGCCCCTACTATAGGCCATTCTGATAGATATTTTCTACAGTACCTGACAGAACGAGTGTAGCGTCCCCGGCTGAATAATGGTCTGGCTCTTTGTATACTGATGATTCAGAAAGTTTTATTGTCCCTTTGTAACATTCCTTACTACAACTTGAATATCTTGAACCACCGTAAGAGCTGAGAAAAACAAAGAACACCTTTACATACATTTTCCCTTAACTTACTGACAATTTCCACTTGAGTGTTTTTTGTGCTGTATGTATTTAACTTCCAGTATTTATTAACTCTATTAGCAGACATCAACATTAACAACAAGTTATAATGAAACATCAAATTAATATACAAACTTCTTTGAAACATTCTTTTACATCCACTTCACTGTAGTATCACACTATTAACA
The DNA here is from genome assembly GCF_031162955.1 of Sander vitreus. NCBI lineage: Eukaryota > Metazoa > Chordata > Actinopteri > Perciformes > Percidae > Sander > Sander vitreus. The sequence continues at coordinate 27,977,768 of NC_135858.1, forward strand.
CCATTTCATGTAACCTTACACAACAGGCACATAGCCAGACAACGCCAACTACAGGTCAATATGGCAATATGCTAATGTTAGCTTAACTTGCTAGCTTGTACTCTCAAATCTCGGCAAAACCATAAAACGGCACACCACAAAGTAACCCAAGTTACAACCAGTTGTAAGGTAAATGAGATGTAAAACTAACATACCTTGTGCCTCTAACAGCTGGGTACTAAACAATATTACTCTATGCCTTCGTTCGACCGCCTTTTCCTTCTTGTTTTGTGGTTGTACATTTACTTCCGGATTTGGAATTTACAAAATAAAAGCATTAGCGTCAGAAAATAACTTAACCAGAGAAACAATATGTGGGTCATTTACAACGAGCTATCCTAATTTAAACTACATTCATAGAGGTAGACCATGGTGTTAGATATTCTTTTGACTCCTCTCTCTACAAATCTGATGCTCCTTCCAACAGAAGGTAATTTGCAAGAAAACTACATCAACCTCTACATAGTCTATATCCACAATGTTTCACTTCTGGGATTGTTCCGGTGCTGCCGGAAATTCCACCGGATCACGATCTTTTCGCCTGGATGTCCATTACCTTCTGCTTTCTTTGTGTTGTAGTTCTAAACTCCGGTGGATTTATGAGGACTATTGCTACGTTTACACCTGGCCGGCTATTTTCATAAACGGACATTTAAACCTCTCTGTTTTCAAAAATAACATTGTGCACAGCCGTCAGTTTTCAGAAGAGTGTTCGTTTACACGTACCCGTGTATATATGCCGTCAAGAGCATGCCAAACCTGTAGATGGCAGTGTAACGAGAAGCTCAAGCCCACATTAGCCAATCAGAATCCCGAACATAGCAACAACAGCAACGAATCACTTCCTCTCTCTTCTCTTCCTCACTTCCTCGGCTGCCTAAACCTTTACCGTTTGTCTCAGTTTACATGCAAACGTGCAAACAAAGTTTTCCAAAATCTCCAAAAAAAGTTTTGTTTGTTTGTGTAAACAACAGCCAGTGCACTTTTCACTTAATGCCAGACTGAACATTTCCTCCTCATGCGTCATCTGTCCTCGCTCTTTTAATACTTCAAGCTCACTTTTTAGAAAATGTTTTCCATTTATTCCTCTCTCTGTCTCCCCCTCTCTTGCTTTATCCGTTGTTTTTTCCCCTCTCGGTCATCCCTCTTTTTTCACCTTCTGGGCTCAAGATTGAAGCTAGTGCTCACCAAGACTTCTGGGGAATGGTTCCAGGATTTTACAGCAATGCCGCTGACTCTACAGCAATGCCCTCTTGCTTGTGTGTGTGTGTGTGTGTGTGAGTGTGTGTGTGTGTGTGTTCTTGTTTAACTACATTCGTGGGGTCCAAAAACCGGGAGTCCAGTATACTTGTGGGGTCTGAAGAGCTTTGTGGGGCCAAAATGCTGGACCCCACAAGTTTAAAGGGCTGTTTGAGGGTTAAGACTTGGTTTTAGGATTATGATTAGAATTAGGTTATGGTTAGGGTGAGGGTAAGGGTTAAGGTTAGGCATTTAGTTGTGATAGTTAAGGTTAGGGTAAGGGGCTAGGGAATGCATTATGTCAATGACGGGTCCCCACAAAGATAGTGACACGCACTATGTGTGTGTATGTGTGTGTGTTAGTCCTTTGTGCTCCCTGGGGGATCAGAATAAAACATGGGCATAAGGAGCTAGCATCCCCCCACAGGGCTGCTCATGCCAACGCTCCTTGATATAATGGGAATGAATGTAAGCCACATGTGAGTTAGTGAGTGTGCATGCATGTGTAGAGTGTTAACATGTTTCTACCACTATTTTGTATCTGTGCACCATACAAACATGCAGTGTTATTATAAATGGGTTAGTGTTTGTTTCTAGATGTTGTCTTGTCTGCATAAATTCATCTATCCAGGTAGGATTGTGTGAAGGACCTGAATCACCCGACCGTGTGCCAAATGCGGGTGAATTTTTTCATTAACGGGTGAAACTGTCAACTTCTGGGTAGCCATGAGAATTGAGTGATTCATTAGCTGTTTTTGCCACGGTTGTTCTTTCACATTTCAACCAAGTCGGTCATTTCTTTGGATTTGAGCTGAAAAATGTGTAACTATATTGATTTTGTTAATAACTTGAAATAATTTGAATGTGTATTCCTTACAGGTTCAAGAACAATGTTCGTGCATTTTCTGTATTTCACCTTTATAATGCATGGTAAAAAGCCTGTGTGGCTAGTGGATTAGAAAATCCACCTGCCACAATGGCTAGTGGCCAAAAACTTTACCTTCCTGCCCTGATTGTGTGTAGTTGTACCTCTCAGTGTTCATAAGTTAGCATGTGTAGAGCAGTTTGTGTGTTCATGGAGCCATATCGGGGCCAAATAGAAAGCACTGTGTTCCAAGCCCTGGGGCTGTGTGCTCTAAATATAATGTCAGAACTGAGGCGGAGTCATATTAGCTTCAGACATGTACTGTAGCTCTTCATCAAGGGCTGTCGTGTGCAGCCTGCAGACTCCCTTTCAAACACAGCCCAGCAGAGACATGCTCTCTGTGCTGGTTTGAGTTTCTGTATGGCCATGGTCGGATTCTCTACTTATGCTAACTACCAAGTTGTACCTACATTTTTTCTACTTGTTTCATTTATTTTAAAAAGAAACTGAAATGGAAAATACATATAAAAAAATCTGTAGCACTTTATAATAACTATCCATAATTCATCATTTATTAAGCATCAGTTAACTATTAGTTAATGGTTTGTTCATTATTACTTATTAATTGTTCATACATAGTTCATCATGAGTAAAGTATTTTCTTCACACAGTTATAAATGGTTTGTTCATAGTAAACAAGCCTATTAGTTAATGGTTTATTAATCATTATTCATTTATTGTTCATACATAATTCATCATCAGGAAAGCATTTGTTCACACAGTTATGAATGGTTTGTTCATAATAAATAAGCCTATCTTGAAAAATATGTTTGTAAGTACATGATTTATATTTAACAAATAATGAAATAACCATTTATAAATGAAATCATTTTCCCATTATAAACCAGTTGCAAACTATTACTAAATGCTTTGTTCATCATTTGTAAAGCATTGTTCCTATGTTAATTCTCATAAATGAAGCATTTGTATACACACTCATAAATGGTTTGTTCATAGGAAATAAAGCTCTCAATAATTATGTTTATAAATAGAGGTTTGACACTTTCTAAGTATTGCAAAAACCATTGGTAAATTAAATAATTTTTCCTTTATAAACTATCTCCAAACTATTAGTAATTTATTTGTTTATCATTTGTAAAGCATAGTTCCTACATTCATTCTAATTAGTAAAACATTTGTAAATACATTTAGTAAATGGTTGGTCTATAGTAAGTAAGCTCATGTAAAACATTCATCAGTTTACTTTTTAATAATTCCAAAATGATGCATTAACCATTTGTAAATGAAGTAATTTTACCATTATCAACTAGGTACTCAGGAATGTAAAAGGTTGTTTAAAACTAGGAAGTTAATGATTAACAGACTATCTACACCTACATTTGTTCATGTCTTAAATAAAATGTTATGATTTAGAAAAAGGCCTAAACTAATAGCTGGGGTGTTAACACATCTGTTACAAATAGTTACCAATAATGTAATCCATGACTAATTCAGGAGTTACTGATGATTAGTTAAGTATATTGTGTGAGCCCATCTAAAGTGAGTACTTTCTATGCTTTACGAAGCATTTATAAATGAGTTGATAGCCTATGGATAGTTAGTGTGTTAATGCATCTTTAACAAGCACTTACCAAAACATCAATTCATGATTAACTCATGAGTTACTACTGATTAGTTGACTACATGGCGTGAGCCCATCTAAAGTGAGGACTTGCTATGCTTTACAAAGCATTTATGAGTTGCAAAGGCTAGCAGATACAACAGAAACACAAGTAGAAACAGTATTTGTAAACCTTATTACGATGTAGTAAGAATGTACATTTATGAAATAGCTCGTAGTAGTGTTATTCAGTTGATATCAGTGTGAATTTGGACCAGAACCAGAAGAAAACAAGATTGTTAAGAGCCAGAGAATTGAACATCAATAAAGAGACTAGGAAACCAGGACACAGTTTGAGAAGTGTATTAATATACACAGAAATATGGCATACACATATACAGATAAAACACAGGTATGAAAAATAACAACTAAAATAATAAAGTGCGCACATAAAAGAAACCATTTTCAGTTCTATGAGCTCAATTGTTGTTTGATGACAAGAGTTCAGAGATGTTCAACGGTGGAGCCCCTATGAGTTTGGTTTCTGTTTGTCCTTCCACCATGAAGAAGGAATCCAGGGCAATCTGTATAAGTTCAGAGTCTCGATCCTGTAGCTCGCCACCCAGCCAACTCAATTGGGAATCTCTAAACCCTGGAAGACTCTGGGATCTGAAGAGTCAATGTGATCCAATATCCCACTCTGGACCGGCCCTCCCATGCGTATCGGTCCTCAAATCTCCACCTCCTTCACCTGTGGATAAGGCCAAATCAGTTCTCTCAATTACTATTCAGTAATAAAATGAATTGCTTAGGCTACAATGAAAATAAAATGAGGTGATATTTCAGTTAACCCATATTGAAATATCTAAATCTCTATTCAGTTGTACAACCGTTCTTAAATTTCTTCTCTTAAGTATCAAAAGTATATAAATCTCTTTCAGGTATCAAAAGTAAATTTATATTAATAGGTAACCTTTATACAAAAAATACATTTCTAATTCAAGTTGTATGGGACCTACCTTAGTAACATTAACACTATTCTTAATATAATTGCTTAAATTGCATGTAAAAATATCTCAAATTGTATTATTTTCCCATAACTTAAGCTACAGTGTTAAGACATGTGTGCTTATTTATCCCTCCCTGCACCAGTAACAGTAGAAAGAATGCACTAAACATTAGCCTCTTTAAAGTTACGTCACCATAAACTGCAGTTAAACAATTAAACTCACAATTTGTACTAACATTCATTCAACAAAATACCCACAGCTAGCAATAGTGTTGAAAAGCAACATTACTTTCCATAACCAATAGATAGAATCATTAGCCTTTTCATAGGCAATACACAGTACTCCGCTAGCCTTTTGTGGCTAATTACCCTATTAGCATATGAATACAGCACCTTTGCTAACCCGTTAGCTTTGCACTATTAGCACCGTTCTCTTAATACATCCATGATTAGCACCGATTAACATCGATGCTAGCGAAACTCAAGGCCTAGCTAGTGCTAAGGAATGACTCACCATTTTAATGGAATTCACTGCCTTTAACTCCGTGACGACAGTGGATTCAGGAACAGCTCTCTTTTGTTCTATTCACAACAAGGCATAGCCATTATTAGATAGTATATAGTATGCAGAATTGATTTAATTCACTAAATGTCGTTCTTTTTCTCTTACCGAGTGAATAACGGCTGCCTACGTTCCGATGTAGCGCCAAAGGTACGCGAGGAGACGTAAATCTAGCGATCTAACGTAGCCTAGTTGATAGCCGATTGGTCAGCTCACGGACCCAAGTTCACCCATTGGCTTATTTACAAGCCCATCAAATGTAAGTGAAAGTTAAATCATGTTCCACTATTTTCTCCCATAGCTTTTACCAACTACTTTTGACCACATTTTAATAACTTGGAAAACAAAAGGAATGTCTCAAAATAAAATAAAATAATATATGGGTGCCATTATTGTTAACTTTGATGGGCCATTTATAAATGGTTGTTTCATTATTTGTTAAGTATAAATCATGTACTTACAAACAAGATTTTTCAAGGCTTATTTTCTATGAACAAACCATTTATAACTATGTGAACAAATGCTTTACTGATGATGAATTATGTATGAACAATAAATTAATAATGATGAACAAACCATTAACTAATAGTTAACTAATGCTTAATAAATGATGAATTATGAATAGTTATTATGAAGTGCTACCAAAAAATCTATTATGGACTGATCATAGATAGACCCATTATTGTGTTGTGTAACAGCAATCAAAACCATACAGTTGCCACTGAAAATTCTTGATTCTGATTGGCTGGCAGGTGTCCATCACAGTAAGTAAGGTGATAATACCCGACTGCTGTATGTTCTAATGATTATACAAGGTGACGAAGGGGGTGGTTTGTTGCTTACATCATGGCCACTTGTCGTCAAAATTCCATGTGTAATCAAATCAAAATGGAATGTGTCCATTTATTTATAAAAAAAACTATTTTCTCCTTGCTTTTTTATTGACAATGTCCTGGGCCTCTGAAGTACTGATGTTTGCGTTGTGAGGCAACATCTAGTCTATATCCACTTCCGGGATTGCTCCGTTGCTGCTGGAAATTCCGCTGGATGTCCCTCATTTTGACTGAATGTCCGTTACCTTGAATTGTAAACTCTGGTGGATTTATGAGGACTGTGGTTAACTGCTCCTCAGATCTCTGAGTTTTCTGTTGCACTACTAAAACAACTTTTGAACGTACAAATGTTCCACCAAAACAAGTTTCTTCCTGAGGCTTTTTTGCAGCGGCACCAGGGCTCTGTCTGGCGCTTAGCTCCGCCCAAGACAATTGTGATTGGTTTAAAGAAATGCTAATAAACCAGAGCACGTTTTTCTCTCATCCCAGAATGCTGTGTGAACTAGCCAGACCCTCCTACGCAGCACTGTGGAGGAAGGTCTGGCAATGCGAGACTAGGCAACATCTAGCCAAACAGGAAGAGGTTCAAGGCTGAGCTAGGGGTTTTAAAATCAAATTTGTTCAGCTGTCCTTCAGACTGCCAGGCTAAAAGCTTCGCCTGTGTGCTAACTTTTAGAACTTTAAAGTAACTTTTAAAAAGTTGCAGCCTTTTTTTTCTTCTTTTTTTTTTTTTATGGATTTCTATCAGTTTAGCTTATAAACTCAGAGTTTGTGATGTTTAGGTGTCATAACCATAACGGTCTCTCCCAAAATGTTACTTTTTTTTTTTTTGCTCAACAACATAAATTAATCGTAGTTTGTCATCAGTGTTCAGTCTGTAAATGTGTCATGATGTGTTTAGTGGGCTTAATTCCTTTTTCATTCTTTTACACATTTCATTTGTTGATTTCCGTCCCATTGCTTTCTTTGCCAGTTAGCTGCGCTGTACATCCCAGCAATCCACACATATACTTGTGCTAACACTAACACACATCTATGTACTTACATTGTATTATACATTTACTTACAACAGCATACATTTATATCCATTCACGTTTGTTTCTACTTTCTCCACAGATTGATACCAGTTTTAACTTTAACGGCATCAATGTATTGTTTACTTTAGTACCCTGTATTGTTAAGGCTACCAAATGCAATGTGGAATAAAAAAACAGTTTAATGGCTTCTAAATCTGTTTGAAATGTAAATCCATGAACAAATTATTCCTAACTGTTTAAAGGAACAGTGACCCTTATAACCGTATGGTAAGAAAACAAACAAACACAGAATCACACTCATACATTAAGCATTCATTTATAATGTAAAGTGATGTGAAAGTTACCCGCAACAATGTGACTGTTAGTTCACACATAGCAAACGTTAATTCACCCCCACTCAGATTTGTTTATTTGTATTCATATAGACACTCATGCATAATGTATTCCCGATACTGATTCTATTGTCTAATTTTTAGAACAAATTTCTCTTTATATATATTTCTTCATAACTCTGTTGTAATAGTTTGCTTTGCACTTTAGCTGTTTTGCATTAAATAAGCCAAGGGTGTCTTGAGAGTTAACATAATGTGAAAGCAAAATGTACACTCCTGAAAAGAACAAACAGTACAGGCTTTGACTTTGGTCTGACAAATTTATTGAAATCTGAGTTTAAGTAAAACAAAACAGAAAAAAAAATCACATTCAATATGTGCAAATATTACTAATAATAATCAAATTGTGTAACAGATATACAGTATGTTGTCATAAAATATAGAGTGGCTTAAGTATAACAATAAATGCCCAAAATAACACACCCTGCATTGCAATATTATTAAAACACAAAGTTGGTCAGTGATGATCTATACTCTACCTGCCTTCTTCAATGAGTTTTGTACCTCGTTAGGGGACAGTCACCCCAAAATCAAAAACACATATGTTTACACCTCATGGTTTTTGTAGTTTATCAGACATTGTTTTTGTGTGAGTCCAATGTTGGAGTTATCAGCCATAGAGTTGTCTGCCTTCTCTCCAATATAATGGAACTAGATGGCACTCGGCTTCTGGTGCTCAAAGCAGCAAAAGAAATACAAGAAGTCGACAGCAATGTCTCTTTCCAGAAATCATGACCCGGTTACTCAAGATAATCCACAGACCTGGTTGTGAGCAGTTTTATGTAGGAACTATTTTGGAGGAGGCCTCGGAGAAGACCCAGAACTAAGTGGAGAGAGTATATCTCCACCCTGGCATGGGAACGCCTCAGGATCATCCAGTCAGAGCTGGCTAATGTGGCTCCAGAAAGGGAAGTTTGGGGTCCCCTAGTCTTGCATTGCCAGACCCAGGGGCGATTCTAGGATCAGACCTTTAGGGGGGCTCAGACCCTAATGAAAATGTGACACGGATACAGTGCCATGCAAAAGTGTTAATCCCCCCCCCCCTGCTAAATCAGTAATTTCATTATCTGATAATCTCTGAGTTAGCTACTGAACAACAACACCAGCTACCGTTTTTTGACAAGTCACAGTAATAACGATCAATTTGACACAATGTTCTAACATTCAGCAATTTTAGTTGCTTACGTTTCAATTTGGGTTCTATCTGCACCATGAAATTACCAACTTCTTCTCTGGGGACTACCAACGTTAAACTTCACAACCACACTCCTGCTCTCCTTCTGACAGATTAGCTAGAGACTCAGCCAAAGGCAGGAGTCTGGTACAACCACCTCCGATTGGCCAAAACTATGTTTCTGTTAAAGGTAATTGTTTGCCCTCTGTCACTAACAGACAAGTTCACAAAATCTCACTTGAAGCAGTAACATTTATTTTAAAAATACAAATTTAGGGGGGCTGAGATGAAATTTAGAGGTGCTTGAGCCCCCCTAAAAAGGGTCTAAATGTGAGAAAAACGTGCTCTGGTTTATTGGCATTTCTTTAAACCAATCACAATTGTCTTGGCCAGCGCTAAGCGCCCGACGCAGGTACGGTGCCTCTGCAAAACAGCCTCGGGAAGGAACTAGTTTTGGTGGAACATGTCAAAGTTGTTTTATTCGTGCAACAGAAAACTCAGATTGGACAGATAGTCTAGCTAGCTGTCTGGATTTACCCTGCAGATATCTGAGGAGAAGTTAACCATAGTCCACTGGAGTAGAATGCCAACACAAAGAAAGGGAAAGGTGACGGACATCCGGACGAAATGAGGGACATCTGGTGGAATTTCCGCCGGCACCAGAGCAATCCCAGAAATGAAACTTCATCGATATATATATAGACTGCGCGGTGATACAGTTGGTGGGTTGCTGCTGTGTGAGTTTTTAAAATGTATTTTTTGAGTAATTTATGTGATCTTGTTGTCTTCTGTCTGTACATTTTAACCTGTACTAATGTCTGGCTCTGGTTTCAAAACCTTGCCAAAAGGACTACAGCCAATATCTCCAACACTGGGCAACTCACACCAAAACAATCTAGACTAATCTACAGGTAAGAGGAAAAATAAGTATTTTTAAATCTTGGGTTGATTTGTCTCTTTAAGGTAAATTTTCAGTCCAACAACAGTATAAAGTTAAGTAATAATTTCCATCATACGAGGAGTTTACACCATTGAATTACAGAGATGAATTTCATATCATAATTCCACAGATTTAAGATCATAAATAACAGAACTATGGGTAGAAATATAGGTATATGCTTTTTTTCTTCCAGGATTTCACAGAACAAGCAGTAATGGAAATGTTACACTCTGCAAAATGTGGTTTGCAACTTTACAACATGAGGCAATTTGCCTTTTTCTAAATAAGCGCCCGCCTCGCACGACACACAACAGTTCCCAATTTAACTCTTCTAATTACATGCCTTTGGAATTTTGGATTATGCAGCTGCTGAACGGTGTGTGCTTTTGGAAGCAACGCTGGGTAACATTGTTGGTTTGGGGGCCAGAGAGTGTGCAGAAAATGTAGGCTGGTTCTGGCTGCGAGTGAGAATCCAGTGTGGTATTTCCTCTATCTCCCCTCATGCAGGGCTCTGTCTTTCTCTGCCTCACTGTGCTGTTTTCTTCAGGGGATTTGCAGGTCTCTTAACACTGCCATCCAAATCCATTGTGTTCGCTATATACCCTCCTCCCATCCTCCTCTATCTCCTCTCTTCCTCACCTTCTCTTCTCCCCTACTCTCAGTTTGACTCTGCTTCCCTTTTTCCGGTCTCTTCTTTTCTCCTTCCCAGATCTCCTCTCTGCTTTTTTTGCTTTCATCTCCTGCCTAATCCTGTTTGTACTATTCTCCTGCTCTCCCTGAGTGATCCTCTTTTACCTGATCACATCTCTGCACAAGCTTCTCCGCTCATCTCTCATCCTTTCCCCCATCCTGCTTTTGGTCACTTTGCCATTTCCTCTTCCTACTTCTTCTCTGTAATTCTCCTTTATCCTCAGTATTGTAAATCACGTTTTTTTCTTATCCTCGCCTCGTCACTTACTTGATCTTATCTCCTCCCTTACTCTGCACTTCCCCCCATTTTCCTCTCCTATCATCTTCTCACCTTTTTTCCATCTTATCTCAATCCACCACATCCTCCCTTCTTCTGCTTTCTATTCCTTGTCCAATCTTCTTCCCACTTCCGCCTTTGTTTTCTTCCCTTCCCCCCCCCCCTACACTTTTGTGTTTGCCCCCCCCTTTCCTCATCCGTCTCCGTCCTCCTCTTCCACCTTTCCCAACCATTTCTCCTCATCATCTCCTCCAGAATTCGCCAGAGCTTTTCCCTTCAGTCTCCCCAACCCACTGCTGATACAATTTGTTTACGTTTCACTGCCACCTTATTTAGAGCACATTTAACAATTTCATGCCGTGGAGATTCTCATACACTCGGAGCTAATATGTCTCCCTGTTGTTTGACTCTAACATATTTCTTTTTATGAGTTTATTTAACCATTAATCAAAAGGCAAGCTGGAAGCCTGTTTATGCTTTGTTCTCTGTCGCCGTGGGAGACGTTTGCATTTTTTTGCGGTTTTGCCGAGTCGGGCGGTGCGATTAAAAAAATAAAAAAGAGGGAGCATTAGCTAGTTGAGACGGAGGAAGCAGTGCAGAATCCAACAGCATTATCTGTTTATTAGAAGAGCTTCCTCTGCCCACTCAGTGCAACGTCCAGCTTCTCATAGCAGCGATCCCCAAAGGGCCGCCCCAGCAAACAATGATATATACTGTACACACACAGAGCTCTGCAATGACTCTGGACGACTGGTCAGGGGAGAACATGATGATAATAAATCCAAAACCAGAGAATGTTTGTGGAAGTGTGCGTTTTATTTATGTGTGCACACATCAACCAACAATAGAGAAGAGTCTGCAATCAAATAGGAATGAAGGAAACGAGTAGAAGATGGTGTTCGGTTTGTTGGTGTTTTTTTTTTGTTTTGAAAGGGAAGGCCGTCGCTTCACTGCCGCCTTTCAAAACAGCTTTTTGGGATTAGCTCCTGCCGCCTCCTGTGGGAGAAAATCTCAGAGGACGAGAAATGGGATGGAGTGAGATGAGAGAAGACGAGAGAATTAAGGGTTAGAAGAAGCAGTTAGAGGACAGAGGAGATGAGTAAAGGGAAGGAAGTTTGAAAGGAGAGGAGGCAGGGGAAGAAAAGAGAGATTAGTTTAAAGAGGAAGAAAAGGGGGAAGAAAAGAGAGATTAGTTTAAAGAGGAAGAAAAGGGGGAAGAAAGATAAGATAGACAAAAAAAGGTAGGCAAGACAAAGAAAAAATGAGAAAAGACGGAGGAAGACGGAAAGGTGGAGAAAATAAGCGAGAGCAAAGGTGAAAGGTTAAGGAAATGTTTCTACCCTCAAGCTGTCACCCATCTGAACCTGGCCTTTACTTACTCACATGCAAACCCCCTCCCCTTCAAGCTACCCCCCTGCACACATGCACACACGCTCACATCCATGATTCTCTTACCCATCCAGATACCTCCCCTCTGCCCCTTCCTCCTCCTGTTACTGCACTTGTAAACATGGCAGAGAATCATTACTCTGCCATGTTTACATTTTTTTGGAGAAGGGGTATATAATGGATGGAAGGAAAGGGGAGAGGATAGGGAGACCAAAGGGAGGAGAAAACAACAAATGAGAAAGGGGTGTATCAACAGTGGTGAGAAAGATGAAGAGGAGAGCAGTGAAGAAAGGAGTAAGGGAATTTTAGGGGAGGAGAGTTACTACTCATCCTTCACTCTCATATTCTCTGTACACCTGTTTCTCTGCCTCTTTTTCTTTCTCCTTCCTCTGACAACTTTTGACTTTTTACATATCTCTGCTTCTCCTCTGTCTACCTTTTCTGTTTCTGCGTGGGTGTCTTCACCCTCTCTAACCCTTAGTGCAGCCCTTTGTTCCTTCACATATGCTTTGTATTATAACATGACTCAATCGCTCAGCCTCGGTCTTATCTTCTCTCTTCCTAACCCTTTCTTTATGAACTCTGGCTTGGCAGTTTTTATTGTTTATATAAGCTATGAAATAGTTAACATTTTATACCTCACAATTTACCAGTCCAGCTAAATTGGAAGTACTTAAATTTTTTACCTCAATGATGATAATAACAACAACAGCATTGTCTTGCCGGTAAATGGACAACTTCTCCCTCACAGTTAGGATGTGACCCAAAACTGTCACAGTAACTCTGGGAATAACTGTATGCTGCAGATTGCTTCTGAGAGACACAAAGTGTCCACACCTTCTGAGGTGAAATGAATGGTCGAGAGAGAAACATGGGTAAATCTTAGGTTGTCAAAATGGTAAGGGTAAGGGACTGTGAGGAAGCTAACCCATTTACCATCGATTTAGAGCTTAGATATGTTTATATTCCTAGATAAAATAGTGCCGCCAATTGCAATAGGTCGGGGCGGCCCCAGAAGGAAAGCCATGCAGTTATCAACAAAACCAAAGCTCTGTTCACTACAATAACAAGCCAGCGCTTCTCACAGCGCTTCAGCCTTATATTATTGGTGCTGACATGGATAAGGATGTTGCTAAAGGTAGTGTTGGTGTGTTCCTGGGTCTTCTGCGTGGAAACTCTGGCTCTGGGCAGACAGTAAACAGTGGCTAGTGATCCTAATGTTGGGAATTAGGAAGGTACAGATTCAATTATTGGCAATTTATCAAATAAGTTTTATCAATATTAATGAAGTTATGAATATGTGTATTAATAACTTTACCAAATTGACAACAATCAAAACAGGGCACCACCCTGAACTCAGGGGCCAATAACTGAACTGTGAAAACAGTCTCAAAGGTGGTGTTCTCTTTAAAATACAAATCTCCATTAATTTGATTAATTTATCTTTGTATCTTTAAAAGGAACAAAAGAAGGGTGAAAGATTGAGCACTATCCTGTATAACCAGCTGTTATTCCAATACAATACACAAATAACCACACAACAACTTATTGTTAAAGTCTAATAGAATTTATTTAACTTAAAAAATACTGATGGTCAATCAATAATTCTTCAATCATCAAACTCTATCGACTTGTGACAGTTCTAGCAAACACAGCAGCAAGCAATCTGGTGTGTGTGTGTGTGTAGATGAAGGATAGGAGGGACGAGGTGTAGGAGTAGCCACCAAGTGGTCGGGCTAAACACGCCAGATTTCAAAATGGCGGTCGGGGGACCAAGTATTTGGAGGCTATTTGTAGTTCTAGTACAAAGGCCCAAAATGTATGCTCCTAACATTGAAATGACGGGGAACACTGTAAGACTAAGGAACACCCCACGGAAGTTATTATTGTGCCGAAATGGCGGGTATGAAGCTCCATTACATCTTGCGTGCCTATGGTAGCAGACGAGGCCAGCTGTTCAACAATGGTGCGCGTGTGTAAATGTGTGTGTGTGTGTGTGTGTAGGTTAGGAAAGGGAGACAGAAAAGGAGGCAAACACGATTGAAAGGAAGAACACTTGAAAATCTTGATCCTCGTGGCAGTGATAATAATCCTCTCCTCATTTACTCAAGATTGTAGCCTAATGCGAAGTTACCGCAGCGCTGTAGTTTGAGTGACGAAAGGCCGGATTATGGTCCCGCTTGTACAGTATTTACTTCTTCACGGTGGGAGGTAGCATTTACAGTGTCAACAAAACTTTCAAGACTATCTTGATCAGTGATAATTTTGTCCGGCGGATTTTCCGCGATGAACAGAAATGGGTTAACCACTTGGCCAGTGATTAACGAAACAACTCCGTCCGGGCAGTGGATCTGGAGCAGTTCAGAGTCAACTCAGAAGGAAAAGCAAAGCGCAATGTCCTCATTTTTCCTCGAAAAACAGGGTTGATTTACCCTCTCTGCAGATTTGGTAAGATATGAACTCGTCTCACTAGGATCCCCTTTGTATCACGAAAGATACAGCTCACTCGACCAGCAAATTATAGTATTGATTCTCGAACAACGTTGACGACGCGTGTTCATTCAGCAACAGATTACCAGCGAAGAGCAGCAAGAAATGGGGATGGGAGCTTTTATTCCTCCGCCACCTGGCCGTGGCCCCTACTGTGTTCACGGAACCTCAGCCAACTGCACGTCAGGACATCTCAGCCATTTTGTTCCTCTTTCCCTCGTGGTTTCGTACTGTCGGCCATTTTGAAGACGTTTTTACATGGAAGTGTGAATTTTGTGGGCTTCGGAAAGTACATGTAGGCCTCTTCTTTGTTTGAGGCCATGTGTTGGCCTCCTGTGCTTTCTTTGTCTTGGAGATCACATGCTCTTTGTTAAGCTCAGGTTAAACACACTGCTCGGTTCCAACACTAATAATTGCTGGGCAGGGCCTGAAGTTAAGTTTTGCTTAACTTCAGCTTTTGATGTTTTTCTCATAAAGGTGCAATACAGGAAATGCATGAGCATTGTTTTTGAACTTGTTAAGATTACACGTTTAAGTGCTATCTGTTATGGTTTTGGTGTTTTGTCTTGTCATATTTTGGTAGCCTGTTTTCTGACTTGTCTTGTCTCCTTGTGATTGTGTGATTTTTGGTCTTGTTTTATGTTCTGTTTCCTGTTTTATTTTGATAGTCTGGTTTTCTGTCTTGTCTTGTGTGGTTTTACTTCATGTCTTGTGTTTTCCCGCTCTTGTGATTGCCTGATGTTTTCCACCTGTTTCCCAGCCCTTGTGTCACCTGCCTCTTGTTACCTTGTTACCCTCTGTATTTAGTCTTTGTGTTTCCCCTTGTCCTTGGTCGGATCATTGTGTCTTGTTGCCAGTTTTGTATTCCCGTGTGTTTTGTCTCCAGTTTGTTTGTTTTCCCAGTTTGTGTTAGTTTCTGTTTTACTTGGACTTTATTTTTTGGATTCCCGTTTTGCCTGCTTGTTTCCAGGACTCTTTTGGTTTTTGTGCATTTTTTTGAGTTTATTAAAACTATCCTCAGTTTCCGCCTCTGCATTTTGGGCCTGCAATTCTCCAGCCTTCCGTAACACTATCAAGTTATTAACAAGATTAATTTAATGAATGACTCTTAGAATATACAACTTATCTTTCTCTGAGCCATACACACGACAGTCACTGCAGTACATGTGTTCTTGTTTCAGCCGGCCACATTTTTGAGCTCAAATCTTAATAACAGTGGCAGAAAAACAACTAATCTATTAATGAATTCTCATTGGCTACCCGCCAACGTGGCAGGTACATTGACAGTTTCACCCACATTTGGCGCATGCTCAGGTGTTAATTTCATATCCTGGTGGCGGGTAATGGAGTCCCCTATTAACCCAGCGGAATAGAGGTGGCGCACTGGCCAGACCACCAACGGGATTGGCGAGGGTTGGGAACCGGTTTGCTGTTGCCAGTGGTTACTGCAGGCGGGGCCACGCAACCAAACCGGTCGCTTGTTCTTGCGAGCCTTCCCACGGCACCGAACAGGGATAAACTCTGCATCATGTGCCTACCAGGCAACCGGTATGTTAGTGCTTTCAACAACTGGCCTGCAATCAAGTCGGTAGCTACAGTATCTGGAGTCCCTGTGACATCTAAGATAACGTTAGCAGAGATGCGTTCTGCAAAAGCACAGTTAGCGAGGTTGCATTAGCTGTGGGTGACGAGAGGCTAAGCTAGTAGTCTAGCAACAGAGGCTACCCCCTAAAGGCCAATTTATGCTTCTGCGTTAAATCGATGCCGTGGGTACGTACATGGGTATGTGGAGATATGGACCCTATGCCATGCCTTGGTAGTGTTGCATTCCCCCCTACTCATTTACGGGTTCTCCTTCTCAATAGACAACATGAAATCAAGGAGAGGGTTAACTTTTCCTGCTACATATTTCCCACCGTGGTCAGAAAGCACAGGGGAGACACTTTGTTTCTCTTACTATGACTCTAGAGTTGGTACTCGCTCACTCGCTCTACCACACATTCCCAATGTGCACGCACACACACACACACACACACACGCCGGCCCTGGTGTTATCTTAAAGAGATCGACACACACCAATACAGAAGTATTAACTTCAGGCCACTGACGTAGGCTACAATGAAAGCTCTGCGTGGAGCCTCTGCAGAACCATAAATCAGACTTCAAACTAGGCTTGTTTTTAAAATAAAAAAAGCAGCAAATCGATTAGGACTCAGCGCAGAGAGAGCAACAGAGTAGATACAAGAGTGAAGATTAAGAGTGAAGAGATTTAAACAGAATTTCAAGAAGGGAGAAAGACAGTGATTGTCAATCTTACGGAAATCACAATGTGCATCACGTGAAGCAATGTCAAAACAGTGTGTCTGTGTGCGTGCACAAGAAGCATCTTTTATTTCCACCATTAAAAATTAACTAACATCGTTAATATTTGATGATGAGCCCCACTCTGTGTTTTTTTTGGATGAGCTGCACTACTCTGTAATTTGACTCATGCTATTCTCTTTCTTTCTCCACTTCTCTTCTGCTTTCTGTCCCTCTTCCTCTTCTTTCACTTCTTTGCTGATCTTTCCATGATTTGATACATTTTTTCATCCCTATCTCCCACTTTCGCTGTGTCTCTTTATTTCTCCCCTTCTTCTTCTTGTTTTCTCTTCCAGGGATGGCCTCACATGGCAATATCTGCCTGTCGGTCAGTCTAACACTTTAAGATTATTTTTTGGGGCATTATAGGCCTTTAATTCCACAGGACAGATGAAGACATGAAAGGGGAGAGCGAAGGGGAATGACATGCAGCAAAGGGCCGCAGGTCGGAGTTGAACCCATGGCCAATGCGTCAAGGAGTAATTCTCTATATATATGCGCCTGCTCTACCAACTGAGCTAACCTGGTCTAACACTTTGGTCCAAACTGGTATATCTCAATAACTATTGGATGGTTAGCCATGGAATTGTGCACAGACATTCATGTTGCTCAGATGATGCTAATGACGTTTGTGAATTAATTTGTATGAATTCACACAATTGTTTTTTGACATTACGTTATGTTACTGGAAGACTTTGGTTGACAAATTGAGCATCAGCGTCAGTTCTGGCAGGCTAGGTAGTCAAGACGCTGCTATTGGTCAACAACATGGTCTCATCAGCTGATCTGCATCAGCTTTGCTGCAGCAGCTGATCTGCATTAGCGCATCAGCTGGTCACGCCCCTCGCTGCTAAATGGCTACACTCAACAGGGCGCGCTACTTAAGCTGATTCAGTTTTCTCTTTCTGCTTGCTGCCTTAGCTGTACCTAAATGCTGCTACTTGAGCTTGTTCCTACTGTGGCTTTAGTTTGCTCCAAATGCTTGCTGCTCGCTTTTTGCTACCCACCTCCTTCCCTGCTTCACCTTGTCGTGTATAACGTGGCATTTGCTTCTATGTCATTGTTGCTGCTCTGTTCATATGTGGGAATAGTTTAGCTCTCCCAGTATTAAACAGTGTGAGCGTCCCCTAATGCTGCTGCTGCTGCTGTCCCCTGATTCACTGCTCTTTCATGGTGCTCATGAAAGGTCAGGGGACTCCTGAACAGAGCCGTACCGCCAATAAATTCTTAAAGCTTTTATTGTCTGTGTTGTTCCTGACGTTATGGACCTGACAGAACTACTGTATTGGATGGATTGCCATCAGATTTCATACACACATCATGATATCTTCCTCTGTTTGAATTGTAATCACTTTGGGGATTGTTTCACTTTTCAATCTAGCGACATCATCAGGGTAAATTTTCACTTTGTGAAACCCATCATCCATTAGCCTCAGCTGTACTTTGTATTTGGTTATAATTAGCTATTGTGCGCTTGCTTACATGCTAAACTAAGTTGGTACAAGTTAACATTGTATACATGCATATCATCAGCATGTTAGAATTGTTTTGAGCATGTTAGCATGCTTATCTTAGCATTTAGCTACCTAAGTTCTCCTCACAGAGCCTCTAGCATGGCCTGGACCATTTACAAAAAATCTTCATTGGAAACCCAAACTGTACGTCATGATGAGAGAAGCCCTGGTTTCAAAACGGATGTTCCCTGGCCATGATTGTCATAACTGCTAACACCTGTCAGGACGGCTGCTTCAGTTGTGTCCCTCTTTTCAGCCACATTTCCACTTCCCCAGGGCCCTGCATCTCTATTAAGCATTATTGCCATTCTGCAGCTGTCCACCAGATGCCCTCGGCCTTCCCCAATCAATCCTGGTCATCTGACTCCAAGCCTTCTGCTCAGCTGTGTCTCGTCTCCCAATCACTCTGTCAGTACATATAACGGCCCCTTTTCCCCAGTCAGTTGCCAGATTGTCAGTGTTGCTTCATGTCTTGTCTTTCATCTGGCTGAACCTGAACCTCCAGCCTGAACCCTGTACCACAAATTCTGGAGACTGTTCCTGCCTTTTATGTATTGGCTTATGTACAGTCATCCAATCAATAAATCCCTAAACTTTTCCTGTCTGCCAGATGGTCACCCATCAGGGTATGAATTTAACATCCGACCACGCACCAAATGTGGGTGAATTTTGCAATTGGCGGGTGAAACTGTCAATCTACCTGCCATGTTTGCGGGTAGCCAATGAGAATTTAGCCAATGAGAATTGAGTTATTCATAGTTATTTTTTGCCCCTGTTGTTTTTTCACATTTTAACCAAGTTGGCCATTTCTACGGATTTGAGCAGAAAAATTTGTAATTATATTGAATTTGTTAATAACTTTACTTAAAGGTGTATTCTTAACAAGTTCAAGAACAATGCTCATGCATTTTCTGTATTCCACCTTTTATGAGACAAAAAACAATTTGCTGGTAAAAAGCCTGAGTGGCTGGTGGATTTTTAAAATCCAAATGGAACAGTGGCCAAAAAAAAGTTAACTTCAGGCCTTTGTTTGATGTGCTGGCATACCCTCAACACACTGAGCAAGGTACAACTGCACTTTCCATCCAGCTTTTGATTCATGAAAAGACAGACAGACCTTTATCAGTTTAGTTTATGTGTGGTAATACAACACATTGGGCTGTTGTGTCAGATGGGAGAAATGGCAGCTGACATGAACAAGTTGATATGACACAAAGGCAACAACAGCTGCTGAAAGAGAGATACTACTTCCCCTCACCCCCCCCCCATATCTGACCCAGTTGGAACTGATGTGTAAGGGCTTCACAACAATGAAAACCAAAGTGAGAATAGGAGGATGAGGAGCTAGGTATCAAAGTAGGGAATGGGGGTGTGTAGATGGAGGGGGGTACCAAAGTAATCAAAAGCCTAATCTTGCAATCTCTTGCTCTAGATTTTGATCTTTAAGTCTGGGTCTTCTTTTCTTTTCATAACTTAAAAAGTAACACCTCAAGCTGGATGCTGTCTGGTTTTTCAATCAATGTTGTTTGTGAAGTTGTTTCAATGAAGATAAAAGCAGAAAGAGAGAGTCTGAGAAGAAACGGTTGCAGAAGAGACTCATGTTAATCCCGTCTGCATTGTGAATCTTTCTCTCTGTTCCCAGTCTATCTCAACTGTCAAATCTGCATTGAGCTAAACTGTTTTAATATTTTAGAACAATAACTTGTGCTGCCAGCACATTAGAGTGAAACTCCTTTCTTGCTCTTCTCTCATTATATATCTGTCTCTGTAAATGACAGCATATGTGAATAACTGTTACTATTATGTAAATCACATTTATCCTAACTGATATGAACTTCTAGCCTAGAAATCTAGACGCACCCTTGCGGCAGCAAATGTAATTTGCAGCCAGGGTCAGTCTAGCAACTCTCCGTTGGCTTGCGAGCTGGAAAAACCAAACTCTGGTCAGGCCAATCACAATATGTATAGAGTTGGTGCGGGCGGGTTAACATAATGACGGCAGGGTTGTGACGGTTCCGCGTGAATTCCCTGCTACTTGAAAACAAAGACGATGGCTGCTGCTGCTGTCGAGCAGCGGTCTTTCGAATCGGCTTTGGCCGCAACTCTGGAAGACTTGGAGTTAAGCTTTTCTTTGAGAAAAGAACAAAGAACGGCACTGAAGTTTTTCTTAAAAAAGGAAGATGTGTCTATCAACTAGTGTTGCTCTGGTTGGTCTGCATGCATCCTATTGCGTGCAGAGGGAATTTGAATGACAACTATGTGTGTATGTGTATATATATATATATATATATATATATATATATATATATATATATATTTTCTTTATTTTCCATGGAAAAATGTGCAAAAAGTTTAGTATCTGAAAAGGTTTGACACAACCATCACTGGTGGAAAAATTGTAAAGAAACTGTCCTTTCACCCCATTTGTCCTACTGAAGTGTCCTTGAACAAGACATAGAATCCTTTCCAACTGCTGTCCTTCAGCTGGCCTCTAACCTCCTTCAGTATGACGAACAGAGGACACGGATGACTCAATAGAAATCAAATTTTTGCAGTGACTTTGAATAGGTATTGAAGGATAATTTTGTGACTGATGGGAACAACATTTTTTTTAAGAAATTTGTCCTTTGCAAGACCACTGCAGTCAGCAGCGATGAGCTACAGTGTCAGTTATTAGGAAATTGCACATTTTCAACGTACATCGTGTAAAAGTGCTTGTTTTAACACTGACATCCTCAGATTATTAGTCTAAGTTTCTGACTACCAGTGTTGTAATGTAACAAAGTACAAATACTTTGTTACTGTACTAGAATAGAACTGTACTAGAATTTTCTACTAGAATCTGTACTATACTTCGTTATTTATATCTCCGGAAACTTTTACTTTTACTCCATTACATTTCCTAAATAAATTGTATACTTTTACTCCACTACATTTCCCCTAAGTATCTTAGTTACTCGTTACTACAAAATAAAATCAGAAGAAATTTGTTACACTGGAAAAAAGGTTTGTCGAGTCATTGCTCCTAGATTGCAAGTTAATGTATGCTCCATTCCATTTGGTGACCTATTGCCTGTTTGCTTCAAAGCAAAAAAAATAAATAAAACATATGGCAAAACTAAAGAAGAAGAAGAGGAATAAGCATAATGACTGACTGACTGTGTCATGGAAGCACCTGGTGCAAGCTCTGCTGCCAACATAACAGACGATGACCACACCAATGACAGTGGTGATGAAGATAATCAAAACTTTTTTAACTTTTACTTCTAATACTTAAGCACATTTAATAGCAGACAATTACAATTACTTTTGATACTTAAGTACAGTAAACATCAGATACTATAAGACTTTTACTCAAGTATTATTCAGTAAAAGTGATTAACTTCTACCAAAGTCATTTTCTGGTAAGATTCAATAAAATTGTATTTATAGTATCAAATCATAACAGGAATTATCTCAGGACACTTTACAGATAGAGTCGGTCTAGACCACACTATAATTTACAAGGACCCAACAATTCCAGTGATTCCCCCAAGAGCATGCATGAATGCGTAAGTGCGACAGTGGCAAGGAAAAACTCCCTTTTTAGGAAGAAACCTCGGACAGACCCAGGCTCTTGGTAGGCGGTATCTGACGGTGACGGTTGGGGGTATGATGAACAATGGCAATAATAGTCACAATGTCACAGTGCAGCTCTCCTGACCCTGGGCCGACGTGCAGCTCTCCTGACCCTGGGCTGGCTAGCGGCCCCATTCCAGAATCCCAGCTGGCTAGCAGCCTCTCTGAGCCCCGGCTGGCTAGCAGCCTCCCTGAGCCCCGGCTGGCTAGCAGCCTCCCTGAGCCCCGGCTAGCTAGCAGCCTCCCTGAGCCCCGGCTAGCTAGCATTCTGCCTGTTGCCGAGGCCTCTCTGTCCCCTGTTGCCAAGGCCTCCCTCTTCCCTGTCCCGAGTGGCCCCTCTCTGTTCCCTGTCCTGAGTGGCCCCTCTGCTTCCCCGAGTGGCCCCTCTGGCCTTCCGTTTCCCCCAGGCCTCTTTGCCCTCTGTGCTCCCCGAGTGCCCTCTATGCTCTCTGTTTCCTGTACCCCAGTGCTCTCTGTTCCTTGTGCCCCGGAGCCCTCTTTCCCCAGTTCCCCAGTGACTCTCTGCCTCCCCCGGACTCTCTCCGCCCTCTTTTGGTTGTTTTTTGTTTGTGACGTCTGGAATCCGCCCCTTGAGGAGGTGGCTCTGTGATGGTTATGGACATTTTTGTTGCCTGTTTTGGACATTTCTGTTACCTCTTTGTATATTTCTGTTGCCATGATGGTAGATTTTTGTATGTATCTTGTTTTGTATATTTCTGTTTACTTATTTCCCTGTCCATTGTGTAGGTTTCTGTTTACCCCGTTTTGACTGTGTTCTGTTCTCTGTGTATATTTCTGTTTCCTGTTTTATTTTGACAGTCTGTTTTCTATCTTGTCTTGTCTAACACAGCTCTCGTCTGTTTCTGTTTGTTCCTGTTGTTTTTTTCTCCCTTGCTCTTTTGGATGCCTTTTGTCTTCATTTTTTGGAATTGTTTTTTTGCCTGCCGTTACTCCCAGGACTCCCTTGGTTGATTTTTGTGTTTTTAAAAAAAATAAATCCTCAAGTTCAATCCATCTCCTGCCTGCCTGCCTCTCCCTGCGTTTGGGTCCTTTAATTCCCTACTCCGTCACACATTCAGATATCTGGAGGTGAGAGGTCAAAGGACCCCTTTTTATATATGGCATCTTATATCTTGTCTTTCCCTCGACAAAATTTGGCCTAACTTTGGAGCGTTATTTAAACTTTCCCAACAAGTTAGCATGACATGTTCGGAACGAAATGGATTTGTCTAGTTTCATACGTTACTAATACCATCTTTATCTTCTTTCCAGCTTTAAAACGGAGCACCCCTACAGCCTCTGAAAGACTGCAAAGTCGGCCTTCGGGGCTGGAACCCAAGAAGCGCCCCCCCCCCTTGGATCTGGGAATTCTGGTGCCATCTCTACAACAAAGTCAGTTGGGACAAGAAACACAAGCAGTCAGGCGATGATTATTAAGAAGGATAACTAAGCCAGAGTATCTAAACCGCTTCATTCGGAAAAACTGACAAAATGTACAACCTGTTATAATGTACTATGAAATACAAACAATAGTAAAATAAAACATGACATGAAATAAAGTAAACGACTACATTAAACTATACATAGCTGTAAATAACACAAGATTGTATGCAGGTTGTGTAAACTATGATACAGGAATAAAAACACCAAATGTGGTCCTGAATAATAATCACTTTGGTGGTGATGATGATGACGATGAAAAGTCAAAAGGCCTTCTAGTGTACAACTTCTGTAAACATCACTGCATTTTTATGTCAAGCAGAGTTCATCCTCCTATCGTCTGCACACATATGTTTGTGTGTTACCGACAGGGGGCGGCATTGTTTCACTAAGCCGTGACTTTCCTACGCTGGCTCTGCTGAGTGTTGAAAGCCAGCACAGCGGGTGGATGGCACGCAGTCAGCAAGAGCTCACTGATGAGGGAATACACAGAGCCCAGTCCAGTCAGTTTAGTCAGAATACAACACAAACTGGTTTTAAATGGGCTGGATGGAGAGGAAGGGTGGCAGAAAAGGAAGCAAGAGAGAATGGATGAGAAGACTGGTGCAAGAAAGTGAGGATAGAGAAAGCAGGAAAAAAAAAAAGTGATGGCAAAGGAAGAGGCGTAGATCAATGTTGGGGTGGGAGGGTAAGGGAATGAGATGTTTTGGAATTAAAAGAGGGAGAAAGATAACGAGTTAGAAATAGATGCCGAAAGAGAAGGAGGGATTAAGAGGAATAAGAGAGACAGAGAGAGAGAGGGAGAGAGAGAGAGAGAGCACAGCCAAATAAAGAAATGCGAAAACATGGAGAGATAAATGAATGAATCGGTGCAGTAGTCAAGACCAACTTTGTCGAGGCAAAGACAAGTCCATGACTAGTCGAGACCGAGTCAGGGAAAAAAAGAATCCTCGTCAAGACACCTACTTACCTATTCATAATTTATTTGATGTGAGAGACAGTATGTCTTCTATTTTAAGAAGATCATTTTGCATTATTACTAGTAATGATCAAAAACCACTGCAGAGTAACTACACTGTAGGATCCTATAGGCCATATTATTTACTTTAAGTAGAGCAATTTCACTTAAGTCACATAAAGCTGAAGTGCAACTTCCCATTTTAAACATACACCAGGGGACCAATGTCAATAGATGGATTTTAAATTTAAACCAACACCCGTTTTCTGAACAAGCGGGCTGTTCTGTAAAGGGAACTATAGTTTGACTATAGGGTCACACAAATTTTTTTGTGAGTTGCACAACTTCAAGTAAACGTTCACCTGGAATACACACATCTCTCGGTGTCTTTATTTAGTCATGAGTATACATACATAACTTAACACAGGCTTTAAAAAATGGATTTGTTTTGAAGGACGTAGTTACTTTAGAAAAAAGCATACAGTGCTGGACTCGGCCGAGACCAATGGCTAAGTCTGAGTGCAAATACCAACGAGTCCAAGACAGGTCCGAGATGATAGAAAAAAGTCTCGAGTCCGGACTACAGCACTGAATGAATGAGAGCAAATGAATGATCATACTGTAAATCAGAAGAGAGAAAGATGATACTTGGAACTTCGGATTTCTCCTAGTTTGTCACCCCCGCTTTCTTTCTTCACATCCTCCTCTTCCCATCTCCACTCCCTCCTCTTGCTTTCTTTTTCCTCCTATTCCCTCTTTCTCATCACACCTCCTCCCATTCTTTCCTCACTACTTTGTTCCTTGTCCTTATCTCCTCTCCTTTCCTCTTTTCACCTTCTTTTCTCCTCCTTTCCTTCTCCCTTCACTCTTCGTGTTCCCTCCCCTTCCCTTCCCTCCGTTTTCCTCTCCTCCATCCCTCTCTCTCTCTAGAAGCGTTGGGGGTAGACAGTAATGAGTGTTGTGACAGATTGTAGCAAGTTATCAGCTTCCTGACTTTGCTTGCAGGGTATAGGGTACAGCTCGCCACGTTCTCTTCATCTGGATGGAGAAGGAGCCTTTCTCTTTTATCCTTCTCTTCAAGTCCCTATGCTCCTGCTGATTCACATTTTTTCGTTTCAATTTCTTGTCTTTCCTGCATCCTGTCTTTTCCCTCCATCTCCTCTCAGCCTGCATCTTTCTCTCTCTATCTCCCGCCGTCTCTCTCCTCTTTTATCTGAGTTGCCTTCACAGTTAGTCTGCTTTCTTTCAACTATTTTGCTCTCATTTGCCCTTCTGTCCGTCTATACTTTTCGCCTTTCCTGATCTCTCTCTTATTTCTTTTAATTCAAATCCCCATGCTTTTATGTTGCCCTCCCTTTTTCTTTCCTTTCTCCTATTTTCATTTTGAAAATCAATAATGGAACCTGGTCTCCATATCTGTTCCTCTCCCTATCTCACTCTTTCTCTCTCTCTACCTCTCCCACATCCCTCCGTCGGGCAGTGGTCAGTACCAGTTGTTCTCCCGGAAGGAAACCAGACCGATGTTAGCCCTGTCTCCCAGAGTTAAATAAAGCAGTGACACCAGGCTTCAGCCACTGTCTCCACACACCAATAATAAGACGACAAGAAGAGTAAGAGGAAGCGATGACGAGGAGGGGGAGGACAGAGGGGATGATATTCAATATTGTTACGGAAGGAGAGAAAGAGAGGTCAGCAAGAGTGCAGAGAGAAGTTGTCTCAAAAACCAGTGGCATCTATTTTCACTAATTGACTGACTGTTTGCCACACAAAAACCACACAAAGCACAGTATGTATGGAATTAGGTACAGAGATGAAAGAGGGTTGAGGAAGATGAGATGAACCAGGGTTTGAATAGTCTGGATCAATATAAGTACATTTCAAGGATGAAGCCTGATGTGAGGTTTTGCCACTCCTTTCTCGTTCTCGAAATCCCTTCGCTTCGGGAAACAACAACAACCTTCGAGCTCACAAGTTACACGCTGAAAATGGCAAGTTTTGAAGAAAATTTGGATCATGTAATAAGGCAGACCTGCTTAGTTCTATCAAGGAATGATTGTAAAGATTTACAAAGAATGTTTACGGCATTTACTATCTAACTGGGACGATTTGGGACAGATTGGTGGGATACACTGGTAAGAGCAAACAAGGTCTAACCATGTATCCAGCTAATTTAAATAGCTCACGTTACTGTATTGTGTGAACAGTTAACTTCATTTAATATTGTATGTGACATTTTCTTTTGCTGGGTGCAAATGTTCCACCAAAACAAGTTCCTTCCCAAGCATAGACAGTTAAAAATGAACAAAGCAACACCGTAGACTTCCACTGAGACCAGTGAAGTCTATTAGAAGCACTTTTCCGGTGATGGCTGAGCGTGCTACGCAGCCTCAAACTGAGCTTGAAGACGTAGATGTAACGTGATCAACCTGTCTGAAAGTTGTAAGTCTACTGGTAGCTGTGCCAAGAGAAACCTCAATCATTCAGAATCTTGCAGAGACGGAGAGCGTAACTATGTCAATGATAACATAGGCACAGGCTAATTTTTGCTAACTAAAATGCTAGTTAACATTAGTAATTAAACTTAAACAGCTAATGTAAGTCGAAACTGCCTGCGAGCTTCTCCTGCCTGTCCGGTAATTTGTCTACTATGTGGCAGAAAGTCACATGGTTATGACACACGTTAGTCTATTTTTACAAAAACGTCTGCTACGGAGCTATAACATGCGATACAAGGTAATGGAGCCTTTTATACATTGTCATGTTTCTTTAGAAATAAACAATGGACAAATAGAGTCTTTAACCGCTTCAGATGTAAAGTAATTCGTTGTCAAAGTGACGCCAAAATGAATGGCAGTCAATGGAATGCTAACGGCAGGTGATGGCTTGATAGCAACAAAATGGCTCCATAGGACGTGCGGTTTGTGGAGGCTCGCTTACCCCCTTGTTCCCGAGACTATTTTGCAGAGCCACCATCGCTGCGTCCGGAGCTTAGCACCGCCCAAGACGATTGTGATTGGTTTAAAGAAATGAAAACATCCCAGAGCATTTTTCTTTTTCTTCTATGTATCTGTGGTGTAGCCAGACCTTACTCGGTCTGGCAACACAAGATTAGCAATCAAAAGGTGAATTACGGAAGGCCAAAGGCTGAGAGTTATCATTTTGAGAAACTCTCTTCAGTGTGACAGGTTGGGTGAAGGATTTCATTGAAGTTATTGTTCCTTCAACTTTCCGCTGTGATAAGAGAGGGCGAGGAGATCAGGAGACAGAAAAAGAGTTTGGGGAGCAAAAAATGCTTGGACACGCCTGTTTAGGTTAGCGATCTGAATTTGAATAGGACTAAGCTGTGGACTTTGTTTACGCACTAATAACTTTATTAACTTGAATCTTGTGTTTTGGCCAAATTCTATTTTATACCTAGTTGTAACCAAAGTTCTAATGTTAATTCTGAACGTTTTCAGAGGCGAACCCTTTGCATAGACTGTGCCCATTTTTCTTCCCATTATGACCTGAAATCACTTTGAGACTTTGCTTTTATGGTCAATGTGTGCAGTACTGCTGAACTATCGGGGGAACCTTACAGCTTGGCAAGTACAAGGATTTATTGCGAATAAGCACAATGAAACATTTCCATTTTCTGATAAACGTCTCAGAAATAGCCCAATCCTGATGGGTGACAAATTAAAAGTAAAGAACATCATCTATTCATATATTTTGCAATGTTGTTATGCAAATCATTATGACTGTTGTGCAACTTACCATGGTTAAAAGTACACCTTTTACAGACTTGTTCCTCTGCGAGTTGGAAATACTGAATGCTGTGCTTCAGAAGGTGATTTTTCTTTCACTTGTATATGAGGCATTTAAGGAAATATTATCTCAGTTCTGTGCAGATCAAATCACACTTTCACATTTAACATGTTGAATGTGTTAGCCTTTCCCACCGCATGTCATTCATTTCAAATTAGGGAGTATTGACACTGCTTGATTTTGTTGCAGGTGTATTATGGTGTGATGAATGTAGATCCTTAGGCAATGATCATGCATCAATCAACTATTCTGGATGTTTTATCGAGTATCCTGCCTTTTATTTGTGCTGTTCTGCACTGAAAGTTAAAGTTGCACTGACAAATATATGCAGGACTGATGACATGGACATGATTCAACAACAAGTCCTCCAACCTAAACAATATGCCTTAAAAAGTGCATATCACCGTCACACAAATTACTGCCCCCTCAAAGTTTGAATATATGAGTAAATGGCCCTCAGCCATTATTTGAACACCAGCTTTTATGTAGTCTATATCGACGACGTTTCATTTCTGGGATTGTTCAGGTGTCGCCGGAAATTCTGCCGTATGTCCTTAATTACGACCGGATGTCCGTCACCTTTCCCTTTCTTTGTGTTGGCATTCTACTCCAGTGGACTATGGTTAACTTCTCCTCAGATCTCTGCAGGGTAAATCCAGACAGCTAGCTAGACTATCTGTCCAATCTGAGTTTTCTGTTGCACGAATAAAACAACTTTGACATGTTCCACCAAAACTAGTTCCTTCCCGAGGCTGTTTTGCAGAGGCACCGTATCACGTATCACCTTCCACTTTCTTTGTGTTGGAATTCTAATCTCTGGTGGATTTATGAGGACTATGGTTAACTGCTCCTCAGATCTCTGCAGGGTAAATCCAGACAACTAGCTAGAATCTGTCCAATCTGAGTTTTCTGTTGCACGTCTAAAACAACTTTTGAACGTACACGTTCCACCAAAACAAGGTCCTTCCTGAAGCTATTTTACAGCGGCACAGTGGCTCTATCTAGCGCTTAGCGCCGCCCAAGATGATTGTGATTGGTTTAAAGAAATGCTGTGTGGATTAGCCAGACCCTCCTCCGCAGCGCTGTGGAGGAAGGTCTGGCAATGCGAGACTAGCCTTTATGTGAATGTAAAATGTGAATGTAAAAAGAAAAGAATATCTCCATTGTGGATCATAATGCCTCCAAATGTTATATATTTTAAGCTTCTGGTTTGTCTGCAATAAATATAACAGGTGTACTGACAGTGACATGATGAAAGAAAAGACACACAATAACTCCAGCTAAAGTGACAGAAAGTCCAGGGAGAAATATGTAACTGTGTAACTCCTACACTTGATTGACAGGTGACCTCTGGTAAATGTAGTGTAAGAAAACCATAGCACAACAATAATGAGCAGCACTTACTGTACAAGCACATGTGAAAACCAAGAGCACACATCCCCGCCCCCTCAAAAAAAGAAACAAAAAAAAAGGAAACAGGATTAGCACTTTAAGGTCTCCAGTGCAGGATCCAGATTTATTCTCTCTGTGGAGCCGGGCTCATTAAAACATGCCAGTACTGCTGTCATATGCGATAATACCTGATATAAACCTGAGTCTGTGACCCACTTTATTATACGTGTTACCTGTGGACATGTGGGAAACACACACACACACACACACACACACACACACACACACACACACAGTAACAGAAAACACACATCTTCACACTCATTCTCTCACTCCATTTTTGTTGCGCACTCAGTCCCAATCACACACACACAAACAAACAGCTAACAGTCACCCTTTTTGGAAAGGTGCTGCACTTTGGTTAGAGCTGTCACCGGCCCGTCTGATTGGACGATTTGTTGTCACACAAAACAGGTTGACAGATTGACAGACTCATGACGAGAGAGAGAGAGAGAGAGAGAGAGTGGGGAAGTCAGTCAAAGTCGAGAAATGAGAACAAATCTTTGAAGAAGGTTCGACTGGGCATTGTTTGAGTACATTTGCGGGGTTTTTTTGTAATTTGTGTTAATTACAGGAATCATTAAAATCAGTCATTAAAAATACTCATTAAGTTATCATATAAAATGGATGTTGACAACGCTGCTCTGTTCATTAAGCTCTTCGAATAAGCGATGTATAAAAACATCACCAGTTACTGTCGCTGTTATCTTAACACTCACTGCTTCCACTTATTCAGAAATTTTCTATTTACACACACTGAAATGAAATGTTTTATTTGTAGTAATAGGGCAATGAAATGTTTGTATTTATTTTTTTAAATGCCATGATATGGCAGAGATTGGATATATAGCAGATTTAATAAAAGAAACTCTTTGAAGTTAGAGTCTTCATGAGTCCAAAATGTTCGTCCTATTTTCACCTCCTGCACCAACGCTAAAACAATCTGCCAATTTGACGATGGATTGATAGAACATACCACTTTTCTGTCCAATTTAATATGTGAATCATGTGACTTTTTACGGTCTTTTCTCAAAATACTGAAGAAAAAAGATACAGCGAGCTCCTGCGAGTGGAGCCATGGCCTGCATCCACTCGTAGACTGTTCCCCAATATGTGAAATACCAACGTTTTTGCACGCTCGGCTGGACCGGCTATCAAAAAAAAAAAGAACTGAGAAGCTCAGATTACAGCACACACAGAGGGAATGTGAGTTCATTCTCTGCTCAGGACGCCATTACTCCACTGTAACTTTACATAGCAAACGTGTTTGCTGCTATATTAATGTTCTGATGATAAAGTACAGACCCTTTCAGTAAAATGTACAGACGAGCTAAATAAATAAATGTTGACACAAAAATGTACTTAAAATGGTCTCTTCTATTTTAATATGTTGGGTGTCAACTTAATTGAGTGAAGTTAAAGATTGAGAAGGGTTAAAAAAATTGGAATGTTGGAAGAAGAAGATTTACACCAGTGCTACATAACCAGTCACTTCCATTCACACAGTGGAAACTGCTGTTGGCTAAAACTCCACTTGTGTGGCTAGAGAGCCTTCCGAAACTCGAGGTGGCTTCTTGTGTTTTGTCAGCAAAAAAAGAACTAATGAAATTCAAATCTGCAGCCATTATACAGCCAACTTAATGATCACCATGTGTGCGTGTGTGTATATGTATGTATGTGTGTGTGTTGTGTGTGTCTCAACTATTGTTGAGACACACACACACACACACACACACACACACACACACACACACACACACAAAATACACAGCCACAGGCCTTGAGTGGGAGCTGGTCTGACTAAGCTGTCATAAATGTATCTGATTGAACGATTGGCTGTCATGCAGGGCTGCGATTAGCTGACAGTCCGTGATGACCTCATTAGACATCACTTCCAGTCCAGAGGGAGGAATCCATCCCAGAATCCATCACATGAATCCTGATCTGCTCAGTTGACTGCTTATTTATGAAAGTCTGCATGATACCCTTATATTGAACTTTGCACCAAACAATGAATACAGATGATATACAGTTTACATACAATGCATAAATTATTACATATATTATGTAAAATATAGATAATAAAAGCAGAATACCATACGAGGCAGCCTGCTGGGCTGTGGTATCAGGATACTGACTCATTCGTCACTGAATGCCAATGGATCAGGAAAGGCTGAATCAATCACTGTCTAATCAGTTTAACATTTAACACGGCAACATGGCAGGGTCAAGTACACACACACACACACACACACACACACACACACACACACCCTGGTTGTATTTCCTAACCTGTGTCTAGATTTACAGTGTTTTGTGGCTGTGTTTGTGTGAAAGTGTGTGCTCTGTTCTTGCAAGGATCTTTTAGTGTAAACTGTGTAAACCTAGGCTGTATCTCAATTCTCTTAAATTGAATCCACCTTTTCCTCCCCTTGCTTCCCTTCCTTGTGTCTAAGTCCATCCCACTGAGGAAGCACGGGAAAGACAGAGGAAAGGAGGAAATGTGTTTTTAGAGGAATGAGAAGTCCTTTCCTCTGAATACGTCACATGAATTCTTCAGCTGTTTGGGCGGAGTTAGCTTTCAGCTGCACGGCATCCAGGAAGGCTGCTTTGTGATCCCTCAATGGTCTATGCTCCTCGGGGCAGGAATAAGAGCTTTGAGACGGCCTTCGAAGGAAGGCCAGAACGACTTCTGGTACAAGCGAGGAGCTATAAAATAAGAAGACTGAGATTCAGCCCTAGGCAGATCCACAAAGGGTTGAGATGACCCCGGCCCGTGGCCCATGCAAAGGCTTATGGTGCTGGAGTGGGTTGGAGGAGGGGTGGAAAATGTCCATAATTCCTGATGACGGGCTAGCCTATAGGTGTTTCTGACCAGCTGGATTCGTGAGTTCAGTCTGGGGACTTTCCACTGCTAATTGGTCTATTCAGCACCTCAGTTCTGTCCTTGGCCTCCAAACCCTCTTGCAGTTGATCTGTGTATTGGATTGGTGAGATCTTTTTAGGCCTAGTGCCTGGGAGGGCAGACACTTTTATCCAAAGCGACTTGACTTCTATGTCGCGCTCTTACCCCCCTAGCCCTCCTGTTATCCTTGGGGTCAATTTGACCCCATTCAATGTTTAACATCTCTAAAAAAGTGCTTGACCTCATTATTTTTTTTGCTTCATATTTAATGGCTTTTCCTAAGTTAATGGGGACAACTTGGTAAACATAAAATTAACATGATGATATATTTTCAATGTCCTGTATGCATTTTGTATGCATTGGTGTTCCTTGGGGTCAATTTGACCCCAGGCTGTTTTAGCTGTATAGAACATAGCTACATTTTGTAAAAGATTGTTGTTTGTGAGATTGTTTTGGCTGATATTGAGGTCACTTTCACATGCAGGTTGTTGCAATTTCACAATCTTCAATTCCCCTCCCCCCACACAACACACGCAAACACACACACAAGCACCCACCCTCTGTGAGGGAGGGAAAATATGGTTCCCGCACTCTGAGGGAGGGAAAATATGGTTCTCGCATGGGTGGTTTGCATCACATGATACACAGGGGAGGGGCAAACATATAAAAGCTCACACGCAGGCATCGTAGCCTTCTAAACCATTTCTCTTGGTGCTCTATGTGCCCTCTCTGTACCCTACTCTCATTTGAAAATGGCTTGCAAGAAAAGGTTTTCTGTCAGCAAAGTTTTGTCACAGCTCTTTGACACTGAAAGTGACATAGAGGAGAATGTGTCTGAGACTGAGGATAATGTTGAGAAGGACCCTGATTATGGGGCATCCTCCTCTGAAGAAAATGAAACTCTTGGGGTTGACCCTTCTGTTGTCTCTCAACCACCACATTACCTTCCAGAAATGTTTGAAAATTGTGTTGTTGTTGTTGTTGTTTTTCTATGGTTGAATTGACCCTGAACATAATACATCTTCCTATTCTTTATAACAGAAATAGTTTTTCTTTCCAAATGTTGTAAATAACAAAAAGCTGTATTAAAACCTTAAAACACAAAAACATCTTTTTCAATTTAAGTTGAATCAGGGAGATTTTGTAGTGATTTTCATATGTTTCAATAGTCACGTAATAGGTATTCTGGATGTATGGGGGGGCATTCTTTTTTCCAGTTTAGGCTGTCAACATTTTCCAGTTGCCAGTGTAGGCTATCAACATAAAAATTGGGTTAAAGTTTTTTAATTACCAACATTTTCTGGAGGTTTCAAATCCTGGGGTCAAATTGACCCCAAGGATAACAGATATTAGTACGTTTGAGGATAACAGGAGGGCTAGACAGGGGCATAACACACAGTTATTATGAAAGGGTCAAGTGGGCAGGGTTTACTGGTCAGACCATGACAATATTAATATATTGGATATGACTTTGTGTGTCTTTCTATCCATCAGTCCCTGAATTCTGATTAGTTGGTGCAGGCAAAATGGAGATGTGTGTTTGTCTATCTCTGTGAATTATGGATAGCTGTCGAGGGCAGGGAACTAAAACTCTGTGTGTGTGTGTGAATTATGGTTTGCTGTGTGTGTGTGTGTGTGTGTGTGTGTAAGTACGAAATAACTAATGCTTGCAGGGTAGATGGGCGCAGAACAGAGCAACAATTACAATTGTAGAGTCATTCCTCAGCTCAAGGTTGGCAGGTCAGACACACACACACACACACACACACACACACACACACACACACATGATTACTCTGTTGTGATTGTCCCGTCCCACCCAAAAGTCCTCATCATATCCTCCACCTGGCAAAGAGTCACAAAAACGTGATTTTATTTCTGGACTTTGTGGACCTTCACTACCCTTGCCCAAAATCATCCCCACATTTTCATACTTTACAAAAAGTATATATCAAAATTTGAACATTCACATGGTAAATGTATGTAGGGCAGACTTGTGACGTTCATATTTGCATTTAATTCAATTCCCCAGATTCTAAGCAGGGCAGAGCTACAGGGGTGGCCAAGGGGTGGCTGGCAGAGGCGGCTGTCAACATTTCTTGTTGGAGACTCAAAGAGACGCAAAATAAACCACAGAGAGACTACTTTTTGAGATTGGCATTTCAAAACCATTGTTCACGCCTGTTTTTTTTCATTTTGTACGATGTAACTTGTGCTCATATAACAATAAGTATCAATATCACCATGTGGATGTTGCAATACCTTACCTGGAAAAAAAAAACATTCTACTAATCAGTTGTTTTTAGTCAAGCCTTGAAACATATGGTGCACAGCATAGCAGGAATTGAAAATGTTGCAAGGACAGAGGAACTATTTACAACTTGCATCAACGAACATAACAAAGGGAACACTCTGGAAAAACAGCACCCTCCTTTTGATTTATACCATTGGGCACCAAATCTAATCATGATTCACAATGTAAAATGTGCATAGGCAAAGAGTTATGCATACATAACGTTACACTTCCTATTGTTTTACTAAACATACTGCGTGTTCTGTATGTTGTGTGTCCAATAGCTTGTTTTTTCCGTTACAGATAATGACATCATGAACTTGAACATGCACAGACACACACAAGTGCACACACGCACACGCACACACACACACACACACACACAGCAGTAAAGTTGTGAAAGGTCGTCCCATTCCTCTGAGGATTGTGGTTAAGTCCATGTTTATCCTGTTTGCAGCCAAGCATGGAGGGCAAGGGAGCAATATAGCTCCCCCTCTAGCTCTCATTAGCAAGGGTGTCAGTGTGTGTATGTATGTGTGTCAGTGTGTTTGTTCATACAAAATAAAGGTGAAAATAGGCCATTCTCTTCTGCCATCACTGCCACAACAAAACATTATACTTTTCCCATCTTCCACATTTTTTACTTTACCTATTTCTGCTCTGATGCTGCAATTTCATGACCTGACATCATAATTAAACTAGTAAGTAAGAAATCTTTTCTTTAATATTAAGACTTCTTAAAACGTCTTCCCCCCCAAACGCTCCCAGAAGTTTTGATTGGCGACACCCTCTAGTGGCTGTAGTATTTATAACAAAGCAGGAAGTAAGGTTGACGAAATATAACAGCACCAAATTTCCAGATGAGGAAGCCGGTTGGGGTTGGGTGATGGGAGGGTTTGGGGGGTTGTGGGGTTTCACAGGACTTTCAACCGGATAGCGGGGTTAGAGTCCCGTAAACGTAGAGTTTTTTTTAACTTTACGAACGTCACGTTCAGACAGATCACGTGCGTAACCGGAAGTGAAGTATTGTAGTGAAGTAAAGTAATTGATTTTAACCCAAACCATGATCTTTTTACTAAACTGACGCGGCCCAGTTGGTCAGTTAGGACAGAAGACAAACTACTTCTCTCATTTAAGGTGGTTTATTAAAGCTGGAATAATAATAGAAACTTGTATACAAGGATTTGTCCGGTTTGAGAAGCCACAGTCAGCAGATTTGCTGTTACTCTGTCTCACCTCGCCCCAAAAAGAATGCAGTTCCAACCGTTACAGTTCAATATGTGAAACGTTTTAAACTGTTTAAACGGTTTAAACTTTGGTGCTTCCTGGTTGGTGCACAGACTAGTCCCAGTCTCTCGGCACTCAATCCATCCAATGATAGAGGACGACACCCTGAAAAAAGATTTCCCGCTCTCCCTTCCCCCCGGGTATTGTTCGCTCGTTTAGCAGAGGGTGTCAGTTTACTTCAAGAAGAATTCAAACTATACCATGCTTAACTGCCCCCTCACCCTCAAATGTCAGTGCCTTAAGTGTGAATACGTGCATTACTTACGTGTGTGTGTGTGTGTGTGTGTGTAAATGTATCACTATGTGTATGTGTTATTTTGCCAGGAACAGCCATTCTTTTAAGATGACTGTTCCCTACAGTACTAGTAAATATTCCTAACTTAATATCTAACATAACTTAAACACAACCAAATTGCAGCGGTTTCACAACGTTAAAGACCGTCGTTCTTTGGTTTAGCTATGAGGTTGAGAGTTACAGAAACTGGGGATTACATCTAATGATAGTTATGCAAAGTACTCATTTTGCCAGACCATCCACACGCTGTGGAGCAGAGGAGGGTCTGGCTACTCCACACAGCATTCCGGGATCGGAGAAAAACATACTCTGATTTATTGGCATTTCTTTAAACCAATCACAATCGTCTTGGGCGGTGCTAAGCGCCGGACGGAGCCGCTGCAAAATATTGTGCGAGAGAAAACTCAGATTGGACAGATAGTCTAGCTTGCTGTCTGGATTTACCCTGCAGAGATCTGAAGAGCAGTTAACCATAGTCCTCATAAATCCACCAGAGTTTAGAATTCCAACAAAAAAGAAAGCGGAAGGAAATGGAAACCAACGAAAATAAATGCATCTGGCGGATTTTCCTGCGGCACCGGAGCGATCCCAGAAGTGGAACGTCAAGGATATAGACTAATGCAAAGAGACCTGTTGTAGAGCAATATGGTTTGTTTGTCACATGATTTTAACAGAGAAATTCTGTATACTATCACGTCAAGCCTTTCCATTTGTCGATGGCCATGAAATCCCATGAGCAGTGCAGTTGTTGTATTTCTCTTACTGTAATATGTCCATTAAAATATCCCAGTGCGGTCACAGTATTATCAGCTGGGTGCTGTAACCTCTTGAACTTTGTCATTTCCTCTGCTTGTTGTCTACTAACCGGAGCTTATGCCACTGTTGCACTCTGAGAGTTTCACTTGATGGACTAACGAGAACATGTGTTTTTACGCTTAGTTGATATTTGTTTTATTGACTTACTGTTGTTACTTATTTGTGTAAATTGGAATTCTGTGAGCTGTTTTTCACCTTTGGCAATGCTTAATGCTCAGCAAACATGATATAGGCTGTGTGTGTGTGTGTGTGTGTGTGTGTGTGTGTGTGTGTGTGTGTGTGTGTGTGTAAGTCTGTGCGTGGATGTGTGAGTGTGCACATCCGTAAAATTACTGTTGTCATTTTGCTGCAGACATATATCAAATTCTGACCTTAGCTGTCTCACACACACACACACACACACACACACACACACACACACACACACACACACACACACACACATTAAAAAGTAATGGGTATATCCAGAGTCTTGTTAGTGTAGTGACCCAAGTCAGCATCAATGTACTGTATCGCTTGTGTGTGTGTGTGTGTGTGTGTGTGTGTGTGTGTGTGTGTGTGTGAGTGTGAGAGAGAGAGATTCAATGTGAAACATATTAGATGTTTCAATATTCACTGGTCTCTCCTTGAGGCCTCACATATAGAAGGGAAGCGGTCACCTCTCTGTAGCACACGGGTTGCAACTGACAGAATTGGTTTGAATATTCTAACTACCACTGTTTATTGGGTTTTCCTGGCATATTGGAAGAAATAGTTCGCTGGAAAAGCATGGAAAACATGAAACAACTTATAAATTTGTCCTTTTTTGAAGTGTGTACATTATGAGACAACTTTATGTTGTGGGTGGAGAGACTGTCTTCATCAGAGTGACTGGACTCTGATACACAATGTGTAGAAAAGCTGCTTTTGTTCTTAATGAATAACAGAGAAAAACATTACCAGCTATATTATCTAAAAAGCTATACTCATCCCTGATGTCATATGAATGTACTGTGTTAACAATGAAATCAGTCACCTTTTCTCTCTCTCTCTCACTGTCTTTTCAAAATGACTTTTCCCTTCAAACCTAATTGAATACACAAATCCGCAGAGCGCTGGGTTAAGGTCACATCTGTTTGCATGTTTGTCAAAATAAACCCAGCCAAAGAGAAAAGAGATTGTTATTAACAGACCGCTATCATCACATCCGAGGCCCCGGAGAGATGCAACGTGCCACTTAAAGGACAAAACAGAATAATTCTCCACAAAATATAGGCTTAAAGACGGCACAGCGACTATATCTGCAGGAAGGCATGTGGCCTATTTGTGTCTGGATCTGGTGCGTGTAAATGCACAATGCAAATAAAGAGGTATTAGATGAGAAATCTAAGAAAGGAAATAGGTAAGAAGGGAAAGAAAAAAATAAACAGATCCAAAATGATACAAAGTCACAGCTAAGCAGGTGATGAAAGAAATTGCGAAAGCCACCTGAAAGACTTTCATTTTAAAACTGTGAGAGTGTTGTGTGAAGAATACTTGCCACTGGACGCTAACATGATGATTTGGACATGTAGGATATCTGTGATTGCGGTCACAGCAGAGGGGGGTCCGGACGCGCTGATGAGCAGAGCCTTAGATAGGATAGATACAGACTTATCGCCTCGCACAGGCAATGCTGAAACATTATATAAATGTCAAGGTCTTTAAAGTAGATCACTGTATCACTCCCACAGCTAGTGTATTTACTGAATTGGGTTCACACATTAAAGGAGAAATGGGATTCCTGCAGCGTCAAAGCCTTAAGTGCCCACAAAATGTCTGCAAAGTGGTTGAGTGCAGGCTGTTGTCATGAACCTTAATAACTTTACCAAATTGACAAACAATCAAAACGGGACACCAGCCTGGAACCAGGGACCAATAACTGAACTGTGAAATAGTCTCATAGGTGGTGTTCCCTTTAAAATACAGATCTTAATTAATTTGATTAATTTATCTGGTTAACTTTTAAAGAAACAAAAGGAAGGGTGAAATTCAAGCACAGACCTGTTTAACCAGCCCTTATTACAACAAATAATCACAAAAGAACTGCTATTTAAAGTATAATAGGATTTATTTAACTTCCAAATCATCAATTGTCAATCAATAGTGCTTCAATCAATAAACCTACATACTTGTTACAAACTACAACAAAAGCAAAACCAACAGACATGTAGCAGACATGTCTGTGTGTGGGTGTGTGTATGTAAGAAGAAAGAATGCACATTTAGAGAATAAGAAAAGACACTTTGGATCTTGATTATCGATAATAACCAATCCTCTCGTCCACTCAGGTCTGGACTAACGTGAAGTTAGGGCAGGATCTGAATCTGATCTTTGTCTGAACGAGGGGATGTTTATTATACAAACTCTGGTGAGCTAAACAGCTGATTTTCCGCGGAGATACACAGCTCCTTCTGCCGACACAGGCCCGCGACATGGTGGTCAGTCATGCCGCGGTACTGTAGTTTGACTTACAAATGGAGGATTTATTATCTCGCTCAGTACAGTAACTAACTTCTCCACGGCGGGAGATAGCAATTGTAGCATTTACAGTTTAACTAAGCTACATTATTCAACACAACATCTCAACAATATATCGTGATCAAATGATACATTCACAGCAACTGGGACACGGCGGTTCCGATCACAGATTAATGGCAAAACAATGGCAACATTAGCCTTCACTCATTAATAAAACACTCTGTCCTATATCTCTGCCCAGAACAATAAAGCCTTACTTAGTTTGCACTCTGTTAGTTTGTTTGCAAGGGCAGTGAAAACAAGCTTGGTCGACTCGAGAGAAAAACATTGTTTTCCTCTTCTGCAGATATGCAGAAAACATGGGGTGCGTTTTTCCCAGGATCCAAGATGTTCGCCAGAACACTGTAATAAATCCACTTTTCTGGGAAATGGAGCTATTTCGCACAAGCGCTTGCGCGCTCCCTGCAGCAACGGTGATGCAATGGAAGACAATGATTCAGTGGTGACATGAAGTATTATAGGCTCGGCCAGCTGGCCACGGCTTCATCTTGAGTTCTTAGACCTCCACAGTTTGAAACCCCCTCCCTTCGTGGAGTTCTCATAGAGGTGGGAACTTTCAGGCTGCTACAATTACAGACAAGCCTTTCTCTTTGTTTGAAAAAGCCACGTTTCTTTGTCTCAGAAAGCCTTCGGGCCGCAATCTTTGTTTGTGGCTACATATCTCTCAGAGGTCAGTTTAATCCCCTTTCTGATGGTCCCGACACCACTTATCTATTACTGTAGCCTATGTGCCACAGTGACAGCCACTTTATAAGAGCGCAGAGATCTGAATAGTGAGGCGGTTGGATGGGTGGGTCATAGAACACAGGGCTTTCAAGAGGGGGAGTGGAGTTTGTGTCTCAGAAGAAGTCAAGGGGAAAACACAAAACTCAGGAAAACAGGTGTTTGTGTCCCAGAAGAATTACTTATAAGGCGAACAATGTTTTAACCCAATCTTAACTAGTCGTTTTGGTGCCTAAACTTAACTGTCGTCGTCGCCGCAGGACAATTACCTTTTGTCGACTAAACTCAACTGCAACGGCCGCTGAAACGACCGTAACCTCACGGTGCCCTGTAACCAGCTCACAGTCACCTTTTATCGGCTAAATTTAACTGTAAAAACCGCTAAAAAGGTGCAACTTTTACTTAGAAAGTAAAATGCCACTTCAGTTTATTCCAAAATGAAAGATAATAAAGTCAATAAATGTTGGAAGTAATATCAAGACCTTGGTCTACAAAATGTTGACAGAAACACCCTGCTTAAAAATCGCTCAAGGAATACAAAATTTAGATTTTTGCTATTTATCAAGCCATTCATTCAGCTGTTTTTGTCATGTCAATGTGTGCCAAAAACAAAAACCCATAACCTGAACCTTCCTGTTGTGTCTTGGGCTGTGTTGATTGACATACATTTAAATTCAAATTAACACAGTCTTTCATCTTGTGTAAACACATTGTGGAACCCTTGAATCACCCTCCCACCACAACCCGGTGGCTCTCTCCAAAAACTTTAGATGTTTGTTGTTGGACATTGAGGAATCTCATTAACCTTTGGGAGGCTTTGCATTTTTTAAACTGTGGTCTTGGCGCTGGCGGGCAAGGTTCTGATAAGGCCCTTTTCACATACTTTTGAGTGTTTATCAATATGTCAAGCTATTTTTGAAGTATTTGCATACTGATGAGGTCTCAGTGTTTGTGCTTTGATTCATAATCGAGAGATGGTTTCTCTTCTCTTTTTGTGTATTCTTTTTATGTTTCTATTTGCATGCATTTCCTACCCCTATAAACTAAATATCTGGAAATGGCATCTGAAGTTACCAAAATGCACCAAAGGTTTGGTATTTTGATTTGAAAATAAAAAAGAAGCACAGCATTCCAATTTTTAATTTGTATGCTATATTATGGCTTTTCCTATACTGTGTTGTCCTTAACTGTGATGACCTAGACATTTTTTTGACCATCACCAATTCTGAGAGTATATGGAACTAAACTGTGTAGCCACTGTGTATGGACTTTGGAGGATGCTATCTTAGGGAACCACAATCTGTGCCTCGCAACTCCGACATTCCAAAACATTCTCACTCCTAGCTCGTCAAAAACCGACGCTCGGTCAGGAGCCTTTGGTATTTGTTACTGATGCAAAAAATCTCCTTTAGCATCTCAGTCAGACGCAGGGGGCTTTCAACTAATTGAAATGTAATCCCATCCGTGGCGAAATTTGAAGCTCTGGGTGCCCGTTTTGTGTCATTTTTCAACGTGTTTGGTTGGGACCCGTGGCATCCCTTTTTGATGCTCTGAGTCACAACCGATTTGGCGTTTAGGGTAAAACCACTAAGTTATCGTTAGGGAAAGATTGTGGGTGGGGTTAGAAAAGTGACACACGGGACAATAATGGGACACTTACCCCGGTCTGCTGGGTGAAAGTCCTGTGTTGTTTGACTCATCCAACACCCCAAGCTGCCTCCTTTTTTTTTGTTGGTAATTTCATACTCCCCGCTATCGTTGTCACTCTTAATGCTCAGCCCGGTCTCACGGCAGTTCGTGTAAATGTCACGTTATTTTTAATCTATTCATATGTGTTCACAGGGATGTTTTTCACGTTTTTTACGTGGTGGCCAGCACGAAAATGTGAAGTAATGTATTTCAATGGGAAGGATATTTCGTGGTCACAGCACGAAAATGGTAGGGAGTAGTATAAAAAGCCGAAAATCCGTTGGGTCAAACAACACAGGGCTTTCACCAGGGCGAGCGGGGCTCGCATCCTGCATGTGGCGTTTTGTTTCCCGTAGTCTTCCTAATCATAACCGTCCCGTTATTGTCGCGCGTCCCCAGCGGTCGTCTCCCGGCGTGTGAGGCGCCCTTTCCCTGTAGTGTTTTTCCTAAACCCAACCTCCGCCATCCCGTTATTGTGGCGCGTCCCCAGAAGCCGTCTCCTGGCGTGTGAGGTGCCCCGTCATTGTCGCGTGTACCCAGCGGCAGTCTCCTGGCGTGTGAGGCGCCCTTTCCCTGTAGTGTTTTTCCTAAACCCAACCTCCGCCATCCTGTTATTGTGGCGCCTCCCCAGCGGCTGTCCCCCGTGGCCGTCTCCCGGCATGTGAGGCGTCCTTTCCCCGTAGGGTATTTCGTGCCGGCCACCACGTAAAAAACGTCCCTGTGAACACGTATCAATAAATTAAAAATAACGTGACATTTACACGAACTGCCGTGAGACTAGGTTGTAATACTACGTCAT
The DNA here is from genome assembly GCF_031162955.1 of Sander vitreus. Lineage (NCBI taxonomy): Eukaryota > Metazoa > Chordata > Actinopteri > Perciformes > Percidae > Sander > Sander vitreus. The sequence continues at coordinate 28,020,841 of NC_135858.1, forward strand.
CTTACAGCCCCGCGGTCAAGCTGTTGCTCTACCCAGTGCGTTCCATACAGACGCTTAAGGGTGCTTTTTGCATTAGTATCTGATGCTGATAGCCACTAACCAAGCATCAGTATTTGATGAGTGGCGCCTGGGACGCAAAACCATGAAAGAAGCGCAAGTTTTGGAACAATAGTTATCCATATGAAGGTGGCTTTAAAAGGTAGTTGGTAACTTATGTTGACCTTTATTGGTGATCCGTACAAATGACAGTTTTTTGCAGAGCGCCAATTCTTAAACGTCTTCTATCCCCTTGAGTTATTGTGACAACATGCTTGTGCATACTTACCTCAAAAATGTTAAAATCCCCTAAAACAAGGTTTTTTATGTGTGTGTTATCAGCGGATTACATTTGCAGCACAGAGAGACACACCACGTCATTGTGCATTTGTTTGTGTGTGCGTTCTCACATGCCTCAGAAGTGCTTTCATTCCTGACCTGCTCTACCCTTATAAAAGCACTCGCCATCCTCTCATGATTACCACTCATCACCAGCACAGCGTGAGCCCTTCCTGGTCTACTTTGTTTTCCCAAATCCCATTGAAGGATTACAGCCAAGTGCCTCCTGCTTCGCCTGCAAGCGCAAGCCATATTGACAAGGCAAACATTAAGAAAAAAATCTATTTACCCATTGGCAAAAAAGAATAATCTAAAAACTTTTTATCCTTGTGTGAAGTCCATCTGTCTTATAAGTGTAGCCGATACACCGTAAAATGCAAAGGGCCTCTCATCTTTATTCCACAGTTTTGAGTGTTGTGAATGTGATTGGTGTGCTGGCAGGGTGGTGATTGATAGGCTGACTGGCACGCATAATGTAGCCTGAGGGAAGACACAGAGTACATTTTTCAACCATTGAGGAGACACTATTCAGAGTGACTCTGAATAAGCTGTAATTCTATCAGAAACACTTCAAGCCTTAAACAGTGGGGAGTGCAAACATCAGAGGTGCAGTCCTCTGACTACAGTGACTGATGTTTCATGTTGAACATAATGAAATATGATTTGCACTAAGTTTGGTCACTGATGCTTTATCCAGCTCTGCTTGACTCAACTCACTTTTGGTAGCTGATGGAAAAAATGTTTAATAAAGTAAAGCATAAAGTCAACTATATCTGTGGGGATTCCAACATTGACCTATTAAATCCCAACAAACAAGAGTTTATTGAAACATTGTATAGTTTGAGTCTTTTTCCAAAAGTCACAAAACCAACCAGAATAACATGTAATGGTGCCACTCTGATAGATAATATTTTTACAAACAATATGGAAAGCAACTCTTTAAGTGGAATATTAATTAATGATATAAGTGACCACCTGCCAATCTTTATGACCCGTGATTGTAATTATAGTGGGAAAAGGGAGTGCAATGAGACTAAATACAGAAGAATATGAACTGAAGAAACTATATCTGCATTTAGAAATGACTTAATAAAGTATAATTGGAAGGAAGTAAGCAAGGAAGCTGACCTTAATAATGCTTATGAACTATTTTTAGACATATTTACAACTTTATAATAACTGTCTGATAAAACAATATTGCAATAAAAGGAAATTATGTAAACATGTAAAATGTAAAATGTAAAAATTCCTGTAAAAAAAAAAACCTTTATAGGAATTGTATAAAATATAGAACAAAGAATCTGAGTTAAAATATAAGAAATATAAAAACAAATTAACTAACATAATGAGGGTATGTAAGAAGGATTACTATAATAAATTACTAGAAACTAACAAACATAATGTGAAAGGAACATGGAATACAATAAACTATTATTACAAAAGGACTTAAATTTAATTATCCGGAAAACTTCAAGGATAATGACAAGACGTGGACAAATATGAATGAGGTGGTTGACAGGTCCAAAAATTACTTTGTCAATGTGGGCCCCAAACTGGCCAAAGATATAAATTACACAGGGATGAAATACTCTGTGAGGGACCATGTGGAGAAAAAAAACATACTCATTGCTTTCGGGAACTGTAGATAGCAAAGAAATTATAGAGATTGTAAGTAAAAGTAAGAATAAAACTTCCAAAGATTATGATGACATTTTCTCTAGTGAAAAAAGTAATAGATGGGATTGTAGACCCAATAACATAATACTATATATATATATATATATATATATATATATATATATATATATATATATATATATATATAAAATATTTCATTTAAAACATGTATTTCCTGACAAGATAAAAGTAGCTGAAGTCATTCCATTGTTTAAATCTGGTGACTCACATATTTTCACTAACTATAGACCGATATCATATATAAACTATTTGTTACAAGGCTAGATAATTTCATTGACAAAAACAATTTACTAATGGACCATCAAGTATGGATTCAGATGTGGTAGGTCAACGTCTATGGCACTTATTGAGTTAGTAGAAATATTAACAAATTGTATTGAAAATAAAAACTATGCAGTGGGGATTTTCATTGATTTAAAAAATGCTTTTGATACTGTTGATCATGAAATCTTGTTAAAAAAAAAATGGAAAGGTATGGCCTTTAACTGGATGAAAACTATATTGAAAACAGGAGTCAGTTTGTTCAAATGGCTTATCACCGGTCAGTGAGCCTTAGCATTTCCTGTGGCATTCCACAGGGGTCAGTTTTAGGCCCGAAATTGTTAATCCTTTACTTAAATGACATTTGCAAAGTATCAAATGTACTAAAATTCACTGTTTTTGCAGATGACAAAACTATTTTTTGTTGTGGGGATAACTTGCAGCAGATGCTGGAAATGGTCACTAATGAAATTAATAAATTAAAACTTTGGTTTGATTCAAATAAGTTATCTTTAAACTTCAACAAAACTAAATTCATGATATTTAGAAATCATACTATAAATACAGATGTTAAAATAGTAATTGATAACGAAACAATTGAAAGAGTCTATGGAAGTAAATTTTTGGGTGTTGTACTTGACCACAAAATGTGCTGGAAGCCCCACATTAAATATATGTGCATGAAGATGGCCAGGAGTATTTGTATATTGAGCAAAACTAGATACATATTGAACCAAAATACATTACATACTCTGTACTGCACACTTATTTTACCATATATATTATATTGTGTGGAAGTATGGGGAAATACATACAAAAGCAACTTACTAAATATTTGCAAATTGCAAAAAAGAGCAATCAGGACAATAAATCAACAAAAAAACAAAAATTTATGTTTAAAGTTAAAGAAAATAATTTACCTTGTAACATGCGTGCAATGTTTAATGAAAGAGATGGGGGATATCATCTAAGAGGACATGTTCAAACAACCTCTTGTGCGAACTACTGTTAAAAGCATGTGTGTTTCAGTTTGTGGAGTGACCTTATGGAATGGACTCAACAATGACATCAAACAGAGCCATAATATCATTCAGTTCAAAAATAGATTAAAGAAATCTTTCTTGACCAATACAGAAAAGAATAGACCGAAACATAAGAACGGAATTATAATGTAAAGGTATTGTTGTATATTGTTGTATTGTTGTAAGTTATTGTAAAACCTGAACAATTTTATGCTGTATTTGCATATCTATTTACTGTGTAATAAGATGATTTTGTGAAAAAGGGGCAGGACTAAATAAGCTATTTGCTTCCACCTGCTCCTTCTCGAACCAATCCTTTTATATTTTTATTCATTTTTATTTGTTGTTGTTGTTGTTGTTGTTGTTAAATTCTGATTGTTTTATTTTGTGGTTTAAATTCTTTTTTTTTTGTCTTGCAACATTGTTGATTGTTCGAGATAAATAAATAAATGAAATGAAATCCTTTTTCCTATTTTGTTTTCCACTGCAAATAGTAGCTGTTGTGAATATGTTACATTCCATTCTGTAAATCCTCTGAACAAAGCCTCTCTCATCTGTCTTAATTGGTATCATAAATTGTTACACTTTTTTCCTTCCTGAAGATTTATCCGTGTGAACCTTCCTTGAATTAATCCTCCTTTCCTATGGAGCCCCTTTCTCATATATCTACTCTCACGTCATTGAAGTAAATGGAGCGATTGTTGGAAATGCGGGAAAAGATGAGAGAGACAGAGAAGGAATGGTTCACAGACTTTTGTGAAGCTTGAAAGTTTGAAAGAACTTGAAGAAGTTGAAAGAAACGTAGAAAGGACAATCTTAGTTACATATAATGAATGCATGCAATTAATAAAAGTATGTTTAGATAGTTTTCTGCGTTGACTAATTACATCTTTACAAGTTTAAATGTATTTCTCCCAATAATCAGCTGAATGTACCTCTGTGGTTTCTCCTCACATGTACCTCACTACTGTCTTCCTAGCTTCTGATTGGTTAGGTCAATCACATGGAACCAGGAAGTGCTAATTTGATTAAGGTGTGGGGTTCTTACTTCCCTTGTAATGAGGGACATTTCCAAACAGTGGCAACAATATTGGGATAGTGCAGAAAAAGGGAGACACTTACCTGCAAAACAAAATAAAGTTGGAGGAGTGAGAAACAGTGGGGATAACTGAAAAGAGCAAGTAATTATCAGTAAATTAAGAATTGGTCACAGCAGATTGAAAAGTACACTTTTTATAATAGGATAACACCCAACTGGGCACTTTACTTTAAAAGCAGACAGTGGAGCATGTCCTGATTTCATGCAGGAAATACATACAAGACATAATGGTCATGTTTGCAGAGCTACATAAGTTAGGACCAATGGTAATCAGGATGAAAAATGTGCTTAAAAGTGTTGTCACCGTAAATGGAAGGAAACACATTAAAAAAATGTGATGGAATAAAATAATAGATGATAATTAATACCGGTAGGAGGCAGTAATGCAACTTATGGGATTTCAACTGCCATAAAGCCCAAAAAGAAGAAGAAGACTTCCCTCCAGCTTGTTCTTTTAGTTTGAAAGTGATTCAACCAACCTACACATTTGTACATGCACATGTTCTATGGGGAAGGAAGGTCTTGCACAGCTGAAACATCAGAGAGAGAAGTTCAAAGCTGAGTGGAGAAGAGGTTTCAACAAGGTAAGGAAGGGGTAGGGCTATGGCCTGGAACAGAATACACTGTAGGGTTGAAATACGGCCGGCAGGCGATGGTTACCTTGTTGATGTACATTCAGTTGCCAGTTTATTAGGCACACATATAACTAATGCGGTATACGTGCAGTTTAGTGTCACAAATTCCCCGTTAACGTCTATACGTGCAGTTTAGTGTCACAAATTCCCTATACAATTTCCTTAATTTATTATGAACCTGGTAAACCACATGTGCTGTTTAACAGGTGTTTTATAGTAAGTAATCAATGTTGTTGCAAATGTGCATTATTTATAAGCGAAACAATGGCAGGGCGACCCCGTTCTTCGGAAACGATTGTGGCAAATTGCGAGGTCCTCAATGACGATCAAATTAAGGGGGAGGAGTGGAATTTAACGAGGCTAATTCCCGAACCAGCCACACCGACAGCGACTTTGGAGTGGCTGGCGAGACGTCGCCTAATCGCGAATGCGATGGAGTGCACCGCTGGCCGTCACCAAGTGGTGTGTCTGGAAAGGGGGATAGACGGCTTCAGGTGGTACTAATACACACAGTTGTCACAATTTACAGTGTAGCCTAAAGAAATCACAATAGGCCTACTACTTGCCTAACCCCCACCCCTCAAAACTCATTTTATAAACACTATTATAGTGTATAGTGACCCAGTCACGAAACGGCTCTGCTCACCCGGACTCAATCGAGGGCCCGTCTGGGAGAGATTCTGCCTTAGAGGCGTTCAGTCATAATTCCGCAGACTGTAGCTTTATGGTAGCTTTGGGACACTCACTTTTTAGAAAATAATAAACTAACCTGTCTCAAATAAGACCCTCATCATTTGTGACACTCACTTTTTGGAAAATAATTTGTGACACTAAACTGCACGTATACCAACTAATGCAGTCTTATAACAGCCCTGTGATGGCTAAATCCTACCTTCAAGGTTACATTTTTCAGGATTGTTAAAATAGTTTTAGAGAGGTGTTGTTTCAACTGTATGGTGATTTGGGGGATGTATAACATTGTGCTGTTGAATTGTTTAGCATTATACTGAAATGTGTTTCATTTTTCTCATTTATGTCAGTTTCAATGTCATCCTTTGGCAAAACAGAACCCTGATCTGTAAGATTATTTTAAGATGGAGTAGCTTGTGTAGAATGTCATGTTTAAGGATTACTATCTTATTTTGAAATGCTTTCTTTGTTGTCCTGTTTTAAGATATTAAATCTAACTATATTAAATGACTTTAAAGACAAATAATCTAGTTTCAAGCATCTATAATGAGTTTTTAGGGGAGTTGTTGCAGTGTCCTTGACTTCTTTTGTCTGTAGTCTTGGTTATTATGGAGCTTGGTAACATAACCTGTAACCTTCTGCAGTTATTTAGTCATGTTTAAATACAGTAAGTCATTCAACACTGACTGTGTTTGAGTAATGTTCTGGAGTATTTATTGCGCCACATAAACAGCCAATCAGCATCCTGATTCAACAAAGATGGTTTCCATGTCTCTGTTGCTTTCAGCTTTATTTCTGTTTTATGTTAAATTTTGTATCAGTGTACATGTTGTAACTTTGGCGGTGGCTAGCAGTGGTTAGTGGGCCCTTCTGTGTGAGTTTGGAGTGGTGGTTCTCAACCATATTTTCCACCGGGCTCATCTGCACTGCATTTCGGAGGTGCCGCAACCCCTGCAAGCAATCACAGCCATTCAAGACAATGCTTGATATTCCACCAGCCACGCCATGGCACTTTCCAGGAGCGTGCGTGAAGCGGATCTCCGCTCTGCTGAAAATGTGTTCCATGGTCTATTTTCACGCAAGCCGCGTGACATTCAGACAGTGAAACATTAGTAACAAGCATCCAGTCAATTTACCAAAACACACTCCCCAATATCGTATGTGTCTCATCTACATGATCACGGACAAGGAGAGATTAATCTTGGAGGTGGAAAAACATAATATATCACAGATCCTTTTGATCAGGACAACACCAGAAAAGAGAAGGCATGGAGTTTAATTACAGTAGTGGTTGGAGTGGAAGGTAGATACTACCTTAATAAACACGTGATTGTTCTGTAATGTACTGGCAGCAGGACTCTCCTTTTCTGAGACTGTTAAAATAGACGATAAAGCAGGAGATGCTTTAGGGGCGTGGCTACACACCGACTTGTCATGACAGAGGCTTAGCAATGCTAACGATGGCACTGTGTACATTAGAATAGCTGTGAACTTGGTTTAGGGTGTTGTCCGTGTTTTCATCTTAAACTTTGACCCTCTCACTATGTGTTTTCACTAAAGTTAATTGGAACATCTTGGTCGCCTGAAAATGTCTTGGTCAGCCCAATGTTTAGTGTTTAGCTAAGCCGGCGCCATGAAGCCATACACAACAGTGGCTTAGTCACATCATCCTCCCCAGTTCCACCCTGTTTTTCCAAATATGGGCACTTCAGGCTTCAAAATACCAAGATAGCAACCCTGATGCGACGTCCATAATTTTTATCCTCTATGGTCCAGACACAAGCAGCTTAAGTATGAATGTAAGTGTGAATGGTTGTCTGTCTCGATTTGCCAGCCCTGCGATTGACTGGTGAGCTGTCCAGGGTGTCCAGCCTTGTAACGTATTTTTTAAAACTAGTTGTGTTAAAGTGCTCATATTATGCTTTTTGGATTTTTCCCTTTCCTTTATATCTTTTTGTGCATGTTATAGGTTTACAAAGTGAAAAAGCCCAAAGTCCACCACAAAGGGACTTACCATCTTCTAGAGAAAACACTGTTCACAAACTGCTACAAACAGCTCTATTGTAGTCCAGCCTTTACTTCCGTGACGAACGTGCGTCACTTTGTAACACACGTTATAACTGCTAGCATGGCACGCCCTCATACTCTGCAACTGCAAGCTAGCAGTACTTACTGCACATGTGCGACTCCCAACAAAAGATGGAACAGAAGTGAGATGCCTCACTCTGTAGCTAAAACAGAGAGCTCAACACACAGGGTGAAAAGAGGAGCTGCAGCAATGTGCAGTACAACAAATATATGGTGTTTTCTGAAAATTAAACCACATAAACCTATTCTGGTACAACCTCTAAATACAATTATGAACCTGAAAATTAACATAATATGAGCACTTTAAGGTCAGCAGCATATCACTGTCTTCCCTGTGTAGCCTTAATACTATATTATTAAGAATGTTCTGATTTGTTACTGTTGACTGATAGACTGGCAAATACCATCTGTCCTCCCGATCACTCGATCAGTCACACTCTCTTAAACACACTCATAGACACAGGCAAATTAAATATTTAAGCCCTGTAGAGATATCTATTGTTGACACAAGCAGAGTTAAAGTCTGCAACACTCATCAACTTTGTAGAATTTGGCCCTGATGCCAGCGTGCCATCCTACCTCTGCCAGATAGGTAAATATCTGATGTCTGACAGTGTTATTTTTCTTATTCTTCTTTTTTGAAATCAACTTCAAATGTTTGGTTGGTTTTTAGATATGTGTTCGATTCTTTCAGTGCTCATTCTTGTCTGACTGAAAAAAACAAAACTTACAAGTAATGTTGATCTTGAGCTAATACCCTCCACTCACCTTTTCCCCAGCACCTTGTCTTGTTGGCATAGCATGCACAGCAGTATGTTACCATAGTGACTTGCTCCAAGGGTACGGCTGTGACAGCTTCAAGGTGTCACCTTGGTGATGGTTGCTTGGTGATGGAGGAGGTTGTTAAGTAGAGTGGACGTGTGATACTGACACAGCAGGGAGCACAGCATGTGATGCCAGTGTCCTACCGACCGTCTTCCAACCTTCTAATGCCAGGTGAAAACCTCCTATCTCCTGTCATTACATCCTGCTGAAGTCATGCTTTGCAGGTGCTGGGCAAATTCACTTATGCATATTTGCAGCAGTTTAGTGTTTTTATCCTCAAATTAAACATATTAATTATTTATTTACTTATTTCACTAAATATTCTTTCTACTTTCTTGTTAGCCGAAATGTAAAGAGACCCTATTATGCTTTGTTGAATGTGTCCCGTCTTTAAGTGTGTTATATAGTTTTTTTTGTATATGTAATAGATGCATAAAGTACAAAAAACACATTTCACTCCAAACAGAGCTTTCTCTCCCACAGACAGCAACGCCTCACCCATATTCCTGTTTGGAATTCCTCAATCAGTGAATGCCAGCCCATTTTTTATATGTACTGCCCATAGGTGCAAAAACACTGAGCAAACACAGCCTGCCCAGTGGCCTGTTTGAATGTGGTTGACCAATCACAACAGAGTGGGCCAGCTGATGTATTGTATGGCCTCATATAAATGTACTTTGAAACCCTAAACATTGAATTGCTTCGCTTTATTGTTATCTTCAGACAATGGCTTTTCTATGGTCAAATAATGTCTCATTAATTCTTTCCAAATCTGTAAAGTAGGGGCCTCTTTTTTTTTTTTTTTACCTGCACTCAGATCGCTTTAACACTTAACACACCTGTGTTCCACAATGTACACTGTTATTAATTATCTTTACAGCTGAGATACACATCATATAGTGTGGAATACATTAGAGTGTTAAGTAAACACACACACACACACACACACACACACACACACACACACACACACACAGGCTCACCCCCATTCTCCACCTCTTTCCCTTCATCATAGACGCACCCACATGCTAGCTCTTTTTCTCACTCTCTGTAAGATGCAGCATGAATTCAGATGGCAGACACTTGTGTCAGACCTGTCCACTTATACTGTCCCTTACAAGAAATTAATGGACGCCATCCATTAGCGCTGCACAATTAATTGCAATTGTATCGAAATTGCAATATGGACTAGTGCAATATCCAAATCGCAGGGGGGTGCAATATTTGTTAAGGGCAAAATATGTGTCAAACCGTTGTGAATTAAGTATTGTGGTGCTGCAGAGACGTCCCGGCCTACAAATCGTATCCTACAGAATTGGTACAGATCCTCGCAAAAATCACACTACGATCATTTTAATTTTTCAATGTTAAAAATTTTCAATGAAAATGAGAGTAATTATACAAATACGATCATTCCCTCCAATATCGTGAATCATATAGAAATCGCAATATCAGTCAAAATAATCGCAATTTGATATTTTCCTCATATCGTGCAGCCCTACCATTCATTCAGAATCAAGAATTCTAAGAGGCCACCGTATAAACTGCTTTCCTACCTCTTAGCAGGAATTGGTGTACTGAGAAAATAGTGTTCAATGCATGCTATAAACTTCTTTTCCACAAATGAAAGACAAGGGTCCATCATCAGTTTTTTCATTCAACCACTTATCACTCATATACACACTAAACCATCAGTTCATCCATCAATCTACACCGTTTTACCACTGGTCATTTCTTTCTCTAATGAACCCCTGTATCTTTACTGCAATCTATCTGTACCTCAATTTATCTTTAATGCAATCTGTCTTCACCTCCATTAGTGTGTTTTCCTCCATCTCTGCATGCTTCCTGCTTTCTCTCTTCTTTCTACCTTCCACCTGCCCCTCCCGCCTTCTGGTATTCACAAGTATGTCGCTTGTCATTTGTCTGTTTCTCATTACTTCATGTTGCTGCTAATCATCCTCTCCTAGACCCAGACCTACCCCCCCCACTATTCATGCAGTCTGGTCATGCCTTTTACTTAAGTCAATTCTAATTTGCCCTCTTGTTCTTTGGAGGAGGATCTATCCATCTTCCCACTCATTCATCTATCAGTCCGTCCTATCCATTTCTGTAGGACGTAGAGTATGTTTGATCTGAGTGTTCTAATCTAACTTTTAGTTTCCTTTCCTCAATTCTAGTCTCCATCTTATTCTGCATATACAGTAAGAGGTTTTGCAGATTTGGCAAAATAATATGAGACTTGTGGTTCCAGGACAGCACAATTACCAATTAAAAAAATGAGTCCCCTAATCCCAGCAATAAACTTGGTAAGCACAATGTTATAACTACACAAAATTACAAAAATAAGACCCAGGTTTCAATAACTAGGAATTATCCTTTCTAGGATTTCTGACCCCCATCTGTTTAATTTCCCTATGTCAGTGCTTCTTTAAACAGAGAGTAAGACATCCAATTTAAACTAACCTCATCAAACTAACCTTGTACATTGCGTCAGAAAGTCCTTTCCAGCCTTCAATGCCTCCGTCAATCCATAACAAATCTGTCCAACAAGCACAAGTTACAATTAATGCATGCATCCTTTCCTTCCTCCGTCTATCCATCCATCCATTTATCCTTATATCCATCCACCATCACCTACCTCCAGTCATCTTTCTGTTGCAGAGTGCCCACTGTGTTGTTGCTAATCACTCTCTTTAAGCTTTGACTGCAGCAACGATTAATGGCTTTCATTTACACTCATTTAGAGGCAACACCTGTGACCAATGAGAGCAAAGTTAGGAGTAATTACGTCCATATTTGAACTGAATATGTGTGTGTGTGTCTGTTTGAGAGCGAGACAGTGCACAGCACAGATATAATAACTCTAACTTTACCAAAACTCTGTTTGTGTGTTGTTTGTGTGTGACGCCCAACTGAGTTTGAAGTAATTACACTGATGCTTCACATGAAGTTACTGTGTGTGTGTGTGTGTGTGTGTGTGTGTGTGTGTGAGAGAGACAGGAGATGGTGGGGAAGAAAGAAAGAAAGGAAGAAAAAAAAGAGAAGAGAAGCGCTTCTGAGCCCAGTGGTGCATCTAATCATTACAATGCATCACATGAGCTGTGTGTGTGTAATTACTCTAATACATCACCTGAACTAGATGTGAACTCTCTGGCAGGGGCTACCTGGCAGCCCCAATGCAGCCCTGTGTGTGTGTGTGTGTGTGTGTGTGTGTGTGTGTGTGTGTGTGTGTGTGCGCATAAATACGGGTTAATGATCAGTATAGTGACATTTAAAACACGTGTTAACAGAGTGGGTTAGAGGAGACGCAAAGTTGTTAAAATCAGTTGCTCATACCTTTACTGACACAGTGGACATGTTCTAATAGCTCTGTTTCCATTGTTTTGGAAAAGGTTTGTTTTCAGTTGTGAAAAGCACTGGCTTAGTTTAGATAAAAGGATAAAACGGGTCATAAAACATGCATTTTCAGATCCAGCTTTGCTTCCATAGTCCCAGTTGTTTTTCAATGTGCTGTGGTTCCATTCAGTGTGTGTGTGTGTGTGTGTGTGTGTGTGTGTGTGTGTGTGTGTGTGTGTGTGTTTGTGTATGTGCGTGCGTATTCCCCTCCCTCAGGGCATTCTGTACTGCCGCTACTCCAGCAGGTATAGAATGCATTAATCTCTGTATGCCAATGTCCCGTTCTCTCCTACTCCAGTCCACCTCATCCTTGCCCAACCCCCCCCACTCATCTTTATCTCTCGTATCCCTCCTCTCTCTCTCTGAGCCTTATATAAATATTGAATATACAGTATGTTTTGTTCTTTGATCAGTGTGGGTAGAAGGTGACAGACAGGTAGAACTCTGGCAGTCTGCACAGAGTAGAGAGGCTGTGTTTATACTGCAGCTGCATTCCAAACAGTTTTTAAGATTTTAATATATTTAAAGGAAATTAAATTAAAAATTAAATGGTGTCTTTATATAATTATAATTTGTTTAAACCCTGTCTAAAGATCAATGCATTTATTTTACTCGCAACTATTGTCCAAATATTAGCCAATGAACAGATTAAACAAATATTATCCACAGCCTGGATAGTTTATTATGCACAGCCTGAATAGCATATACAGTATCTGTCCAGTACATCACTTGTTCTATGTTCTCCATTAAGACAACATTTGAAACCAAAAAGGGAGAAATATCTGTTGTATTTTTGGTTTCATGATGTCCCCTATATTTTGCATTAAGATGACGGAATACCTGTAGCTATCATCTACATAAATGAAGACCTTATTTTGATAGGCAAAACACGTTTAGCACTTGTTGATATACATTATTACCTTTTTAATTGGTTATTTGTTGTAGTTTAGGCCTATTTCCTACTATATGGCTATGATTATGTTCAATCTATATGAATAAGGAAAAAACGTTAAGTCAGAGTTAAAATAATGTAAACAAGCATTTCAATTGGATTGGCCTGACTAATTCTGGAGATGGTCTGGTTCACATTGTACTCAGATGTTGTGAACCAATCTGATCACGATTGTTTTGTGTTTGACATGCTATCATCTTCTGGCTTGACCTCTGTGAGTTGATTATGAAAACAATTACGAGATCTCGGAAAACAAAGTTACACGAAGCAGGATGTCCTAAAGTTGTATTGGTACACACAAGAATATATACATTTTCTAACAATCGCTCCATTCACTTCAATGATGTGAGAGTAGATTGATAATGAAGGGACATCGAAGGAGAAACAGATTGGTTCAAGGTAGGTTTGCACAGTTAAATCTTCAATGCAGAAAATTTATGATATCAATTATAACAGATAAGAGAGGCTTTTTTAGAGAATGGAATGTGACATATTCGCAACATCAGATATCAGCCAAAATAACATCTGTACAGTTTGGCCACCTTTTTAGGAAAAGATCCACCCACAAAGTTGAAAGTAACATAACTGTGCCTCTTCTTGCTATTTCAGGCAAGCCTGGCAAAGGTGACCCCTTCCTCAACAAAGGAAATAAGTAGGACGCTTAAACTAGCTTAAACAACAGACAGGAAACCAGTAGGGAGTAGCAATGCTCAGGCTGTTCTCATGAACCATTCGTACATATAGCTACAAAGTAATGCACATCAACATAGTGAGGAGGTCGGGTTGGATGGGTAAGTCCTAAAACACAGGGCTTTCAAGCGGGGGAGCGGAGTTTGTGTCCCAGGGGAAGTTTAGGGGAAAACACAAGACTTTTTAACCCAGGAAAATAGTGATATATCTGATGCAGATGTTAAACTTGATGGTTATACTCTGTATAGAGCAGACAGGGGTACTCGTGGTGGGGGAGTAGCCACCTATATCTCTTGTCATTTATCTTCTGAACTTATTATGCCAAATGAGAGAGCTGTACATTTTAAATGCTCATTTGTTAATATTTATTTTCATGAAAACAAGAAGATAGGTAACATCTATAGACCTCCAAATTCCCCTGTTGAATCAACAAATTGTATTCTTGCTACTATTAATTCTTTAGACCATGCAAATTAGTTGATTTAACTGGGTGATTTCAATCATAATTGGTTGGACCGCATCTTTTCATGAGAAAAATGTATTTAATGGTCCGAATAGGGTCTCTTCTGGACTGGATCTTGGTTATCCACCCAAATAGAATCTCTCAATCTGTTGTATTACCTGATTGTTTTAGTGATCACTCAATTGTTTTTTGTGTTTGGAAAAGGCAGTGTAAAAAACTAAACACAGAGGCTTTCATCCAAGATAAGCATTAACTGGTCCAGATTTCAAATGATCCCTTATGTTAAAGATGCCTGGAACTTCTTTCTCTCAGAGGTTGTTAATGTCATAAATAAACATGCACCTTAGACATCTGTTAAGGTCATCAAGCACTTGACGGTGATTTAATACATTTATATAAACAACGAGATAAAGCCTGCCTCAGATACCACATGACAAAGGACGCTGCTGATTGGTCTGAATATAAGAAATTAAGAAATGCCTGTACAACCAAAACAAGGAATGAAAATCAAATTACTATAAGCAGTCTTTCTGGAAGAAACTTAACTCTTTAATTAACAAAACCAATAAAAGTCTTCCTGCCAAACTTAGAGTGAACAATAACATTATCACTGACTCTATCTGAATTGGCCAATGCCCTCAATCAACATTTTTCTTCTATCTGTTGTTCTCAATTATCTGAGTACTCCTATTCTAGCATAACAAATACTGTGAACAATAGCTAATTTTCATTTTCAACAATTCATCCCTCTGATGTCCAACAGGCAATCTCAGAAATAAAATCTTCTAATGGCGCTGGTCCTGATGGTCTGGATATTAAGTTTATTAAACTTTCTGCAGATGACACAGTTATGTATACATCTAAATACGACATATCTGAGATTCAAACCTCAATTCAATTTGTTTTCAATCTTATTCAAACATGGTTCCCTTCTAATCTGCTTCTATTGAATAAAAATAAGTCTTATAGCATGTTTTTTGCAACCAGATCTGCACTCCATAAGCAAAATAATTCTCTTGACATTGAATTCCTGGATGGTACACCTCTAGAGAATGTTGAGAAGTTTAAATATCTGGGCCTTTGGCTTGACTCCCAAATTACCTTCAGATCTCATATTGATTCCATTGTGAAAAAAATAAACTGTAGCTCAAGAATGTTATACTGCTCAATTAATTGTTTTACAAAACAGATTAGATTAAAAATGATTACTCAACTATTATTGCCTATAATTAATTATGCGGATGTTGATGAGAACACAGCCGAAACCAATCTTAAACCTCTGAATGTGATTTATAATAGTCTATGCAGATTTGTTCTGAGGTGTCCATTTAGAACTCACTGTCAAATGTATCATGCCATTGAATCTTCTTTCACTAAATGCTAGACGACAGTTTCACTGGTTGCAGTTTGTTCACAAATGCATGTTTTCAAACTATCTGAAACAACACTTGATTCTATATTGATCATCCTATTGCTTAAGAGACACTGACCATCTTTTCTTTTTTGTACCAAATATATCCAAAGAAATTGGTACGAGAGCCTTTACATTTAAAGCACCTTCTGATTGGAATGGTTTACTTAGGTCTTTTAGATCTATCTCCTCTTTTCACCAGTTTAAGATGTCTCTTCTTAATTATTTGCATACAAGCTGCTACTGTTTTCCTCATGCTTGATTTTTTTTTTTTTCTTCTCAACTATCTATATGAATGACTAATGGTTGGAATGGGGAGGACATGGGTGGTGGTGGTGTGATAGACAGCTTTTGTCTTTTGTCTGTCAGTATGTATGTATGTTTTTCCTGAGGTCCCCTCGAAAACGAGATGACACATCTCAAGGGGTTTTCTTCTTAATAAAAAAATTTGAAATTTGAAACGGGTGTTTATGTCCCAGGAGTACTACTTAAGGGGGCCTGTGTTTTAACCCAAACCACAATCTTTTTTCTAATCTTAATTAGTCGTTTGGTGCCTAAACTTAACTGTTGTTGCCATATGACAACCACCTTTTTTCGGCTAAATTTCGGTCATAACATGACCTGGGCGAATGAGAGAGGCTTTTTTCAGTGTTTTTATAGAATGAAATGTAACATATTCACAACATCAGTACAGTTTGGCCACATGTTTAGGAAACAATCCACCCAAAAGTTGAAAGTCACATAACTGCCTCTTGTTTCTATTTCAGGCAAGCCTGGCAAAAGGTGACCCCTTCCTCAACAAAGGAAAAATAAGTAGGACCTATAGCACCAGGGCCTCTTCTGACCAGATTTAAATGCAAAAGCCTTTTCATCAGTTGTCATTATCTA
Source organism: Sander vitreus (assembly GCF_031162955.1). Taxonomy (NCBI): domain Eukaryota; kingdom Metazoa; phylum Chordata; class Actinopteri; order Perciformes; family Percidae; genus Sander; species Sander vitreus. The sequence goes on from NC_135858.1 coordinate 28,037,337, forward strand.
AATAAACCAGATACAGATTGCATGTTAATACCCCATGTAAATGGTCTATTAACATGAAATCTAGCATAAGGGCCACAGAAGTAGAACACAAACATGTCCCTCATGCTGGGATGAAGTAAGCATCAGTGATATCAGTTTTGACTGCAACTGAAATCTCTCAACAGGTTTCCAAAGTTTACTTTGTCATCCCTCTTCTGTCCAAAGAAAACAAACAACCAACAAGCAAGATTGTGAGCTGCTCCACTGGAGTGTGCAGGTTGAATGACTCAGAGGTTCACAGCGCCCTGCTGATAAATAAAGAAAATATTCACTGCATACTGTATATTGGTTGTTCCCCGAGCTCTTTGGAGTGAAATCTTTTGTAGTGTAGATAAGACATTTCTGTTACCAGCAAGCAGAGATGCAGGTGAGTCTCTGAGGACTTAAATGAAGAGAAGTTGCATCGGAATCAGCTGCAGCCTCTGGGTTGTATAGCCGCAGGCTCAATCCTGCAGGGAGTGTGTGTTTCCTTGTGGAACCCGTCATGTTGCATGATTGAAGTTTTATACCTGTGCTGAGTTGCTTCCACGTGTGTGTGAGTGAGTGAGAGAGAGGCCAAGGAATTTACATTTTATAATAAAAGGTCTGATGTTGATTTAACAGGATTGTTTTTCCTCCGCACACAGTAAATGATAAACATCCAGTCAATATTCAAATGAGTGAATTTTCTTAGCTCTATTAATATTTAATAAACGAACAAAGCCTTTGGGACCTGCAAAGGAATTTCGAAGAAACAATGGTTTGAGTGTGTGCATATTGAGTGAGTCTGAGTATATACATATATAAATAACAACGAACTGTGACTAGCTGTGTTTCATACTTTAAGCATGAATAGAGCTGGTATCTTGAAAATCTTGAAACTGAACAACATTATGCTTATAGAAACATTTATGCCTAGTGATTTAATGGTTTGTAATGACCCTGGTCCAGTTAGTCAGAATGTATTTAGCTTTTATTTTATAAATATTGTAGCTCCTAATATGAAGATTATGGTGACAAAAAATATTCTAAAGCAATCCTTTTTTGCTCAGAAACCACCAAACAGTAATTGATGTTAAGCAGATTTCACTGTCTTATTATTATTGGTTTTTTTTGCAGCAGTGACTAGCTCCTCTATTTCCTATATGCATTGGATAGTGTGGAGACAATCAGCAACACATTCAACAGAATATCAAGAAGCTATAGAAACATGCACATTGACATTATTGAGCACATTTAAAGGGTAACTTCGATAGTTTTCCACCTGGACCCTATTTCCCTATGTTGTTTGTGTCTAAGTGACTGATGGGAACACTAATATTTGAAATTGGTCCAATACTGAGCGAAAAGCTCTAACAGTCAGCCGTGAACTAGGTTGCAATTTAATCATAAAGGGCAAATGCGTCAATTTCCATCTACTAAAAATGCAGTTTTTGCCTCTGATAGGCTTAGATTTTTCTTAACATTATGGAAAGGATCCCTATAGAGACAGACCCTTTTGTTAAAGAGTAAAATCCTTTTTGTTTAACCAGAAACGGCTCTGAAATCGCTATCGACAAACTCACTCAATACTTTTAGCGTGTATAGAGCCAGCATATTTCCACATGTAAATGGGTAATATAGGCTTAATTTTAACCAAACCAGAGTGGTGATTGTTGGAACAGTGGAAAGATAAATCAAGACGGCTTTTGATGTTATCCTGGTAGTTTGGTGATTGCGATTTTTCACAGTTTCATGTTAAACAAAAAGGATTCATACTCAAAAAAAAAAAGAAAAAAAGGTCTATCTCTGTAGGGATTCTTTCCATAATGTTGTCAGACACTTAGAATAATAATCGTTGCCCATTGACGTTACATTGTAGTCTGGTTTGCGGCTGCCAGTTACAGCGTTCCCGCTCAAAACTGGACCAATTTCTAAGATTTTTTTTCACATAAGTCACTGAGAGAACAATGCATGGGGTCCAGGTTGAAAAGTACCGAAATGACCCTTTACTGTTGTCCTTTCATGCAATGTGAATACACTACTTACTAAAAACCTGCTTAGAAAAAGTGTATGGAACTTGGTCCGAGCTCATGTCTTCATCCCTGTGACCTTTCTTTGACTATTTTCTTATTGTCATTAGTGTTTTCACCTTACAAATTATTTAAAACTGGAGTAATGCTTGAGTTCTGCAATAAATAAAAAAAACTCCAAGCAAGATTGTGAATTCAAAGAACATTCCTCTGCAAAGTTTTTTGAGTTCAGGGCAAAAGTTTGCACCCTTCAGCATAGACTATGAAAGTTTAAAAGGTGTGTGTGTGTGTGTGTGTGTGTGTGTGTGTGTGTGTGTGTGGAGTATCAAGGAGGATTTAATGATAGATACTGAAGTTTAGGATTGTCTCCTGCAGTGCAATATCCTACACACATACACATATGCACGCACGCACGCACACACTAGCAGCCATTCCATGCAGAGCCTAATCTTCTTCTGTATCTGACAATCCATGGGTGGATGGGCAAGAAGATACACACACACACACACACACACACACACACACACACACACACACACACACACACACACACACAGTTGAGGTCTTGGGTCTTTTGCAGTGTCATCATCTTTAGCCTGAAATCCTGCAATTCTCCCCTCTCTCTCTCTTTCTCTACTCTCTTTCTCTATTTCACACATTCTTTTCCCCCCAAAGATCCATTTCTGGAAATAAATGATAAAGCTAAATGGAAGGATGGCAATCTGACAGAGAATCTGGACCAGATGTTGTACAGTAGTCACAGAAAAAGGTTCCCTCAAACTTTTGAAAACAGCACTTTCCTCCCTCATCCCCTTTGGGAGGAAATAGGTTGACTGCCACCGTAGGGGAAATCAAATCCTAAGTGCTCTCTAAAATAGTTTTCTACCATACCTGCTGCCTAGAATTTCTAAGTAGATGTGGAACAAAACCTCCGGCTTCCCCTGCAGGGCCCAGTCAGGGATTTTCACTGGAGGGTAAGTTGATACTTACTTGAGTTTCTCTTTGGAACGACTGTTATAAATTGTGCTGTTATCTTGGTGTTTTAAACCAGGATAATTTGCAAACATTTGTGCACACACTGCAAGCAAACTGGTTGATGTCTTCACTATTGTGAACTATTTTAAGCAATGGGAGAGCCTACTAGAAGTGGCCTATGATAACTGGATTTGTTTATAATGTTGGTTCAATTTAGTAAAATACCAATTACATATTACAAGTTCAATTAACCAAAAAGATACATTTTCCATATACACAGTATCTAGCCGTGCAGCTACATTTTGTATATGAGCCCCGTTTCTAAGATAGCTGAGTTTTCAGCTGCTCGGGTTGAATACATCTTTGTTGCTTCTCAAAGCATCGAACAATTCTATTTGAAAATCTCAACAGCAACATGTCTTTGCAGAATAATGTCCTGGCTTCTCTGAATAAATCACAGACCTCACTGAGAACACTCTTCATACTTTCTTCCAGAGAAACAGTCCTGACATTTTCTGACAATGATGTTTGAGGACCATCTTGAGTAACTGGGATTACATGTAGCAAAAACTTTACTGCACTCCGCTAAATAGCACTTTGCAATCTGTAAGGAAAAACTGAAGTTAAAGTGTTTAAAAGACAAATTTTGAGTTGAAATTTTGAAAAAAAAAAAAATAGTTCCTGAACTTTTGTCACCTAAAACTGTTTCATAGCAGAGTCAAAAGATTTCTGTTTTAATAAGGGAAGTTAATGCGGAGTGTCAATGAAACAGCCTATTTGTGTGATGTCCTGTTGTGTTCTTAAACCCCCTACAAAGCACAAGTAGACTCTATATTTCACAAATACTGTTTTCCGTCAGATCATTTATAGATAACCACGTTTCCGACCGCACTTGAAGGCAGCTTCATTTCACGGAAAAACAAAAGAGACGAGCGAGACATAGCGAGTGCTTTGTTTTAGCTGGAAACATTCAGCTTTTACACAAACTCCTGGGCAGTTTAGTGCTTGTTTAGTGTTTTAAAACTTTCTTGTGGCTAGATAGAGGCAGTGAGGTTTCCTGTTTACTATACGGCAGGGGTCTTTAACGTTTTTTTAGGCCAAGGACCCCTTAGCTGAAAGAGAGACAGAGTAGGGACCCCCTACTGCTGTACATTTATTACATAAAATTAAGTTGCATGTTAAACTGGGCCAAATGAATGAAAATTACTGGATATTAATATATAATTTATACATCATGTTGTAATGCTAAACATAATGCATATGTGGAAGGCACTGTTAATCATTAAGCTTAACTGTATGGCTAGCATTAGTGGCTACCTTACCTATAGTAGGCTTATCTTTAATGTGTAACTTAAATGTTTTTTTGTTTTTTCCAATTCATATTTGCTCTATTTATATTATTGTATATTTTTGGACTAGTCTATTTTTTGAATAAAGAAACTTTCAAAAACTAACTCTGAGGACCCCCTATAGACCCTTTGCACGTGACGTCACGCTCCACTCACGCGAATTATGAACGCCATGACGGACGGCGGAAGAGCTATGCTGTAGATGGAATGCTAAACTTGTACGTTTTCGTTCATGTTTGTGTTCTCACATTCACAATCTGCAGAGTAATCCTCACCAACACAAACATGCAGAGTAATCCTCACCAACACAAACATGTGTATGTATTGCCTTTCTGTTTTAAATGAGTGGTAAATAAAATGATCCTCAACCAGCTAGTTGCCATGCTAACTAGCTGTCCTGCTAACAGGTCCAACCCGATGATGACCCACATAACTAGCTAACATCGGTTATTCACTGACTAGGTACATATCCAAAAAGAAAGCCGTTCCCTTGATCATTTAACTTAACACACATACAAAAAATATCGGTTAAATTAAAGATGACATGGCATGGAAACTAGCTTCAGAAAGGCCAACAAAACAAGTTAATTGCGGTTCTGCTGAGCTCCTTACCCCGGCTAGCTGACGAGCTAGCTGCAGCTAGCTTTGGACTGCTCGCTAGCTGCTGCCCATCGCGTCGTAATATCCACCGGTCAAATCTAAACGTAGACTACACAGGCTGGTAAGCATCCAGACTTTTAAAAGCTTTGAGATCAGCACCAATATATGGGGATACCCCGTTTACCACATACAGTCAGGTCCATAAATATTGGGACATCGACACAATTCTAATCTTTTTGGCTCTATACACCACCACAATGGAGTTGAAATGAAATGAACAAGATGTGCTTTAACTGCAGACTTTCAGCTTTAATTTGAGGGTATTGACATTCAAATCAGGTGAATGGTGTAGGAATTGCAACAGTTTGTATATGTGCCTCCCACTTTTTAAGGGACCAAAAGTAATGGGACAGATTAACAATCATAAATCAAACTTTCACTTTTTAATACTTGGTTGCAAATCCTTTGCAATCAATTACAGCCTGAAGTCTGGAACGCATAGACATCACCAGACGCTGGGTTTCATCCCTGGTGATGCTCTGCCAGGCCTCTAATGCAACTGTCTTCAGTTCCTGCTTGTTCTTGGGGCATTTTCCCTTCAGTTTTGTCTTCAGCAAGTGAAATGCATGCTCAATCGGATTCAGGTCAAGTGATTGACTTGGCCATTGCATAACATTCCACTTCTTTCCCTTAAAAAACTCTTTGGTTGCTTTCGCAGTATGCTTCGGGTCATTGTCCATCTGCACTGTGAAGCGCCTCCAATGAGTTCTGAAGCATTTGGCTGAATATGAGCAGATAATATTGCCCGAAACACTTCAGAATTCATCCTGCTGCTTTTGTCAGCAGTCACATCATCAATAAATACAAGAGAACCAGTTCCATTGGCAGCCATACATGCCCACACCATGACACTACAACCACCATACTTCACTGATGAGGTGGTATGCTTTGGATCATGAGCAGTTCCTTTCCTTCTCCATACTCTTCTCTTCCCATCACTCTGGTACAAGTTGATCTTTGTCTCATCTGTCCATAGGATGTTGTTCCAGAAATGTGAAGGCTTTTTTTAGATGTTGTTTGGCAAACTCTAATCTGGCCTTCCTGTTTTTTGAGGCTCACCAATGGTTTACATCTTGTAGTGAACCCTCTGTATTCACTCTGGTGAAGTCTTCTCTGATTGTTGACTTTGACACAAATACACCTACCTCCTGGAGAGTGTTCTTGATCTGGCCAACTGTTGTGAAGGGTGTTTTCTTCACCAGGAAAGTATTCTTCGGTCATCCACCACAGTTGTTTTCCGTGGTCTTCCGGGTCTTTTGGTATTGCTGAGCTCACCGGTGCGTTCTTTCTTTTTAAGAATGTTCCAAACAGTTGATTTGGCCACACCTAATGTTTTTGCTATCTCTCTGATGGGTTTGTTTAGATTTTTCAGCCTAATGATGGCTTGCTTCACTGATAGTGACAGCTCTTTGGATCTCATATTGAGAGTTGACAGCAACAGATTCCAAATGCAAATAGCACACTTGAAATGAACTCTGGACCTTATATCTGCTCCTTGTAAATGGGATAATGAGGGAATAACACACACCTGGCCATGGAACAGCTGAGCAGCCAATTGTCCCATTACTTTTGGTCCCTTAAAAAGTGGGAGGCACATATACAAACTGTTGTAATTCCTACACCGTGCACCTGATTTGGATGTAAATACCCTCAAATTAAAGCTGAAAGTCTGCAGTTAAAGCACATCTTGTTCGTTTCATTTCAACTCCATTGTGGTGGTGTATAGAGCCAAAAAGATTAGAATTGTGTCGATGTCCCAATATTTATGGACCTGACTGTAGTGGTACTGATCATGGGGACTGAAGTCGGGCAGACTCTGTGATTTAATGAGGTCCGTGAAAACGGAGGGAGGAAGAATTAAGGCTCGGTATCCAATCCTGCTATCTCCAACTTCTCCAAATACTGCTCTTTGTGAGCACTTACCAGATGCCCTACCTCGACCGATAACGGCACGACAACTTGTTGTTCAATAGAAGAAGCCATAAATACAGTTTATTTAGTGTTATGTATTTCAAACTGATTGAAGCTATGAAACTTTCCGCTCGTCTACTACTGTTTAGCCTGTGCTTCCGCCGTCCGTCATGGCGTCGTCACGTGGTCGTGGTCACGTGTTTGCAAAGGGTCTATTGATCACGGACGCCTTGTTGAATATCTCTGCTGTACTGGATTCTCATACTGCCTCAAACCGTAACTCAAAACACACCGACAAGTCTGATTTCCGGTTACATGATTGGCCACCGCAGTGTGATGTCGGGTTGAGTTTCTCCAAAAGTTGAGTCGATGACGTTTTTGCCGGACCGTCGGACGGCCAATGCAGGCTGTCTGAACGCGGCCTTAACCTTAAGTTGTTGGGTAACATCATATATCAACTGCTACATAGCGATTTTTATATATTTCTTTAGGGGAAAACATTTGAAATGATTGCATTGCATTCCGAAGTTTGTTGCTACGTCAGAAACCATTTCACAGCTTCTGCTGAGATGGTGTATTTCCAAGTGAAAATGTTTTGTGAGGGTTTAAATTGTCCAGTTAGCTCTTACTTGGCCATGCAGTGGTAAAACACCTTAGCCAAATTTCTTTCTCGATTTCCTTCCATTCCAGGTTTACAACTCATACATAAGTTATGATTGATGTCTCGCAGGCCTACTTAGGGCAGACAAAGACAAGAAACGAGAGCATTCACCTTCAATTACTGTCATCCAGATAAAGTGCTCACGGCACACTAACCAAGCTGGCGCCGTGCCCTTTTAACAAGCTTAAATCAATTAAGACAAAATGATCAATTTACTCCAGTAATTAGCCCGTGCATTAGCGGTTATTACCACGAAACACATTTATTCGTCAGTTCTGTTTCTTCACCTCCACTCCCTCTCAAGACCATGCACTTGATTCTAAATGGGAAGTGTGCAATCAGCTAAATTGAATTTAATTGATTAAATAATTAGACAGATTTAAATGAGTCAATTAATGAGTCAATTATAGAAGAACAGGCGGATGGGGGGGGTGTATCCCGTGGGTTTCAGGGGTTTATTAATAACAACAGGGATTTGAACATCTTGGCACCAGGGAAACGTAATCCCTCACTGTCTCTCTAACCCAGAAAAGCTTTGCTCCAAGGAGACTCAGTCAGAAAACTTAATGCAGTGTCTCAGTCTACACTCACCAGAAAGAAAAGTATAACACACAATGGGAACATGATGTCTGTTTTATTGCACTGAGTAAGCATTTTTGATGTGTCAATTCTGCTAATGATCACATTTCGTAAACATGCACCCACTGTTGTGCAGGGGGCATTAATCAAATTCCAATATGTTTCTGCAGTTTTAAGAAGGTTTTCTGAATCTGACTTGGAACATTTATACAAGCGAGTGCAGGAAAAAAGTAAGAGAAGGTAATGATAAGAATACAAAAATATCCTTTCTGGAGGCCCATTCAGTAGTGAGCCGTGACTCTTAACCCTTGGCTCTCTGACACCCCCTTCCCTCCTCGGGGGAAAAAAGCAAACTACCAGCCTAGCTTATTGTGTCCTCTCTATAGTACTGCAAAAGTTTAGTTATGACAATTCCAGCTCTGAAACAAAAATGAAGATGCTAGTCCAGCATCAGCATCGCAAGGAGCAAACAGCACAGAGAGAGTGAGATTTATCACCAAAACAACAAAAAAACTGGTTTCTTAAGCAAAATGCAAATCATCCTTAGAAAGAATTACATCATCACACAAGCTGTGTGTGCACTTCAGAATGTGGTGACAACAGGCTCGGGTGCAAAACCCATGACAGCCCCCATCTCCTACTACACAAAACCTCCTGAATGTCATGTCCCTACACATCATGACATCGTGCACACAGACACACACTTCATACCATGGACAGTAAACAGTGATCACGGCATTTTGAAACCCAGCACCAAACAAGCAATTATGTTAATAAACCATAATATTAGTTTGGCCCAGCGGCCTATTAAATGTATATGTATTTTATGGCTTATTTGGGAAAATGGTCATTATGCAGAATTAATTATTAGAATATCTGATGAATTGGGGTCATTTTTGTATTTATTCCAGTAAATATATTACATAATATGGACCTTTTAAGTATTTTTAGAATATATTAGGCCCTTTCTGACGGTTCCTCACTGGGCACATTAGTTACAGAGGATACATGCAATGTGTTGGAACTATTGGCTGCATAACATTTTTTTTAATATTAATTCCAAATATTTGTGATCTGTGTCATGCATTTGCTGCAATGAGCCATTTGGGAATCAATTATGCGTATTGCTTTCATCCTTTAAGACACTATCATGATAAATTGTAATTTGACATGAGTGATAGTAGTTCCCGCTAATGGTGTTCTTCACCTTGCCCCAAAACTTTACAATACAACTGTAGAACTGTATTTAGTTAACTTTCCCTGGATGAAAAAGTACTTTAAAAATAAAACAAAAATAAGGTTTCAAAGTTTGTTTCCATCCCATTGATTCTTTGATTTTTTTTTTCTCAGACAGTTCATACTGTTTTCTCTTCTCTCAGATTGATTACACTCTCCAGTAATGAGACAGCAGAGTTTAGAGGTTTTCTCATCACAAAGCGACAAGGTAAAAAATATGAAAGACACCCTCAATCAGTCACTCATATGGAGTCTGTCAGTTTGAATAACTTCAGAGCAATCTGGTAAATATGTGAGGCTGGATGCTTTAATGGTAACTGATTGATATTTGAAGTGGCTCTGAAACAGTCCTGCTGCCATGAAAATTCGTGTGCACGGCCTCAGCCAAGTGAACTTACAGTATAAACTACTCTCAACACACTCTTTAAACACAGGTTTGATCGTCCTGAATTACCAGTCGGTGTATGCAAAACAGAAGTGCATTCCATTCCTATCAATTGAGACGTCACACATTTGTCCAGAATCCTCCATCAGTGAATTACAGGTGACGTGGAGACCGTGATGGGTAATTTTCTTGGCCAACAGTAATGGATCAAATCTTAAAGTGGCTCCACAGAGAACATAAAATTTGATACTTGCAAGCTTGAAAAGCGAATGTCCAATAGTCTATATCCCCGACGTTCCACTTCTGAGATTGCGCCGGTGTCGCCGGAAATTCCACTGGATGTCCTTCTTTTCGGTCAGATGTCCGTTACCTTCCGCTTTCTTTGTGTTGTAGTTCTAAACTCTGGTGGATTTATGAGGACTATGGTTAACTGCTCCTCAGATCTCTGCAGGGTAAATCCAGACAGCTAGCTAGACTATCTGTCCAATCTGAGTTTTCTGTTGCACGACTAAAACAACTTTTGAACGTACACGTTCCTCCCTGAGGATATTTTGCAGCAGCACCATGACTCTGTCCGGTGGCCGCCCAAGAAAATTGTGATTGGTTTAAAGAAATGACAATAAACCAGAGCATGTTTTTCTCCTATCCCGAAATGTTGTGTGGACTCGCCAGACCCTCCTCCGCAGCACTGTGGAGGAAGGTCTGGCAAAGCGAGACTAAATGTGCAGAGAAACCTCTCCAACCACATGTTTACGATACTATACAACTTTATTGTCAGATCATACCAAAATTCATTTGCATTCCCAAGCAACTCCGCTCAAAAGAAGAAATAAATAGAAAAAGATTGCACAGTATGTTCGCTTTCGAATGTCATCATGTCTGGGGGGAGGGAACAAACTTCAGTGCTACTTGAGTGCTGTGGCAAAGATGGGGTGTGTGAAAAGAAACTGTGGCACTCAGCATTTAACACATTGTCTAACCAATTTTCTGGGGGAAACCATGTTTGCTTGATGTGTTTTTCATACTGTAAAACACAGGATTTACCTTTGGGTATACAGTGAGAACTGCATGTTTTACTTTTTTGGTTCCCTGTAGTATAAAGGATCAAAGTCCAACTAATAATATGCTACAGAATACGCTATGGATATTCCCCACATCTTTTTCAGATACTTTTTCTTATTGTGATGGTGTATGCAGTTGTTTTCAGTTCCATCTTAAATGTTTAATTAGTGAGGAGGATGTGATGTGTGGTCCGCCATGTTGGAAAACTCAATTTGGATCTACATTTTTTTTTTTTAAACTTGCTACCTTCGAACTTTGGGAGAGAAGAACATGTAATATTAAAGGTTTTTTTTTTCTTTTTTTTTCTACATGGACCCTTTTTCCCAAGCATGGTGTCTACGTGACTAATGTGAACAACAATCTTTGAAATTGGTCCAGTATTGAGCGAGAACACTTTACCTATTAACGGCAAACCGGGCTGCAATGTAATCCTATAGGCCAAATGTGCATCGTCAATTTCTGTCTGTAACATTTGTGATCACAGTTGTAACTGATAATGCAAAATTTAGGCAAATCTACTGTAGACATAAAACACATCAATTTGCTCAGCATACTATTACTATTACTACTATACTATTTAATGAAGTAGACAACAGTCCAAGTTGTTTGTTTCAAACATTTCTAAATCTGAAGGATTTTACAGAGTCATTGGAATGAAATCACAGCGATCCCTCATAAACAGTAAGACAACAGTATGAGGAATATTGAAAGGGCACTGTCAAGTTTTGTTATTTAAAAAAATTGACTGAGAGCCTGTTTGCGCTATTTCAAACTGCTTAGATTTTGGTGTAGAATACCAACAGGGCTGAGAAAAAATGGTGTGGTGGTGAAGGAATGTGCTCCATCTATTGCTGGAAACACAGAAGGGATAGTCTTTGTTCAAGAGTGAAACACTCTCTCCAAAAGTCAGAAACCATTTTTCACGCTTTCAGACTGTCCAAACAGCTCTTCTGAGAGATGTGTCGCTTTATGTGCAATGATCTGTGTGTGTTTGTAACCCTCTCTGCTTAGTGTACAGTGATCTATAAACTGCCGGAGAAATTAGTGAGAGCTCCGCAGGGAGGGCACCACACAGCAGACATCCTTTGATCCTTTGAAAGTAGACAGAGAAAGGTTTGGAGTCAAAGTTTTTATTTAACAGAGTATGTTTCCCTTTCTGAAGCATTTTTCAAACACACACACACACACACACACACACACACACACACACACACACACACACACACACACAGGATTGTATTTGGTTTTCAACCTCCGTGATATGTCTCTCATTAATCTGAATGCAACCATGATTGCACAGAAAGCACACACATTCTGTGGCTGTTAAGGCCTTTAAACATATAATCACTCACACATATGCACATAGAGAGAAACCACATCTCCTCTTCTGCCATCCTGGGGTTATGTCAGTCTTTGATGTGTTTGGAGGAAGTTTTTACAGCTGGGAGTGCCAGAGCTATTGATGTGTGTGTGTGTGTGTGTGTGTGTGTGTGTGTGTGTGTGTGTGTGTGTGTGTGTGTGTGTGCACGCGCATGTGCGTGTGTACATAATGGCTATAGTCTGGATGAGTGTGTTTGCCGTGTGTGCGGGCGCCTTCTGTCTGAACTCTCTGTAAATTGTACATGTTCATTCCCGAAAGACATCCATACCAGCAAGATTTTTTTCCGTCTAATCTATAAAACCTACTGACAGAGAATGAAAGAAAGAGACAATAAAAAATGAGGAAAGGTAGAAAACATTTCTGTACCAGCAGCTTTAGGATCCATAGTGACATACATTTGTGTGTGTGTGTGTGTGTGAGAGTGTTTGCGTGTGTGCTGGTGTGCGTGTGCGCAAAGGATCACATAGCTTAAAAACTAATTCATAAACTGGATGAATACTTTTACCAGCAGCTGTAGTAGTAGCAGTCACAGCAGTAAATAGGTGTGTCACATGTGCATCGGTTCGATTACTGTAGACTTCCGCTGTGACCACTTGCAAAAGAAGCAGTGCTGTTGTTACATCAGCATTTTCCTGTTTCCAGCACTTCCACAGCATTTCCTCCAGCACCACCATGAGGTTAAAGGTCCCATGGCATGACATTTTCACTTTATGAGGTTTTTTAACATTAATGTGAGTTCCCCTAGCCTGTCTATGGTCCCCCAGTGGCTAGAAATGGTGATAGGTGTAAACCGAGCTCTGGGTATCCTGCTCCGCCTTTGAGAAAATGAAAGCTCAGATGGGCCAATCTCGAATCTCCTCCTTATGACGTCATGAGGGCAAATATTACCTCCCCTTTCTCTGCTTTGCCCGCCCAGAGAATTTGGCCCGCCCATGAGAAAGAGAGAGACATCATGGCTTGAAAACAAGCGAAGCATGGCAGTTGGTCAAGGCCACACACCCACCCTCCACCTTGCCCCCCCTCTCTCCTCCTCAATAACATTTAAAATGGCTGTAATTCTGCACCAAGGCAGAATTTCAGGAAATAGACTACAGATACAGTATTATGGGACCACTAAGGTCTATATGAAAGCATCCAAAAAGCAGCATGTCATAGGACCTTTAAAATTTGTGGTTTTGAGTGAAACATCTTTGTGTTTCGTGCTAATTAGCTAATGTTAGCACGCCAAACTAATGTGGTAAATATGATAAATATTATCTACCAAACAACAACATGTTAACATTGATTACTCTAATCAGAGAGAAAAGTATTCATATTGGATAGATTGCCATAAAGTTTTCAGACATTTATGTTCCCACCAGGATGAATTCATTTAACCTTGTATCTGTGACCAAAACAACAGCACAGAGTCGCTAGCATGGCTGTACTGTAGACTCTTAGGCCACGTTCAGATTAGATCAGACGGTCCGGCTAAAATGGCAGTCCTCCTATTTATTTGAATGTGGTACATTTCCAGGATAATTGCCTGACATTGATGTCCCTCGCCTTCCGCTCTCTCTCTCTCTCTGCGTTGACGTTCTCGAACTCTGTTCGCTTCGGGAAACAACACTAACCTTCCAGCTAGCAAGCTACATGCTGAAAATGGCAAGTTTTATAGTAAATTGTTGTCGTATATATTGCAGGCCTGCTTGATTCTTCGAGGAATGATTGTAAAGATTTATAAAGAATATGTTTACGGCAGTAACTCTCTAACTGGGACGTTTTGGGACCGATTGGTGGGATTGCTGTGGACAAAGTACACACGGCGGTATACTGGTAAGAGCAAATGAGGTTTAATCATGTATCCAGCTAATTTAATTTGCTCATGTTACTGTATTGTGTGAACAGTTAACTTCATTCAAAGCTTTAGTGCGTAACTATTAATGAACGTCCGTTACATTCAAGCCATTGCCAAATGAGTTGCTACAAAGCTTATTAAGACTATCAGCTCCACACAACTCTCTCTGTATTTCTCAGTGTGACTATGTTCAGAAGATTGTGTCATCCGCTGACTTCCCCGCGCAGAAACTCAAGTGAAGATAATTACCTCTTCTGAAGAGTCCATCATGTTTTTTTAATCCTCCGTGTTGTCCTTGGTTACTAGAAACTGCGTAGAGGAAGGGTGGGGGCGGTGCACGATCACAGAAGGCTTGTATCATGTGGACGCGCCGACAGTTTTGTTGTCATTACTTAGAATTCCTCATGGGGGCGACAGAAACTACGCACTATAGCGTTAATATTGTATGTGACGTTTTCTTTTGCGGGGTGCAAACGTTCCACCAAAACAAGTTCCTTCGCGAGACTATTTAGCAGCGCCACCATCTCTGCGCTTAGCGCCGCCCAAGACAATTGTGATTGCTTTAAAGAAATGCAAACAACCCAGAGCGTTTCAGTGGGCTTTGGAGCGTGGCAAAGTGAGACTATCAATCATGTAGTCTCTCAGCAGTCAGACATTTAATGTAAATAATGCTTTTGGGAATAAATTATCTTTTTAATTCTTTCCCCATTTACAGTCATGCTCATTCCTTTAATGGAAAAGTTGACTGGTAAAAACCGGAGGGAGAGAGAGTTGAGTGAGAGTTTTAAAAACCTTTTTTGTGTCATTAAGAGCAAAACATTGGGTTGAAATACATGATGGGTAAAAATGGTGTGGAAAAGTTGTTTAATTGTTCGGTTATTTTAACACATGCCATTGAAAAACAAAGGAAAAGGCTTTCTGACGTGAAGTGTGACTTGAGTAGAATTCAGAGTAAAGGGGCCGAGCTCCGACAGTGGCGAAGGCCCTATTGGAACTGAAGGAATTATTATTCTTTTTTTCCCGGCAAATGAATTGCCTTTTTGAGGCGCCCAAAAATGGCTCGCTAGTGCCCCCCAACAAAGTTAAAAAAATTGAGCCCCTGCATTGCGTTTAACGCAGACTCACAAAACTTGGTAGACATATGTAGCATGTCCAGACGTACAAAAAAGCTCATTAGAGCCATACCCTAAACCCAACAGGAAGTCTGCCATTTTGAATTGAATGTTCGAAATTAGTGCGATTTTGGCCATTTCCACATGAAAATCATCCAAAAGTACGACATGTACTTTAACAAACTCCTCCTACAGATTTAATCCGATCAACTTCAAATTTGGTCTGTGCCATCTTAAGACATTAAAGATGAAAAGTTATTAAAAGAAAAACTTTTCGTCAAACGTGTGGCCGTGGCGTGGCGGCCATTTTGTGCGTTTTGCCATCAAAACAGGAAGTGGGTGTAACTTCGAGTGTACATTGTCCAATTGACTCGAAACTTTTCATGATTCATAAGACTCTAACTCTGAGGACATTTACCAGACAAAATTGACTCGAAATCATAGCGACCCCCTAGTGGCAACAGGAAGTAGGCCTAAAAGTCAAGGTGCTATACTTTAACGAACTCCTCCTAGAAATTTTATCGGATGGACTTCAAATTTGGTCTGTGCCATCTTAAGACATTAAAGATGAAAAGTTATTAAAAGAAAAACTTTTCGTCAAACGTGTGGCCGTGGCGTGGCGGCCATTTTGAGTGTTTAGCAATGAATGAGAAAGTGGCTGTAACTAGTGTTACATAACAGTGTACATTGTCATATCTGCTTGAAATTTCCCACAATCAACAAGAGTCCAGGCCTGAGGACATATACAGGCCAATATTGACTTTTGGTCATAGTGCCCCCCCGCTGGCAACAGGATATCAGCCTTATATGACAAACATCATCTGATTTACATGAAACTTATAATGTGTGGTCTACATGTGATACTGAGCCACCCCCAATACTTTAACCATGCCCCTTACTCAGGCTACGCCCCCTTTCATAACTGGTGACCCGTTTAAGGTAGTCTTGTATGAGGTATCAATGAACTCAGCAGAGAATTCCTTCTTCATTGGTGACGGTTTGGCCCGCCCCCCTATGCTTAAGCCACGCCCCTTTCATAACTGGTGACCCATTTAAGGTAGAGCCTTGTGTGAGGTATCATTGAACTCAGCAGAGAGTTTCCTTTTGATTGGTGATGTCTGCCCCGCCCCCATGATTTAGCCACGCCCCCTTTCACAGCTAATGAACTGCAGGATGTAGAGTCTTGTGTGAGGTATCATTTAACTCAGCTGGGAGTTTCCTTTTCAGCTGTGATGATTTGCAGTGTCTGAGTGCCACGCTAATGTACGGTCGCAAGAAGCGGCGTCCGACGCACGCAGAGGTACGAGGGCTGTCCAACGCTGCTTCCAGCTTTAATTGTAGTTATTTTTATGTATATTTAAGGCTTTTAGGCAGCAAAGTTGAGGTACAGAGAGAGACAAAAATGTCAATTGAGAAATGTATGCAGACATATAAAAGACTTTGAAAATGCATTTCATGAACCATCTTTAGTCTCTGCGTGGTATATATGATTATTTTTTTAACAATCTGGTATAAATTCAAAAAACATCATTAAGTCAGGTTGTGGTGTTTTAGTCTCTCAAATCAAATCAAATCAAAGAAGAAAAGCAAAGAGCAGAAGAAGAAGGAATTAGAGAGTAACATCTTTAGCAAACAAAGCCACAATTATAGCAGCATTCAAAAATCATACAGAATCAAGTTCACCATAGAAGAGTTGGCGAGATAATTTAACGTAAATCCAATAGACCTAAAAGCAATGCACTTAAAATAAATGTTTTCATAGAATAAAATGACAATTAGTGCAGTAAATGTTACTGACTGAAGTTAAGTAAAAGGCACAGGTTCCTGTAAGACTAAATGAAATAAATAATTAGTATAATATTATATTCATATATATATATATATATATATATATATAAATGTTTTTGTTTTTAAGATATTTTTTGGGGCGTTTTAGGCCTTTAATCGACATCTGAAGACAGGAATGGGGAAAGAGAGGGGGGATGGGCCACCAGTCGGAATCGAACCCGTGGCCGCTGCGGTAACGACTGAGCCCTTGTACATGGGGTGCAAGCTCAACCAGGTGAACTACCAGGGCACCCCTATACCATTTCTGCTAACTTCTGAAGCATTGAGGATATCCTGGCAGCTAATGTCATTAGGCTATGTTCACACTTGGCATCTTTTTTGACAAGAAAAAGGTGACTATGGCACTTTTGTAGTAAAAAAAAAAAAAGCTGGCAGCATTTTTGTTCCAAAAAGTCTTTTGTTGCTATAACACACTACTGCTACAGTATCCTAGAGCGCTATGTGGAGCAGTGCTACTAATGTTAGATAAAACAAAGCAGTGGAGCGAGCTAGAGAAAGATCATAGAGAGAGAGAGAGAGAGAGAGAGAGAGCGGTGCTAAAGCTAGATAAAACAAAGTGATGGAGCAAGCTAGAGAAAGAACAGAGAGAGGGAGCGGTGCTAACATTAGATAAAACAAAGTGGTGGAGCGAGCTAGAGTAAAAACAGAGAAAGAGAGAGTGGTGCTAATGTTACATAAAACAAAGTGGTGGAACGAGCTAGAGAAAAAACAGAGAAAGAGAGAGTGCTGCTAACGTTACATAAAACAAAGCGAGTTCCCTGTACAGAGAGCACCTGGTCATATCCTATAACCCGTTGCGCTCCGACTCCATTTTTTCTTGTTGCTATGAAAACGACAGGTCTGGCTACTTCGCTTGTCATTGGTCGCCTGTCAAAAAAACGCTTGACGTGGAACATGGTTTTTTTTCCAGAAAAGTTGAACTTTTTTCAACTTCAAAAAGACGCCCTAAGCTGCAGAAAAAAAGTCGGTGGTGGTGTTTAAAAAAGTGCCAGCGACTTTTTTGATAACATGGTTTACTCCATAGGATTATAATGTAAAACAGACGCTGGCAGCTTAAAAAAAGACGCCAAGTGTGAACATAGCCTTAGAACCAAGACCCAGGAACAGCGCCATGTCTTAAAGCAACCATGGGCTTAGCGGTCAAGGGTGGAACTGCAACCCTCTGGCCCAGAAAGACTTTTCCCATAGCCTGCATGGCGAAAGAAGCTTTTATATTTCAGCCGATGTCTGTCTGGGTACATCATGTCCTTGTTTAAAACGTCATGTTTTGAACATTTTTAAAGGAATACGCCACTGTTTGTTGAAATAGGGTTATTCACCATCTCCTCCATATTTATATAGGTTGGCAAACGCATTTTCTGTCTCAGTGCATGCATTGTCTTAGTCCGGCAGTGCCGCCGCTAGCTTAGCTTAGCATAGCATAGTGAATGGAATCCTTTGTTGCCGGTTAGCATGTCGTGTTTTTTAAACTAAGCCATTGCATCACTGCTTGTTTTTTGACTCTCTTCTGATCCGTTTTAACGATTCTAAGTAGGTTTAGTCTCGTGAATCAACAGATATGGTCAGTAAGGGGAGTTCCAGAGCACAAAGCTGCTGATTCAGACAGTGACACAGGCGATTATGTATATTCAGTTAAGCTTGAGGATTTGGTGGAAACGGTTTGCTTAGCCTGGAAAGCGCACATTGCTGTATTGTGTGAACAGTTAACTTTATTTATTATATTATGTGTCTTTTTCTTTTGCGGGGTGCAAATGTTCCACTAAAACAAGTTGGTTTGTTTGTTCAAATACTGAACATCTCTACTGAGCAACTGAACTGAACTTAAGTTCATACTGTTTAGAAAGCGTTTTACGCACCTAAAAGTTGTTACGAGACCTAAGTCAAAGAAATGTTTTCCCCGAGTTGGATTTAGAGACTCTTTTTCTTTCTATCCACCACACACACACACACACACACACACACACACACACACACACACACACACACACACACACACACACACACACACACACACACACACACACACACACTAGTCACTGTTGTCCTCAAAGGGATACCCTCTCATTGTCTTTCTCCTTCCCTCAGCTCAGCTCTTCTCTCACAAATCTAATTTGATCTTTTATTTGGCAAAAAGCCAGCCTGCTTCAGGCTGTGTGTGAGTGTGTGTGTGTGTGTGTGTGTGTGTGTGTGTGTGTGTGTGTGTGTGTGTGTGTTTTAACTCCCATAACCTTGAACCTACTTGTTGTCGCATGCAGCTCTGGGGAAGTCCAGTTCTTGTCCAAATCTCCCGCCTCCAGTCATTGGCTGAGTCAGGACTACTTTTTAAATTTACTGCCTCTGATTGGTTCACATGGTGATGGGAGACAGTGGAGGTGCCAGAGGAGATGAGAGGAGAAAGAAGAGTGTATTGGGGTATGATCATGGATGTATTAACAAAAAATGGTGCTCCATTCATTCCATTTAAAGTTGCTCAGGCGCGTATGTTGGATAGGCTTCTTCAGAAAGAAACAAGCTAAAATGTTGTTAAGTTGTATATTAACATTGTGATCAATCCAAAATTGCATCCAAGCTCTCAAAAATTGTAAAGAGAAATGGAAAGGGTGATGGGAAAGATGGCATGCGGGAGCAACAAGGGTTAATAGTGTGATAGTAGAGGACAGGAAATGAGAGAATGGAAGTGGAGCAAAGGGTAGAGGTTATTCCTCTCTTTTTTAATTGCCATCTCTTCTTTCTCCATCTGTAGTCATGTTCTCCTCTTCTTCCCTTTGTGACTCCTGCTTTTTTAATGAAGGCGAGCCTCAATAACACAGACTGGTGCAGTCACTGGAGACTGGGCAGACTGACAGGGTTACACACACACACACACACACACACACAGACACAGACACAGAGAGAGAGAGAGAGAGAGAGAGAGAGAGAGAGAGAGAGAGAGAGAGAGAGACATTGACTGCATCCAGAGAAAGTGAAAATGAAGGAGATAGTAAGAGTATGGCAATAGAGTGGCACACAGAAAGAGAAGAGGGATAAGTGGAGGATAAAAACAAAAATAGACAGAGAAAAGGCAAAAGCAAATCGATACAACCACATCTAAGTAGCATCATGTCTGGTACAAACACTGGATCATCAGACTTTTATTTCCATACAACCTACTGGGTCAGCCAAACTGTTTTAGAAACTGTCAGGCTGGTATCCTCACATAACATTTTTATATAATGAATACAATTTCAATAATGATATCCACTGAAAAGGCTGATCAATACAACAGCATAAACGGTATACTCTACTGATAATCTATCTTTTGAGTATCTTTTATAGTATTTGAGAATACTTCCTGCCTGTAGGTGTGAAAGGTGGGCGTAAAATGTTTGACCACTTTCAATAACGGCAGTTACAATGGATTTCAATGGAGACCAAGAGGCATGGGAACAGTTAGTTAGTTAGTTATGTTTTATTTCTGTGTCATGCCAAACATTTTGGCCCATCCCACATGGGATTACAAGACACCACAAATTTACTTATTTAACAAACATCTTCCTGTCGCATATACAAATCATTCGGAGAAATACATGAATACAAATATATACATATACACACATATACACATACATATATGTATATACACGTACACACACACACACACACACACACCACACACAAACAACAAATTCTCATCTACAATTCATCTTGATAAAAAGCTTTTTTCCTCTTCTCCCAATCTTTATCTAGATAATTGGCTAATTTATATGTTTCATATGTGAACAGCCATCTCAGTCTTTGAGCATCATCCATATTTACCAAGTCAATCTCTGCTTTTATCCGACGAAACAAAAAATAACGCTGTTCACAATAAAAAGGACAATAGAAAACAAAATGGAACTCATTTTCTATATCATTCAAACAACACATGGGAAAGATCCGTTTTTCCTCTTCTACATTAACATATCGTCCTGTTTCAACAGTCAAAGGTAAAACACCAGATCTCAACTGAGCACACAGAGATCTTTGCCTTTTTGACAAATTATATACAACATAATTCTCAGTGCCATATTCTGGTTTTATCATTACGAAAGTACGCAATTTTGGCTTAGCCCATATATCATCGGCCCACTGCTGTTTGTCTTTAGCAAACACAGATTCTTTAAACAAACCAATATTCAGCTTTTCATTATTAAGAAACAACTCACCAAAACCATAATTACAAAACAATTTGCATATGTCGTTAGACCAAGGACCAAGAGTGTGTTTATCCCAGAGAAATATTTTCCTTGTCAACCTATTTGCGTCCATATCTAATAGACAATTCCATAACTGGGCCATACATATCTTCCAGCAAGCCTCACATGAGTCCCATCCCATGTCTCCCACTATCGCCAATGTATATTTATGCACACCCAGAAACTATGTTATGGCACTATTTTGCACTAATTCACAATTAGATATATTCCTTAGTCCTCTAACACCCACAAGATAATCAAGTATAGGGCACACACAAGCTTGAAACAATTTAGAATGTTTGAAAACTTATGTCTTTCAGATTTTTGCTTTTACCAATGATTCCTCCCAAAACTCTATGTGCTGAATCAGCAAGAACCTTAACACCATTTCTGAAATTCATATGTTCATCAATATAGAAGCCTAGATATTTATGAGTCTACAAAGTTCAGCTTGTATAACCCAATTTTAAACTCATAAGTGCTGCGAGTAGTTAAAGGTTTTCTAAAGTGAATTATTTCTGTTTTCTTTCTATTCTATTCTATATTTCTTTTCTATTGATAAACATTCTCCATTTATTACACCAATCATCAATATAGGAGAGCATCCGCTGCAAATTATCTTCAGATGGAGACAGTAGTACTATGTCATTGAACAAAAGAATACTTATCATTTCATTTCCACATCTTATCCTACCATTCAATGCTTTAATTTCCTTTGCCAAATCATTTATATGAATTGCAAATAATGTGGGAGACAAAGAATCACCTTGTTTTACCCCTGATGATGTTGGAAACCAGTTTGTATGGAGTTCTTTCAATCTTACACATGCTATGGGCTTGTGATAAACAGACTTCAGTGCCATATAAAAATTTCCATTTACCCCATAATCTATAAGTTTATATGCTAACAGATCCCTATTAATCATATCAAAAGCTTTGTGAAAATTGATAAAGCACGAATATGTTGGCTTATTTTCACTTATTCTTTTAGTTATAATTGTAGACAATACAAAAATGTGATCTAGGCATGATCTTGATTTACGGAACCCATTTTGTTCTTCCACAAGGAGCTCTTCTTTCTCTAAATACAACATGAGCCTCTCATTAAGTATTGTAGAATATAGCTTATAAACAATGCTCATTAGACTAATCCCTCTATAATTTAAAGGCACCCTTGGATTTTCATTTTGGGATTTTGGTATCAGATTAATAATTGATTTAAGCCACATAGATGGTATTTTGCCGGATTCAAAACATCCGTTAAATAAATCACACAAAATATCAATAGTTTGGGTGATTTCAGTATTTCATTTGGGATATTTTCAACCCCTGTCGATTTTCCCAATTTAGCTTTATTAATAGCCTTTTGAAGTTCTTCTTTTGTAAGACTATTATTTAGATCCATATTTATCCAATATTCCCCTTTTAAAATGTGGCCCTCTATTACATTTTTCCTCTGACATAAATCCTCGTAGGACCCTCCATCAAAATCAAACGTCTCACAGGAGAAACGATCTTTAAAATCTTTCTCCCACCTATTGATTACATCAGACAGCCCAGTCACTAAACTACCATCATTCCCCAGCACTTCCATGGGCATTTTCCAACTACGCCTTGGCCCTAGTTTATTAATTTCTGACCAAAATCTCTTAGGGTCAGACGTTTGGATTCTCTTCAGGTTTAATACCAATCCTCTTTGATAACGTCTTTTATAGAATCTGTATCTTTTATCAAACCTATTCTGACTATTATTAAAGGTTTCTAATAGTTTCTTCAGAAACATATTTTCTGTTTTACACATAGATTGCCACAATTCTTTTAACTCTTTGTTCCAATAAGGTTTCATATTGAATGGCTTTTTTGTAACCTTATAGTTATCTCCATCTTTATATCTTCTTTAATCAATTTACAAAGGCTGACATACCAGTTATCTAGATTTTCTTGTTCTCTAAAACATAATTGTATATCATTCTTCATTTTCAAAAGGGTTGATTGCTGTAAACTCGAGGATAAGAAGTTAACTGGTAAAGTCCTGCTAACTTTCCTTTTTGTGGATTAATTTTGTAAACTCTCCTGATAAGCTACATGACAGTGAGCCTCAGTCTTTATAAGAAATTTTAACCACAGTAAAGAATGATCTGGGACTCTGCTTCTTTCTCCAATCAAATCCATACAATTTGCCATTTTAATTAAATGATTTGAAACTAAAACTTCAAAATAGTCACATATTTGTAAGCAGTCATATGGTACAAGTATATAATCAACCACCGCTTTACCCTTGATAGATACCGATGTATAGTTATCACTTAGATGACATATCCTCCCATTAACAATACATAACTTAGATTCTTTTAAGAATTCAATCATTGATTCTCCATGCTTATTTACAGAACCATCCAAGAAGGCTCTAGGGGGCATCACATCCACTTCTTTTAGGTAGTCATCAAAAGCATCTATCCTACTGTTGAAATCTCCACACACTAAAATTGCTTCAACTTCTGAACATAAATAAATCTGACTTAGAACATGATTAAAGAAAAAAGAGGCATCCTTTCCCCATACTGACGTTTCAGGTGGCAGGTAACAGGTAAAAACAACAAAACTATAACCTGATTTTAAATGCACAAATTTTAAACCTAGAATACCATCCACCTGTTTGTCTACAACATAAATTTTGTATAATTCCACCAAGTTATTTTTAACAAAAATAAAGAGCCTTTAGGTGCTTTAACATGTTTTGTTCTATTATAACCAAACCATGTATAACCTTCCAAGTCGATTACTTTGTCATCAAATAAATGCGTCTCATTCTGCGAAATAATATCCGGATTTAAAGTATTCAAAATAACACTTCTTAATTTATAGTTACCTACAGTCCATCCGTTAACATTCCAATGTACTAAATAAATGGAATCTTGAGCATGGTGGGTCCGAGAAACAGTTCATCCTCCAGTATCTGGCGTGCGTCGCTGTTACTCCTCATCACGTTTCACAATGTGTCCATTCCCAGTTACAAAAAAATCATTCCCCGATGGGAACTCCTTCAAAATGGTACGAAAGTTCAAATCCAACAGCCTCTCCGCGTGTGATTTTGCCAATCGGATATATACCTTGTTGTATCGATCATCATCCCTTAGCTTGTATTTCCTTCTCAGGAGTGCAACTTTGTCCCCGACTGAAGCCAACTGGATCTTGACCGGGCCCGGTCCGCGATCTCTAGGCTTCAGCCTCTCCACTGCCACCAAGCTGGGCACGGAATCGCACCTGGACACTGTCTGCGTCACCTGTTCACCTTCCTCGAAGAGCAGGCCAAAAACCATTATTCCGGTTTCTGGGTTGAAATCTGTTGCAGCTGTTTTCTTGATATTTTGCTCAATCTGTTCCATGCGAGCTGCCATGATTCCAATCTCCAAATCTAGGCTATTCTGCACTTCTCTAGTTTTTTTTTCAATTTCTACTTTTAGGGCATCTTGATTATCTTTTACAATTTTTATCATCGAATCACGAAAACTGTCAAATTTACTATTAAAGTTCTTGTCCAAGGATACATGTAGACTTCTGATTTTTTCATCAAGCATCTTTTCCAAGTTATCATTCATTCCTGCAATGCGCTCACTCAGTTTCCGTAGCTCTTGTGTGATAGCCTGATTCTCGGTTGTTTCCGTGTTTTTGTCAGCGTTGCTTCTCAGTGTCTTTCCACCTTTCTCCGTCATTGTTGTTTATGGTTGATGTTTCCTCAACACGTTAACCAAGCTGGATCCAAGCTGGAACAAATGTCAGTGTCAAGAATCCACTTCTTTGTCATTGATCTCTATCCTCTGAGCCTTGTGCTTTTGTAGGACATCTGTCGCCACAATCCAAACATTAAAATCTCCTGGGCAGACTGCCAGGAATTATAATAATGAATACTCTGGCTAAGCTTTGGAAGTAGCACATTTAACTTTGTGGAGAATTGGAGTGGACTATTTGTAACATACTGATCAATGACAAAGAAGTGGATTCTTGACACTGACATTTGCACATATAGCGTAGTATAATATAATAATATTAGTAGTATTATTCATTAATTAATTCATTAATTAATTCATTCATATTCATTCATATTTGCGCTATGAATAACCCCATACAATTACATAGAAACCTCTCAAATAAAAAACTCAGGATCACTTTACAATAAGGCTACCTCATGAAGGGTTTAAGAATGGTTTGTAATTAGTTTATTAATTAGGTTAATAACCCTTTATAAATCATGAATAAGATGTTGTAACTCATTAGATTAAATAGGGCAACAGGTACCTGTTGCTTGCCAAATAGTGAGCCCACATGTATCTGTACTGCTAAGCTTTAGAATCAGAATCAGAAAAAAAGTATTAGTAGTAGCACTTACTGGGAATTTGCTTTGGTTTGGTGCATACATATAAACATATTTAAATATTAATATGAAATAAACAAACAATATATACAGAAACAAATAACACATACAAATAACTAAATAACATTAATAAAGAAAAAAGAGGCTGAATATTGGAGGAATGTGCAAAGTTCAGGATACATATATATATATATATATAATTTGTGCAGATGACAGGATTAAGGATTAGAAAATGTTAATGAAATGTTAAATGTTATATGTTAAATGTTAAAATAAATGGTCATCAGAAATGAGATGCCAAGAAACACGAAGATGAATCAACTCAGTGAACCGATACAAAGGATGCTGGCTGAGGGAGAAGACAGAGTAAGCTAAGTAACCAATCTGAAGCTTAGCACTACATAGATGTGGGCTCACTATTTGGCAAGCAACAGGTGACTGCTGCCCTTTTTAATCTAATGAGTTATAACATTATTCGTATACGTTATTCTTGATTTATAAAGGGTTCACAACCTAATTAATTAACTAATTACAAACCATTCTCAAAGCCTTTATAAGGTAGCCTTAACAAATATCTTGGTTTCTTATTGTCTTTATTGCAATAATGTACAATTCTGTTAACTGTAATAATGTAACATTTGTTTTAACCAAGAATATCCCCTAACCATACTGTTGTTGTCACTTGCAATTAGTATATTGTAGAGAGAAAGATTTTGAAATATCTTGACATTGAACATTACAGACATTTTGATTCTAACACGTAATGCAGGGGCAGGGGTTTGCAGATTTGTCCAATATCAACATTCTTGTCTGGCAATAATTTAGTTTTGATGACAGTAGTTAGTTTTTTAACTTCACACACATTACAATTATAATTATTAAAGTGCTATACTGATAAAGTTATCATTTAATGCAACATCACCACCTATTGCTTCTTTCATCCCTTCATCCATTTTCCATTCCCTACTTCAGCTCGATGCCAAAGCGCCCCACTTAGACTTGTGATTGTCCTATCAGCTGTGTCTTCCACCAGTAAGTCCCTCAACATTGTTGTGTCTATTATTACTCACCCGCAAGGCATCACTCCACCGCGGGCAAGAGCAATTTAGCACCTTTTAATGCAAAGTGTTTACCAATGTGTGGGAATGAGCCTGGATCGATAGTGCATCCATGTTTCTCTTAACGTCCTTTAACACCACACTCCCCACGCTGCTCTCAGGCCTGTAATTGTTTCTCTTGGGTTTGTGGAAAATCAATCCATGCAATAATTGGATCCCCCACCCCATCCCTGTCCTCTCCTAAATGTCCCATTATGCTCTTGGTGATACATACATATCTGTCTATGCCGTTTGTCAAATCAATGTTTGTGCATTTATTCGGCATTCTAGTGGTTCATTTTTTCATTGTATCTGTCTATTAAATAACTTACCAGTCAGTTAGTGTATCTGTGAATGGATACTTGTAAGAACAGAAATAAACAAAAAAGCCTGATGTGCAATCACTGAAGGATTTCTTTTGAGAAATTGCAATTTTTGTATCCACAAGTGTCAGGCATTCTATGCAACCTCATGTTTAGTTTATTACGTTTACAACTCTATAAATTATTGTATCACAGATGATTTTGGAAGTTGTTTTGCGTTCGACTTAAGTATAAAACGAGGTGAACTCATGACTTTTATTTATATGTAGGAGACGTGAGCTTTTTAAAAATATGTTTTACCGGAGGCTGACATCATGGTTGGAACAACAGGTTAGAGACTAGGCTCCGTCAGAAAAAAGTTAGAAAACAGTGACAACTGCAGATATATAAAGCTTTCAGGGCGGAAAACAGCCCGTGAACAAGATGACTACCACATCGAAAACGAGAGGACAAGGAAAACCAGGACATTTGAAAGAAATCGACAATGAACCACCGAGCACGAACAGCGCTAGCTTAGATGCTACTAGCCGGGAGGAACAGGTAGCACGTGAGGGCGAATTGTCTTTGAGACAAGAAATGAGAAAACTTTGCGAAGAAAACAGTCAGGGACATAACCGAACAACAAAGACCCTTGAATGCTTGGAAAAGACTGTGACAGATATTAAGGAGCAGCTCGGTGACCACCAGCAGAGGATCGGTGAGCTGGAGGGGAGAGTGAGCGATGTGGAAGATGCGGGGGCAGGGCAGCACCGTGTGATACGGTACCTGTTTCAACGTGAAAAACAACTCACAGCTGTTTGTGATGATTTACAGAACAGGCTGAGGAGAAACAACCTTCGAATATTTCAAATACCAGAGGAGAGCGAACATGGAGACGTGGTTGCGTTTGTGAAAGCCCTGCTTCCCAAAGTACTGACGTTACCACCTAATTTGGACATTAAAATTGAAAGAGCGCACTGCTCACTTCAGTCCAAACTGACAGATCCAGCGGCTCCCCACAGATCAATCATTGTGAGATTTCTCGACGCAGCGGTGAAGGATATTGTTTTGCAGCAAGCATGGAGCCAAGGAAAGGTGATGTTTCAAGACAAGAGGATTTTCTTTGATCAAGATTATTCTCCTGAGCTACAAAAGAAGCGAGCTAAGGTTCACGCAGTCGTTAAGCAGCTAAAGGAGAGGGGCATTCAGGCAAAGTGCCTGTATCCAGCACAACTGAAAGTCAAGATGGACTTGGGAGAAAAAATGTTTCCCTCGTTGACAAACGCCACGGACACTTTGAGAGAGATGGGTGTAGAGGTGCAGTGCGGAGAAAAAGAACACATCAAGGAGAAGCTAACTGGAAGATGGAACATCAGCGCGAAGAGAAGGAGAACCAATGTGCTGGCGATAGCTGACTTGAAGGCTATGATTCAGGATGAGGATGAGTAGTCGGAGGTGTATAACACTAAAAATTTATTTCAGTTTGATTTCAGACTAGGGCTGCTAAAGGTACACATAATGTTGAGTGTGTATGAAATATGCATAGACTGAAAGCAATAATAGCATAATACAAAATAAAAAAAGTAAAGTTGTCACAAAGGGTTCACACTCACTAAGACCTTTCTTACATGCTAGTGTAATACTGGTCATTATTGCACATTGGGTGCTTTTCTCCACAGAGGGATTATTATCCGGGGGTCAGACATGGTTATAGTTTATTCTCTGTGTCTGACTGGAAATGTGGAAGTTCTGTTCTTTGTTCATAATGTTATTGTTTTGTTCTATCTGAGGCAGGTTGCAAATTTATTTTTGTTTAACTTGGTACATTTGGAGTTAAATTATTTTATTTATTTTTGTCTAACATCTGATTATGAGAGGTTCAGGTTGTGTTTACATGAATCAGTTTAAATACAATGATGGCATTACTTAATTTAATAACCTACAACATGAAAGGAATAAACAACCCAATTAAAAGAAAAAAGATACTGGGACAGTTGAAGAAAATGCAGTGCTCTATAGCCTTACTTCAAGAAACTCACCTCACAGAAACAGAACACCAAAAATTAAAAAGAGAATGGGTGGATCAGGTTTACAGTAGCTCTTATGGGAAACGTAAAAAGAGAGGTGTAGCTATACTATTTAGTAGGTCTGTGTACTTTCATTGTGAAAAGGTTTTCCAGGATACAGATGGTCGATGTTATGGTCATAGGAAGGATTGCTGGTTTTAAATTAACTCTTTTGAATGCCTTTGCACCAAATGAAGATTGTCCCCAATTTTTCAAAAAGCTCGCACATTTGGTAGCAGATCATGGGGAAGGTTTTTTTTTTTTAATGGGGGGGGGACTTAAATTGTGTACTGAATAATAAAATAGATAAATTACCATCATCCTCAAAACCTCAAAGCAGAATGTCGAAAAGTGTAATGAATATGATGAAGGAATTAGGGTTGATAGACGCTTGGCGCCACCTCCATCCAAAAGCGAGAGACTTCACCTTTATGTCACAAGTGCATGGAAGGTACTCACGGTTGGATCAGTTTTTGGTGTCCAAAAAGGACACATACCGAGTTAAAAACTGTGTTATTGAGCTAATAACCACTTCAGATCATACCCCAGTACAAATGACACTTGATTTGGGATAGGAACCGTGTATGAAGTATGAAGTATTGGAGAGTTAATGTTTCATTATTGACAGATGTTAATATAAGAGAAGAAATAAGGTCAGCAATAATGGAATATTTTGCTTTGAATGACAATGGAATGGTCTCACCTACTGTTTTATGGGACGCAGGAAAAGCCACAATAAGGGGGAAAATAATATCTATAGGATCAAAGTTAAAGAAAGACAGACTTAAAAAACAAGTAGAATTAGACACTGAAATCAAGAGATTAGAAAATGAACATAAACGAAGTGGAAAACAAGAAGTATTTGATAAACTTAAAGAGATAAGAGCCAAGTTAGATGAGATTCTGACTTATAAGGCAGAGGGGGCCCTTAGGTTTATTGATAGAAAATACTACGAATTGGGAAACAAGGCTAGCAGGTTATTATCATTTCAACTACAGAAAGCACAAGCTAGTCGAACAATTCCTAAAATTAAACAACCTCATTCCAACGATGTCGAAACTAGTCCAAAAGCAGTAGCAAATACCTTTGCCAAATATTATGAACAATTATATAAGGGTCAGCATCAGGAACTGAAAGAAGAAAAAATACATGATTTCTTTAAAAATCTTAAATTAGACAAGCTGACGGCGGATGAAGCCTCTACGTTAGTAGAGCCAATTAGAGAAAAGGAGGTGAAAGAAACAATTATTAAATTAAAAAATAACAAAACGCCAGGAATAGACGGGTTTGCAGGAGAATATTATAAAGTGTTTGTTGATGACCTCACCCCGGTATTATGTAAGTTATATAATTATGTGTTAAATTCAGGGAACCCTCCAGAGTCATGGTCTGAGGCTATCATCACAGTCCTGCATAAGGAAGGAAAAAGATCCATTGCAGTGTTCTAGTTATCATCCTATTAGCCTCCTGTGTGTGGATTATAAAATATTAACATCTATTTTAGCAACTAGAGTACAAAAATACATTAGGAAATTAGTAAAACCAGATCAGACGGGGTTCATTTCAGGTCGCCAAGGGACAAATAATATAAGGAGAGCATTATACCTGCAGTCGTCAATGCTTCTCAGCTTAGATACTGAGAAAGCATTTGATGGGGTAGATTGGCAATTTTTAGAACAAACATTAATTGAGATGGGCTTCAGTGAAAAATTAACCTTTTGGTTTCGGCTGTTGTACAAGAATCCCAAATAAAAAATTAGAGTTAATGGTCATTGCTCTGACTTTTTTGATATAGAGAGAGGCGTAAGACAGGGTGATTCTCTCTCACCCATTCTCTTTGCTCTCAGTATCGAGCCTCTAGCGGAGGCAATACGACAGGATGTCCAGATTGAGGGGGTTGAGGATGGTGGGGGGAGAGTTCATAAAATTTCCCTTTTCGCTGACGATATTCTGCTCTTTATGAAACATCCCCTTACTTCAATACCTCGACTAATGCAATGCCTAAATGATTATGGGGACATTTCTGGATACAAAATGAATCCGAATAAGTCAGAGGCAATGATGATATCAGGAATATGGCCTAAACAACTAAATGAGATGGTGTCATTTCACTGGTCTAAACAAGGATTTAGGTACTTGGGGATAAATATCATACTTGAAACTACAAGACTTTTTGAGGCAAACTATAATAAGCTAAGTAATCAAATAAGGAGTGATCTAGTTCGTTGGGAAGTTCTTCCTTTGTCTCTGTTTGGCAGAGTTGAGACCGTAAGGATGAACCTGCTCCCACGTTTCCTATTTTTATTCCAGTCGTGGCCCATAAGAGTTCCAATTTCCACTTTTAATATGTTAAACAAATTAATTTCTCAATTTATATGGCAACACAAGAGACCCAGAACTAAACTTAAAACACTTCATCTGGCTAAAAATAAAGGAGGTTTGGCTTTGCCAAATATAAAATTTTATTATTGGGCAGCTCAACTAGCAGCAATAGTAACTTGGATCAGTGGAGATGAGGAAGCAAAGTGGACTCAAATAGAGCAAGGGGAAGTTAAGGGTGCACAACTCGGCCCTACCTTTATGGATCTAAAACATGTCAATAAAATGAAGATTGAAAATTAATGGATAAAACATACAATAAAGGTATGGGCAGAAGTAAAGAAAATACTTAGGGATGTTGGAACAATTTCTCGAGCGATGCCCATAGTGGGTAACGTAGATTTTCCACCTTCAATGGGTGACCTTGGTTTTAGGAGATGGGCAGTTAAAGGCCTCTTTATTTTTAATCAGCTTTTTGAAGAAACAGGCTTAAAGTCTTTCACACAACGTCAGGAACAATTTGATCTTCCATCAAGTGATTTTTATAGATATTTGCAAATTAGGCATTACATTACAAACCATAAGGAAAAAGAAAGAATTGGAAAAATCCCAAATGGCATAGAGCAATATTTTATCACAATTTTGGAAAAATGCCTCTCTGTTGGTAAACATGTTTCCCATCTTTATAAAAGATTGTTAACAGACATGGTTGGAAACACCTACAATATTAAGGAAAAGTGGGAAATAGAAGCTAATACAGTAATAGAGTATAATATATACCGTTTGTGTGTGAGGTCGTTATGTATCCACGGGGCACTCTACTGATTTTCAGTCATGGTTAGTTAGTTAGTTACTATGGGTTTTGAGAGGTTACAAATGTATAACGGAGACTCTGCATTGCAACCTGGGTCGACAAATTCTCATGAACGAGTGTAGTGAAAATAATGGGTAGATGCTCAGTCTAGGTGCTAGTTCTGGGTTTATCACCAGGTTCACTCAGGTGTGTCGGCCAGAACACCACTTAAGGCCAAATATTCTAGAGTATGAAATGAAGAGCTGAGAGATGGTTCTTATTCTGTTTATTTCTTCCTCTTTCTTGTGTGTTTGTGTGGAAGGGAGATGGTGTGTGTGAGAGTGTGAGTGTTAGTGTGAGTGTGACTGTGTTTCTATATAGAGAGAAACAAAATACAAATGAATAAAGAAAACATATGCACACACTCATTCCTCCTTAAGCAGTAATATACATTACCAAATGCAATATAGACAATAGTCAGAATATGGCTATATATCTCTTAAACTCCAATAATGTAAGCAGAGAAAAAGGATTCAAACATTAATTATATGGGATTCTCAGACATTTTCTCCCATCTGTTAAGTTACCGCTAACTTAGACAACACTTCCTGTTATTTATGATATGCTTTAAAGCCTCCAACTAACTAAATGGCTGGATGCTTTTATTGTGAAAACCCAGGAATGGATGCTATGTTTCCGTCAAAGCGATGGTAAAAAATAATAACAACAAAAACAAAAATTATATTTTCTATATGTAGCTGCTGTTGTGCGTTTCTAAATCATTTCTGCATTTCCTCAATGTTATTATATAACATTTTAGAGGACTAACAGGATAGAGTAGGCGCCCTGTCTCAAGATTCCATCATAGAATGTTGACATAGAAGAGGGAGGGGGTGGCGCAGTGAGCGCTGAGTGAGCAGGTACGAGCGTATGAGTAGTAAGTTGTGGTCTATGGAAAAAGAGCAAAGCAAAACAGCTGTTGGGGCTAAACAATAGAAATGAAAGAGGGAAAAGGAGATGACATGTCAGACCACTCAACCTCTGTCTCTGCCCTTCATGAAATACAGCTGAGCTGACGGTGCGTACTGCACAGCGAACTCAGAATAACGAACAGCGAAGTATGTGACAAATTCTAAAAGGTTACAGACTATTTGTTTCTTAATAGGCATACATAAATCACAACCATACTAGGCTAAATATAGGCTACCATCTGGGCTTGCACGGCGGCAGGAAAAAGACACAGAGATTAGACACCGTGTGTGATGATTGCGGTACACCAAACGTAGATTTGCGCTCTGGAGTTCAGCTGATAAACTCTGCCATGAGACCCTGAATATCAGATCATCCAAAATGTCTGTGGACGTAAAGCAGTGCCATGTGTGAAAGTCTACTCTGAGTGATAGTGCTACAGAGCCAGGTTTTCAGGCGGCAAAGAGCTGAGAAAGACCTTTCGGAGCCAGCAGTAGACACTTGTAAACAGAGGCACAAGTGGATCAGCTGTTCCACGGTGAAGAGATCAGCTGTTCCACCCCGGTGAAAAGCCCTCTTGTTACTAAAATCATCCATCTCTTCATCCCACACCCCAAACATGACATACAAAATGTCGTGGAACAGAAACAACAACCAGAGATATTTATAAGCGATCATTTTATTGTCATCGCAGTTTGCTAACAGGGGGTGCAGCTGCACCTCCAGCACCCCTACTTCCCGTGCCCCTGTGAAGTTCTGTTAACCAACCTATTCACTGTGTCTTTTTTGGGGAAAAATAGTGCATACAGAGATGGAAAGCCACTCACCACTCAAATCACATCCACCAGGGGTGATGATTAGGTTGCCAAAAATTGTCACAAACAGGGCATGTCGCTGATATACTTTAAAATAAACCTTTATTATTTAAAGCCCATACATGATGATGTCTGGCACACATTATTTTTTTTGGGGGGGGCGCACCAAAATTGTTGCTGCATACCCCTCTGACACTGGGTAGTTGCGCCCTGAACGTGGATATAATAAGCACAATTGCTGCGTAGCGTAGCGACCCCTTAAACTCCTAACTCTCATCCACATTAAATAGCACAAATAACAGCTGGTTTAACAACGAAATACAATATCACAAGTAACGCAGCAGATATACTTACTTTTCTCATTTACGCACACTCTGAAGAAAGGTGCCGCTCACAACCACAATCCAACTGATCGACTAACTCTATCATACTGCTTATTAACTGTGTGACGTCAGCTATAATATACAAACCAGCACGCGCTTAGGCTACCCTGTTACAAGCACGGAATAAACGGGAGTAAACGTGAAAAATGGAAACACCATAAGGTTAATTGTACTAAATAACAGCAACACTAACATAACTTTGGGGCCTTTTCTACAACGGGTTTGTATGATATTGTATGAAAACCTATGCACAACAATTTGTATGATATCCCATAAAACAACGGTGAACAATGGCCGTTCACGTGAGCTCAATGGTGTTTTTTGCCTCCAACGGCGCCTTCCAGGCAACTAACCCTAACCATAATCCTAAACATAACCATTGACGCGCTGCCTGGGAGGAAACGTTTGGAGCAAAAAACACCAAAGGCCTTCACGTGACGACCGGCCACATGACAAGTTTAGCGGCCTTTACAGTTAAATTTAGCTGAGAAAAGGTAACTGTGAGCCGGGTACAGAGCACCGTGAGGATACAGTCCTTTCGCTGACTAAAGGTGGCTGTCCTGCAGTGACGACAGTTACATTTAGGCACCAAAACTACTAGTTAAGATTAGAAAAAAGATTTAAAATGTCGCCCCCCTTAAGTAGCATACCCGTTTCCTGGGTGAAAGTTTTTATTTTTTTTATTTAACTTCTTCCGGGACATGATCTCCGCTCCCCCCGCTTGAAAGCCCTGTGGTTTATGGCCCACCCATTCACCCTGACCTCCTTACTATGCGGATCTTCACACTCGTATACAGCAGCAGTCAAAGTGGTGCATACAGTAATAAATACGTGGAATAAATTACAGTGCATTACTTTTCGTTGCTATAGTACGAATGGTTCATGACAACAGCCTGCCTCGGGCGTCAAGTTTAACAGACGTGGGCATAAACCAGTCAGGGAAGGTCTAATGAATGATGCTGTGGAGTTGCTTTATGGGAAATGCAGGATATAGTGTTTTTGGAGTGTTTACCATTCGCTTCTAAATTGGTGTCTTTTAAAATCTATCCTAGTGTTTCTTTTATAATATCTTTGTGCCTTTTTGTCTCATGTAAAACACCTTGAATTGCCTTGTGGTTGAAAGGTGCAATACAAATACATTTCTATATTTCTTAACATAGGTATAGTCAAACTCAGATCACCTACATATTACCCATTTATATTCTTGCTTTTGAATCCCTGCAATCATTGCATGTAGGGTTATTCTTCTTTTTTTCCATCAGATTTTCCATCTCTTCTTCAGTTGCATCCAGCCAAGCACACACATGTCCCCCTTTCTGTTTGTTTCTGATAGTCAGACAAACACACACACACACACACACACACACACACACACACTCTCTCTCTGCCTTGCCCTTTGCAGCTTCTCATGCTGCCTTTTCTGCAGTCTCCCTCTCTCACTTTACACTTCTCAGAGCTGTCCTCCAAGACTTCTCTTTGAATGTCTTGGATCAAATAGAGTCTTACTAACACATATCTATCTCTCCATCTCTTCATCTCTATCTGTTTTTGGCCCTTCATACCGGCGGATAAGTCGGGGCCTTGGGGTGTGTAAGGGGGTCATGATTTTGGAGGAGGGATGAAAGAATCTGGCAGAAATGGAATGATTGCAGAAACTCTGAGTCTCTTCTACTGTGACCGTGTTGGGTCCTTCTTGGTGGGGAAGAGAGGCACGTATTAAATATGCAAACAATAGTGGCTATGACTGATGCATGTGTTTGCTGTCATGTTTTTAAAATGGTTGTGGCAAAAGGAAGGAAGTGGCAAAACTCTGAAAGACAAAATGAGTTAAGCTTAGCTTAGAAAAGCTAAACAGATGCAAATATTACCTAACAAATATTTGAATCAGGTATACAGTACCAGGTCCATTTACCAGAAGGCAATTTATTTCTCATATTTTCTGCTTTTTAAGGCATCACTTCCGTTGGAAGGCTTAGAAAATGTTATGAATCACTGCTGTAAATACACTCTGTTTGCCATTTCCGTCCTCCACCCCAGCTTCAGATTTTAATTCCATAGAGTATGAAAAACCTACTATTTACTACCCCTCTCCATTGTGAAAAAGGACAGAATTTTCTATCCTTCCGCCGACATGACCTTCTTTCATTCTGTGATTGTCTCTGCAAGCTTTGAAAACTGCGATTGCAGGTGTTTCAGGGGAGTTTTAATACAAAGCTCTGGAATAATGCCTGTAGAAAAAATATTTCTTGGCTATATGAATCGCTTCCGAGGAGGGGAGAACTGGGGGTGAGTCAGGTATTGCAGTGTAATTGAAGGATCCCTTGGAGGGCTTTCATAATAATCCAAAACCTTTGCAAAGTTGTGCTTTTTTTGGTGTTCTTGTTGAAGTGTGTCTTTCAGAAAGGAAGCGTGTAATCACTAAATTGTGCAGTAAGGCATTATATGGTACCAGATTTTGAACAGTCCTGCACCTGCTTGCCAAAAGTTTTTATTATTATAAAAGCAGGGTTTCTAGGATCATTTTTTGTTTGAAATATGCCTAGCATTGTGGTTTCATGTCAACATACAGAGCCAATGGCCAGAAACAGATTGGCCTCAGAATTTAGATTTGCATGTACAGAAGTAATGCATATGTTATCAACATGTTGATTGTTGATTCACTTTGGCCTTTGACATTTAGCTCCGGGGAAGTTCCCCACACTAATTCTCTGCTGGATTTTGGAATTTTGCTAGATTTGGAATTTTTGTTTTTACATGTTCCATACACATTGTACTTTTTTTTTTAGACAAAGCTGAGACAAAGAATACATGTAAAATAGGCTGACAATTTTCAAGTAGAAGAATTGTTTAGCACTGGCACACGTTTGTGCCGTATGAAACGCTTTCTCATGAACAGGTTTGTATTATATCGTACGAAAACGTTTTGAATGATATGCTTTGAAATTATGGGGACTGCTGGACGGTCATGTGATGACCGGTCACATGACCTTAATGACCTTAAACTTGGCTGATAAAAGGTGACTGTGAGCCGGGTACACTGACCTACTACGGCAAAAGACCTTAACTCGCCAGAGTGTGAAACTGAGAAAAATGACTTTAAAGTTATCTTAATGTAACTGACAGTTGGGTTATAGGTATAATATTGTAATTTTCGCATTTTGTAATGTATATCTGTATTAATCTATCTACAAAAAAATTTTGAACTCAAATTTGACCTTTGACCCTTTTTCGGAAGTTACTGTATTTTGCCTTGGCATTGCCCACAAAATTATCAAAATGCAAATCGGTCATACCAAGGCAAAAGACCGTAACTTCTATTTTATAGCATAATGTTATGATAACAATGATAACTTTAACTTAAAATGTAAGCAATATTAAGCCTATTGGACTCAATATGATAAAAATGGCTTCACATGTATCAACATCATATGAAAATGATATATCATTAAGTTTTTTCTGTACTTCATACTCATACTAGTACCACACAGGCAGTCGCATGATTGATTCACACACTCTCTCTGACAGATGTCAGAATTAAGCATGAGAGTGTTTTGATGTTTTAAATGCATATAAAGCATGTTCTTCTGTTTGGATATGAGGCACTAATTTAGACTCATTGCAAGAATGAAGACGTGGACATAAATATGCCGTCATTCACGTGCATGTTAAGTAGCCACGTTGGTTTGTTTTGGTCTTATAATACATCCATAGATGCTCTGCAGAGAGGATGGTTAGTTTAGCCAGCAGTTAAGTTCACAAGAATTTGTCAAAATTTCATATAAGAGTGTTCCCAAGCCACGAACACTCTTTTCCTGGGTGAAAGTCTTGTGTTTACCCCGGGACACGAACTCTGCTCCCGCCGCTTGAAAGCCGTGTGTTTTGGCTGGATACAGTAATACATACGTGGAATTCATATGAATGACTTTTCGTAGCTATATGTACAAATGGTTCATGACAACAGGCTGATTAGCCACAACAGTCCAAAATTCATACAATAGATAATGGATACCATTTTTTCTTTCATAAATTGGTTACGATTGCCTGTTGGTTCTGATTAGCCAAAGTGCTGTCTTGATTGTCTCTTTCTCCGAAGGTACAGAGTTATGAAGGTAAATATGATGCAAAATGTGAGAGCTTGTAGAATACAATGTGAGAACTTGCAGAACAAAAAATCTGAACTTGTATGTTAAAATTTGCACTTGTAGAAAATATTCACACACCTGTATTCTGAATGTGAAGTCACAGAAAAAATATCACAAATATGTAGATTGATATTTGCATGTACACAAAGACAGCTGCAAACTTGTGATGCAACATTTACTTGTGTCCTTTTTTTTTTACTCGGCGTTCATTTTCCATCACAACCACAACTCAGTGATTACAACCTCTCGAATCTGTCACTCCAACTTCACATATGTGCTCTCTCGCATCACAAAGTGGCGAATCTGCGCCTCGACTTTTGCAACACTTCTTGCGATACATTTGGTGCAAAACTAATTTGTACCTGTGGACTTAGGCTGTGGAGCTCTGAGCCAACAGAACGAGGAAAGCAGGGTTTCTATCGCCAGATGAGGGACAACTCTCCATCCATCCATCCATCCATCCATCTTCATCCGCTTATCCGGGGTCGGGTCGCGGGTGTAGCAGCTCCAGCAGGGGACCCCAAACTTCCCTTTCCCGGGCCACATTAACCAGCTCCGACTGGGGGATCCCGAGGCGTTCCCAGGCCAGGTTAGAGATATAATCCCTCCACCTAGTCCTGGGTCTCCCCCGAGGCCTCCTCCCAGCTGGACGTGCCTGGAACACCTCCCTAGGGAGGCGCCCAGGGGGCATCCTTACAAGATGCCCGAACCACCTCAACTGGCTCCTTTCGACGCAAAGGAGCAGCGGCTCTACTCCGAGCTCCTCACGGATAACTGAGCTTCTCACCCTATCTCTAAGGGAGACGCCAGCTACCCTCCTGAGGAAACCCATTTTGGCCGCTTGTACCCTGGATCTTGTTCTTTCGGTCATGACCCAGCCTTCATGACCATAGGTGAGGGTAGGAACAAAAACTGACCGGTAGATTGAGAGCTTTGCCTTCTGGCTCAGCTCTCTTTTCGTCACAACGGTGCGATAAATTGAATGTAATACCGCACCTGCTGTGCCGATTCTCCGACCAATCTCCCGCTCCATTGTCCCCTCACTTGCGAACAAGACCCCCAAGGTACTTGAACTCCTTCACTTGGGGGTAAGGACTCATTCCCTACCTGGAGAAGGCACTCCATCGGTTTCCTGCTGAGAACCATGGCCTCCGATTTAGAGGTGCTGATCCTCATCCCAGCCGCTTCACACTCGGCTGCGAACCGATCCAGTGAGTGCTGAAGGTCACAGGCCGATGATGCCATCAGGACCACATCATCTGCAAAAAAGCAGCGATGAGATCCCCAGCCCACCGAACTGCAACCCCTCTCCACCCCGACTACGCCTCGATATCCTGTCCATAAATACTACAAACAGGATTGGTGACAAAGCGCAGCCCTGGCGGAGGCCAACTCTCACCTGAAACGAGTCCGACTTACTGCCGAGAACCCGGACACAGCTCTCGCTTTGGTCGTACAGAGATTGGATGGCCCTGAGAAGGGACCCCCTCACCCTGTACTCCCGCAGCACCTCCCACAGTATCTCCCGGGGCACCCGGTCATACGCCTTCTCCAGATCCACAAAACACATGTAGACTGGTTGGGCATACTCCCAGGCTCCCTCCAGGATCCTTGCGAGTAAAGATCTGGTCCGTTGTTCCACGACCAGGGACGGAATCCGCATTGTTCCTCTTCAACCTGAGATTCGACTATCGACCGAACCCTCCTTTCCAGCACCTTGGAGTAGACTTTACCGGGGAGGCTGAGAAGTGTGATACCCCTGTAATTGGCACACACCCTCTGGTCCCCCTTTTTAAAAAGGGGAACCACCACCCCGGTCTGCCACTCCTTAGGCACCGTCCCAGACTTCCACGCAATGTTGAAGAGGCGTGTCAACCAAGACAACCCCTCCACACCCAGAGCTTTAAGCATTTCTGGACGGATCTCATCAATTCCTGGGGCTTTGCCACTGTGGAGTTATTTAACTACCTCAGCAACCTCCACCAGGGAAATTGATGCCAATCCCCCCTCCTTCCACCGCCCTATTACCTCCTTAGTTGAGGTCAACAGCGTCCCATCCTTACTGTACACAGCTTGGATGGTTTTCCGCTTCCCCCTCCTGAGGTGGCGAACGGTTTTCCAGAAGTACCTTGGTGCCGACCGAAAGTCCTTCTCCATGTCTTCTCCGAACTTCTCCCACACACGCTGCTTTGCCTCTTTCATGGCAGAGGCTGCAGCCCTTCGGGCCCTTCGGTACCTTGCAACTGCCTCCGGAGTCGTCTGGGATAACATATCCCGGAAAGACTCCTTCTTCAGTCGGACGGTTTCCCTGACCACCGGTGTCCACCACGGTGTTCGTGGGTTACCGCCCCTTGAGGCACCTAAGACCCTAACACCACAGCTCCTCACCGCAGCTTCAGCAAAGGAAACTTTGAACATTGTCCACTCGGGTTCAATGCCCCCAGCCTCCACAGGGATGCACGAAAAGCTCCGCCGGAGGTGTGAGTTGAAAGTCTGTCGGACAGGGGCCTCCTCCAGACGTTCCCAATTTACCCGCACTACCCGTTTGGGCTTACCAGGTCTGTCCAGAGTCTTCCCCCACCCCCTGACCCAACTCACCACCAGATGGTGATCGGTTGACAGCTCCGCCCCTCTCTTCACCCTAGTGTCCAAAACATATGGCCTCAGATCCGATGAAACGATTATAAAATCGATCATTGACCTTTGGCCTAGGGTGCTCTGGTACCAAGTACACTTATGAGCATCCCTATGTTCGAACATGGTGTTCGTTATAGACAATCCATGACTAGCACAGAAGTCCAACAACAAACAACCACTCTGGTTTAGATCAGGAGGCCGTTCCTCCCAATCACGCCTCTCCATGTGTCTCCATCATTACCCACGTGCGCGTTGAAGTCCCCAGCAGAACTATGGAGTCCCCGACTGGAGCCCCATGCAGGACTCCACTCAAGGTCTCCAAGAAGGCCGAATACTCTGAACTCTTGTTTGGTGCATATGCACAAACAACAGTCAGAGTTTTTCCCCCCACAACCCGCAGGCGTAGGGAGGCGACTCCCCAGCGTAGCGGCGCTCAGCCGGGGGCTTGTGAGTATCCCCACACCCGCCCGGCGCCTCACACCCTGGGCAACTCCGGAGAAGAAAAGAGTCCAACCCCTATCCAGGAGTATGGTTCCAGAACCAAGACTGTGCGTAGAGGTAAGCCCCACCAGATCTAATCGGTAGCGCTCCACCTCCCGCACAAGTTCCGGCTCCTTCCCCCACAGAGAGGTGACATTCCACGTCCCCAGAGCCAGCCTCTGCTGCCCGGGTCTGGTCCGTCGAGGCCCCTGACCTTCACTGCCACCCATGTGGCAGCGCACCCGACCCCAGCGGTTCCTCCCACAGGTGGTGGGCCCATGGGATGGAGGGATGTCCGCGACGTAGCTTTTTCGGGCTGTGCCCGACCGGGCTCCGTGGAAAACCCGGCCACCAGACGCTCGCTGACGAGCCCTCCATCTGGGCCTGGCTCCAGACGGGGGCCCCGGGCTTCCTCCGGGCAGGGTCACTTCATCCCTTCCTCGATTTTTCATAGGATTTTTGAACCATTCTTTGTCTGGCCCCTCACCTGAGACCACTTTGCCTTGGGAGACCCTACCAGGAGCACAAAGCTCCAGACAACACAGCCCTCAGGTTCATAGGGACACACAAACCTCTCCACCACGATAAGGTGATGGTTCCCGGAGAAGGAGGGACAACTCTGTCCGGCTTATTTATGTAGCTTGGAAGCTTGTTGGAATAGCAAGCTAGCGTTATTAGCCGGTGCTTAAGTTTGCAGCTGTCATTGTGTTCATGCAAATATCAATCTACTATTGTGAATATTTTTTCTGTGACTTTTTTACAAGTGCAAATTTTAACATACAAGTTCAGATTTTTTTCCTGCAAGTTCTCACATTGTATTCTACAAGCTCTCACATTTTGCACCATATGTACCTTCATACAGAGTCTGGTGTGGGGAATGGAGAGCAGGCCAGCGTTTGAGGACTGGTGGTTTGGGGGTGGGGTGTTTTGATGGAGGAGGTCGAAGAGGTACTGTGGGGTCAGGGCATGGAGGGATTTTTAGGTGAGAAGGAGGAGAATAGAAGCACTTGCTTAAGATAGTGTAGAATGATTAAACAAATATAAGAACAAAAACTTAAACTTTGCAGTGAAAGTGTTTAGCTGCTGAAAAAGGCAAAAAAAGAATATTTTTTAAAGAGTTACCTACACTGAAAAAGCAATGAATAACATCAATAAGAAATTACTGATGCTGACAATGCTGCAACATCAGATAAATGTGCCTCAGGGTGAATTAAATCTGGAAAGCAAGCAGTGACAGTATTTGGACACTGATATAACTCCTGTAGCAGGATCTCCATCAGATAATAAACTCGCACCTTAGGCAATATGATAATAATATGTTGACTTGGAAAGGAGCTTTCTGCCTGCAGAGTCCGAGACATCCAACATACATTGCATTTCCCTTCCTAAACATCCAGAGAAACCTTGATATTAGTCCTCACACTAGAATTTGATCGTACGAAAGGTAAGTATTTGCCTTTGGTACGACCCCCCACCCCCAATGAAAAGAAGGATTCAAATGTTTTTTTGTAACTGTTCATACAGTATGCACATTTCTGTATATCATTTGTTGCATTTTCTAATGTGACGCTAAGTTTGTACATGTGTCTTTGTCTGAAACTGTATGCTGTGTGTCTGTATCTCACTGTGTTCTTTTCTACTTTGGCTACTTCTGGGTTTAGTCACAGGATGGTATGAACAACGCTGCACCACGTAGCAATAAGTGGTTGCAGTAAGGGGCAAGGCTGTTTACCTGAAGTTAAGTGCTGAAAGTGCTTCAGCTGTAATTTTGAATCACATACATTAGCCTTTCATCAGCTCTTTGTATGTTGTCAGTATTGAAACTGTAACCTGTCAGTCCAGTCAGTGTGTTTATTCTTGTCAAAGATTCCTCAGTTATTTTCTCAACCCCATTATATTATATCTCAGGCAACTTGTTGTAGTTGTGTTGGAGTCTTTCAGTTAACTCCTCAATTCTTTTATCATTTCCTTCCATCCATCCATCCATCTATCCCTCCAGACGCGTAACTATCGGTAAGCAGAGTAAGCTTACCGATAAATTATTACTTTTTGTTTTAAATCCACCAGCCATTTTCATATTATACCAACATTTTCAGCATCCTGAGCCTTTTTGGTAAGGTTCCTAGGAAATCTCAGCCCAGAATAATTAATTAATAGTAATAATTATTATTCTCCCCAAAACAAGTTTCCTTTAAAAGAACTATACAAAAAACTGTCTTCTGCGACTTCATTGCAACAAACATACAAAACATGTCAAAACATGCCTCACCAAATCATGCCTTTGGACTGTGGGAGGCACCCAGAGAAAACCAGGACAGGCATACAGAGAACATACTAGAGTTAATTTGTACAAAAAAGTATATTCTTAAAACACCAGTTTAATTGCTTTTCCATCCATCCATCCATCCATCCATCTTCATGCAGGGCTGGGCAGGGTTGGGCAGCAGCTCCAGCTGGGGACCCTAAACTTCCCCTTTCCGAACCACATTAACCAGCTCCG
Organism: Sander vitreus; assembly: GCF_031162955.1. Classification (NCBI taxonomy): domain Eukaryota; kingdom Metazoa; phylum Chordata; class Actinopteri; order Perciformes; family Percidae; genus Sander; species Sander vitreus. The sequence continues at coordinate 28,081,453 of NC_135858.1, forward strand.
ACTGGGGGATCCCGAGGCGTTCCCAGGCCAGGTTGGAGATATAATCCCTCCACCTTGTCCTGGGTCTTCCCTGAGGCCTCCTCTCAGCTGGACGTGCCTGGAACACCATCCTCCCCAGATGCCCGAACCATCTTGTTATGAGGTTACATGTTTAGGAAAATAGATAAAAACATAGACAGGCCCCATAATGGCTGCCAGCTAGGGTACAGTGCAAACCACTGAACTATACTGTACCATTGTTTAACCCACATTGGTCACTCTCACCACATATTTAATATGGAATTAGTAAGTGCCATTCTGGTTGCCTATCTGAATTGATTTCAGTGCAACATTTATGTCAAATTTTAAACGAGTATGCATGAATAATTACATTATTTGATGAGCGTCAGTGGTGTGTTAAAGTGTTTCTTGGTCTTAGTACTGTTTTAAAATTGTCACCATTCTGCCAACAGTAGTAGAAAAATGGAATTCAAATAGCAGCCTTTTCCCTTGATCCCTTGTTTCCTCTTCCTCTCTGTGTCCCCCCCCCTCTCCCCCCTCTGGCTGATTGCTTGGCATTAACAATTTAAATTGTTTGCCTTTTTAGTCACGTCAATTGTAATATCGCTCTCGGAGAGGCAGTAGTTAATGAGTTTCTACTTTGGGGTGCTCCCGCCGAGACGACACAGGAATAGATCTCTCTCCTTTTCTTTCTATCTCTCAGTTTTTATTCTTCTTTGGCTCTCACTGCTCTCCTTTACTGGCTGTCTGACTATTGGCCTCTCATTCTGTTATTAACAGAGAATATACACAAAAGATCTGAGGTGGTTTTTGTCTGTGTGTGTGTGTGTGTGTGTGTGTGTGTGTGTCTGAGTCATTTGTGTGAGTGTGTGTGTGTGTGTGTGTGTGTGCGTGTGTGTGTGTGCGTGCGCGCGCGTGCGTGCGTGCGTATTTGCGCACACCCTGAGGGCTAATTGCAAGTGTAGAACGTGTTCTTAATGAGAAAGCAGTGAGGTAGAAAACTATACATGCTTCTGTCTTATTCATTTTAAAACACTGCCTAACAGCAGGAAATGAATCTGCAGAAGAAAGTGTCAAACATAACTTCTTCAATAATTTGGTTCTTGGATTACAAGCACATGTCAAAGTTGTACTACAGTGGAGTCATGCTGTAGCTATCTCACTCACTGCAGACTTAAAAGATGGCTGTAAAAGGTTTGTGATTACGTTATGTTGGGGAACATCATTGCCAAGGATTGCCTCGGTTTACGCCAAAACACATATATGTTCAGATACAGTTGTGTTGTCCTTGTGACATTCTTCTTGGACCAAAACATTAAAAGCATATATCAAAGACTAGATTGTCACCGTTTTTAACCATCCCCACAATATTCAGAAAATGTTTTTATTATTATTATTATTATTGACAGGAAATGAACCTGCAGTTTTACAAATAAAAATGTAACATGAATAGTGGAGTTACTGCTCATTGGGAGTGATGAATAAATTAATAATAGGTCTACAATTTGAGTTATTGAGACTGAAATTGCACATACTGTTGAAACAATGGTAAGATGGTGAGGCAAAATATAATAGAGAGAGAGAGAGAGAAAAGGAGGACTTAGAAAGAGAGTTGAAAAGAGGGAGGGGACATGACAAAAGGTGAGAAAGCAGCAAGGAGAAAGAAATAGATTAAAAGAGACAGCAGACAGAAAGACAGAGATAACAGAGAATAAATCAGTCATAAAAGAAAGGAGGAGGATAAAAGATAAGAGTGAACATGGATCAGTCGTCTTGTCGGTGATCTTCTCTGTCAATCAAAACTGTCTCAAAGCCAGGCCTTTGAAAATCTTACAAATGGATCACGGTCCCTAACAAGCTAACACCATCCACTTGTATGCCGGATAAAATAAAATGTCCTCTTCAATCCTGCTCTCTCTCTGCCGACTTTTAGTATATATTTGATGCATTGTAGGTGCAATGGTACAATAAGCTTAAATGTCCACATCAGCAACATTGCAATAAAGAGGTCAGAGCTTGACATTTTTTTGTGTCGTTCTTTCATTGCTTTCTCCTCTCTCACTGCTTTGACTCACACTTTGGACATGAGTGCTTGTGTTTAAATGCCCTACAATTCATATCTAATAATTAGTTTTAATCTGAAATATTACCAGAATGACTGTAATAATAATGGGGATTCACACACACCTTGCCCGGATTTTCCACCAGGGCGCGTCTGTGCTGTGTTCCGGGAGAGTTGTGGAGTCTAACTGCCCGACTCGCAGATTATACTGTCGCTACTTTGTACTTTCCTGGTGTTGTCCTGATCAAAAAGATCTGTGATGTCTTATTATGTTTTTCCAGCTCCAAGAAGAATCTCTCGTGTTTTGGTAAATTGACTGGATACTCTACTTGCTGCTTCCCTTCTTGCCCGGCTGAAAATAGACCTGGCGCGTATCTTTAGCAGCGCAGAGAGCCGCTTCACGCACGCTTCTGGGACGCCCTGGCTTGTCTCACTCTACCTTTCCCTGTGTCTTTTTTAGGTTTCTCTGTATTTCTCACTTTATTAATCTGTCTCTTCCCTCCAGTCTCTCTTGCATATTTGTTCTCATGCCTCTTTTTCTCACCCCATCCTTCTTTATGCTTTTCCCTCTTTGCCCTTCATCCCCATCTCCTGTTCTCTGACCCAGGCTTTTTGATTATCTCTGATTCCATGTCAAAGATACAGAGAACTGGCTAATGGAGATTTAAATCATGTACGGCATCAGGGCTCCAAAAAGAGGCTAACCACTGACTCTCTCCTTAGTGGCTCATTAATTGTTTTTGAATCTTTCCTACCATCCTCTATTTCTTCCCCTTCAAAACATATCTTTGGCTACTCCAGAATAATTTTTTTTTCAGAGTGAAGCAGTTATTAATGTGCATTCATTTGCATTTCCACCAAAACAAGGTCCTTCCGAGGCTATTTTGCAGCGGCACCGCGGCTTTTCCCGGCGACTGTGATTGGTTTAAAGAAATGTCAATAAACCAGAGCACAGCGAGACTATGTATTGCCAGACCTTCCTCCACAGCGCTGTGGAGGAGAGTCTGGCTAGTCCACACAGCATTCCGGGATGGGAGAAAAACGTGCTCTGGTTTATTGGCATTTCTTTAAACCAATCACAATCGTCTTGGGCGGAAAGCGCCGCACAGTCATGGTGCAGCGGCAAAATAGCCTCGGGAAGGAACTTGTTTTGGTGAAACGTGTACGTTCAAAAGTTTTTACAGGGTTGCTTTAGGTTGGAGCCAAACGTCCTTTAAGGTTGAAAATGTGTTTCTTACTGTCGTTGTTATGAGATAAATGATGTAATGCTTTTTAGTCATGCGACAGAAAACTCAGATTGGACAGATAGTCTAGCTAGCTGTCTGGATTTACCCTGCAGAGATCTGAGAAGCAGTTAACCATAGTCCTCATAAGTCCACCGGAATTTAAAATTACAACACAAAGAAAGCGGAAGGTGACGGACATCCGGTCGAAAAGAGGGACATCCGGGGAATTTCCGGCGGCAACGGAGCAATCCCGGAAGTGGAACGGCGTGGATATAGACTAGGACTGCTCAAAACTAGATGTCCAGTTTGGGTAACAAGATAAATGAAGACAGCTTTATACGACCACAAAACAAGGACACTGTAGCAGGATGGATGCTTTTCTTTAACCAATACGCTGTTATCACACTTTCTGTTTCTGCTACTTAATGCACCTTTGTATGATTACATGGGTCTGATGCAAATGCAGGCTCTGTAACGGATGCTTTAAAAATGTGCTGTCTTCAAACCTACATTACATTAGGTAAAGACATAAGACTGTTATGATAACAATTTGTTGGTTTTACCTTCTGTGTGATCGCATCCTTGCTTTGATTACTCTACTCCTTTCCCTGCATACATTTCAGAAACACATCCTGTTCGCGGTTTTACACAAAATAACTGGAATATCTAATTTCTTCTTTGAAAGGCATCGCCTTTAGCTCCTTTTTTAGTGAAGTGACGCACTGCTAGGAAGTTTATTAGGAACCTGTAGAACATATGGGGATAGTCAATTTGCTTTCTCATTTGTCTTTTTCGTGTTGATTTATCCATAGACGGATGATAACAGGATGGTAAAACGTGTTCACACTATTGTAGCCTTTAAATGATTTTCTGTTTCTTGTGAGACAAATGAAATGCCTTTTTGTTGAAGAAGAAATGGTTTTATAATGTATTACATCTAGGCAAGGGCATAGCAACATTGGGGTGGAGATAGAAAAGTTTTAGCGTCAAACACTTAATTTTCTGCACTCTAAGAAATAACTCCGTAAAATAACAGAAAAAGTTTTGGCAGCTTGTTACCTGGACTTTGCCCCGTAATTAAGAAATGGAAATTACAGTACGTGTGTACCGACAGTTAAAATACAGAACATTTTCTGTTATTCCAATATATAAAATGATCTCTTACAAAGCTGGTCAGTTGGGAAACTTCTGACAACGTTGAAAGAAACTTCAAAAATTGGAAAATGTTGAAAAAAGCGACAAAAACATCGGAAAAAGGTAAAAGGGAAAGTGAAAACGTTGACTTAATCTCCCAAAAGCAATCATATTTTTGAGGGGGACAAATCTACCTTTTCTAAATATTGTGGGGGGGGACATATCCCCTGCATCCCTCCGAAATCTATGCCTAGTCATCTAGACCAGGGGTCTTCAATGTTTTTAAAGCCAAGGACCCCTTAACTGAGAGACGGATCAGGGACTCCCTACTACATATATTGTATAAATGAAATATGCATAATAACCTGGACCTACAATTACGTGTAGAGCAGCCTAAAGCCTGTCCCGGACCCAGTGTTGAAGGTCTCTGATCGAGGCTGTATTTCTAGTGACCTTCCTATAACTGCAAGGTTTCAGCAGACATTATGTCCACCAAAAGCCTGAGTGATGAACCACTTCTGGGTTACTCTGTTTATTACTGTGGATGAAAACAGCTAAACGCCTAAATTGAGTAGAATGAAACTGAAGAGATACTGTGTGGAGAAAGAATGAGAGGCAGAGGGAGAGAGAGAGATTCATTTTGTACTATTCACAGTGTGTCTACTTTTGTGTGGGAATTAGAGAACAAGTGAGAGACATAAAATATGTCTGTGTGTGTGTGTGTGTGTGTGTGTGTGTGTGTGTGTGTGTGTGTGGTAAGAGAAAGATAGCTCTCGGGGCAGATTTCCCCCCGATTTGTCTCACTGATTGTTCACATCTGTCTGCGTCTAATCGCTGGAACATACATTTTCATCCAGACAAGAAAAGTGCCTCGTTTTCTCTTTTCTTTCCCTCCATCCCTCCCTCCATTCAGTTAGTCACACAGTGTTGATCGGCTTCGTATGCCCTGAATGAAGGGAAAAGACATTTTCTGATATATCCACACACTCAATATATAGACAGGTGCGAGTAGGCAAATCTGACCTCATTACACACTTTATATACAGTAGAAATACACATACACTGTCTAACTAGCAACAAATAAATGTAAGGCCAGCCACACACTGGCTGCGTGGCGTGAGCGTGTCAGCTGCGTGGTGTATCAGCTGCGTGGCGTGTCAGCTGCGTGGCGTGGCAGCTGCGTGGTGTATCAGCTGCGTGGCGTGTCAGCTGCGTGGCGTGGTTAGAGCTTGCACACTGCCTGCGTGACACGCACGTCTCGAAAACGTGTGCATGCTAGAAATAGAACCGACGGCTATTTTTCATGCGACACGCAAGCGTGTTGGAAGCATTTCCAGGCAAAATAGAATAGGAAAATATGTTTATATGTAATTTTGACACGAATACATACTAATAAATGACATGTTGATGTTTGAAAGTCTCTAGGTTTTGACATAAATGCAGATATAAATGTTGCACCTGTCAATACAGAACGAAATATTCTGTAGCCTATTTTGCCGTCAATACTGCCTACGTTGTCTTTGCTGTAATCAAATCAGTCTATATTTATGATTAACATAGTATTACATTTTATTAATGGGAAACATACATGTGTACAGACAAGGCTAGCAGCAGCAGCGCCACATCAGACACGTTTCTGGTGTGTAAAGACATAGAAAAATCCACGCAGCCGCCATGCAACTGACTCACAACAGAAATGCCACGCTCACGCGACGCAGCCAGTGTGAAGCCGGCCTAATAGTAGGCATTACGTTGTCCAAATTCTGTTGATGCTTTTAAAAAGCAGTTGAAGACTTCAAACAGGTTTTTAGTTAGACAAGGGTTTTCATGGCTGTCTGATTTTATGTACCTATGTTTTTCTTTGTATTGTTATGTCTTTTATGTATTATATTTCTCTCTATTGTGAAGCGCCTTGTGATTTTTTTCTGTGAAAAGAGCTATATAAATAAACTGCACTTACTAACTTACATTGTTTCGGTACTAGACCATCATCAAAATTTTGCCTGATGAGGGTCTAGTACCGAAACCTTGCTTACTATTTAATTATTTTTTTTGCAAGTTAGATAGTGTGAGGGAGTTTCTTTGTAACTTTTGACCTACTCGTCCCCCTCCGACGCACCTGTCTCACGAGATGTGTGAAGTATTTTTCTGTACACGTTCTGTTCATGTTGTAGTCATCGGATTGACTTTGTATACTCCATCCTTTCAAGAAGAAGCTTAATATTAGTAAAAGATTGTCGGGTTTTAGTTAATTCTTGTAGTTTGTTTTATTCTGTATTCTATACATTACTATGGACCATTACCAAAACTTTCTAAGCAACAGCCAGTCTTAGTAGGCCAATTGGCTGTTTTTTTCTCCTTCCATGTTTTCCCAACTCTCTCTTTGTACTTATCTCCCTAGGATAGCATTAAACCATATTTTAGCAGTCCTAACCTCTACATTTTCTCTTCCTGACACATTTTTGTTGTTTTTTTCCTTCTACTTTTTCCTAATTTAGTCATGTGGCATTTTCTTAAGTTGCATATGGTAGAGTATAAACTACAAAGTGCGGCCTTCAAACCACAGAGTCGCCAGTTCTATTCACCCGATACCAGGAAGCATTTCGTACAGGTAAGGTAAAATCAAACGTTGATGATCTTCTGTAGAAAAGCAGCTACCTGTCACTGAAAAAGCCTTCTTTGCAGTGGTACATCTGAGGTCTGGCATTTCCTAATGCAACCAGATCTCATGGGAAGGGGTATAAATAGCATGCCAATTTTCCCGGATATTCTCCGCAGGGTTGTGCAGCGGTGGGAGTGTCACTCAAATGACTCATTTGAGTGACGTCCTGTTATGTTCTTTAACCCACCAATGTAGCACAAGTAGTATATTTCACACTTACTGTTTTCCGTCAGATCGTTTGTAGATATCTACACTTCTGACCACACTTGAAGGCAGCTTTATTTCCAGGTGAAAGAGAGAAAGAAAAGAAACGGGGCGACTGTGCTTTGTTGTTACAAAAACAGTCAGCTGTTTCACAAACTCCTGTGCAATTCAATGATTGTGTTTAAATTTTTCCCCTCATAGTGAGTGAGGTAGATGCTGTAAGGTTTGTTGTACAGAACTTCTACACTGCCTCAAAAGATAGTCTTGCATTGCCAGACCTTCCTCCACAATGCTGCAATGAGGGACTGACTAGTCCACACAGCATACCGGGATACGAGAAAAACGTGCTCTGGTTTATTGGTATTTCTTTAAACCAATCACAATCGTCTTGGGCGACACTGCCAGACAGAGCAACGGTGGCTCTGCAAAATAGCCTCGGGAAGGAACTTGTTTTGGTGGAACGTGTATGTACATGTGTATAGAGAAAACTCTGATTGGACAGATAGTCTAGCTAGCTGTCTGGATTTACCCTGCAGAGATCTGAGGAGCAGTTAACCACAGTCCTCAGAAATCCACCAGAGTTTAGAATACCAACACAAAGAAAGAGGAAGGTGACGGACATCTGGCCAAAATGAGGGACATCTGTCGGAATTTCCGGCGGCACCTGAAGCACCTAATCAAAAGTTGACTGCCAGTTTTGGTTTGGTCTACTTGTGACTAAATATGAGTAAATTGGCCTACATTTGATTCTGAATGTTTTTGGCTCCACTGACTGATGTTGGGACATCCCTCCCTCCACCCCAGAGCCACAACGGTAGCGAGTAGTATGAAAGACCGAATATCTGTGTAAGGGAGGTTGGTTGTGGTGGTGGATGGGTCAAAAAACATTCACCCAGGAGACCGGGTTCATGCCCTCTTCTTTTACCGCGTGTGACTGAAAAGTTAATTTTGTTACCACACCCACCATCTTTTCCTAAACCTAACTGTCCCGTTCTTGTGCCACATGTCAGTTAAACGTACGTCCCGACCCAGAGCGTCAAAGAGTGACGCCAAGAGTCCCGACCAAGCGCGTCTAAAAATGACGCTAAAGGAGACTTTTTGTGCCAAAGGCACCTGACCAAGCGTCACTTTCAAACGCGCTTGGAGTGAGACTGTGTTGGGATCAGATCTGCTGCTGACGGACCCTCCTGTGCTTTAAAATACTTTATGTCTTGCTCCTTTTTCTTCTTCCGCCTCAAAATGCCCGACTCACTGCTACTCACCAGCTATAATTCACATTTCTTTTTTTATATCCAATCCTTAGTTTTTTTCATTCCCTCTCCCTCCTCTTGTAACTTGGTCCTTTTTGTTTTATCTTTTTCTGTCCTGCTCACAATTTTTCGATCTTTTTTTCTACAAACTCTCTAATGGCCTGCCATTCGCTGTCTGACCACAATAGCCACAGTATTTGGATTACAGTAATGGGGCTTGCATTACCCTCATATGATCAGCCATCTGGGGCTAGCTGCCTTTCAGCATCTAGTTAGTATCTCCCCAATAGGGCCGGCTGAGAAAGCTAAGCCGGAAAAGCACTAATCTCCCAGCACTGGCCATTGTTAAGTGCCCCCGACGGCCTGTGTGCTAAAAGGGGTCTAATTGATGTTGCCTCCTGCTTATTGTAGGCCTTGGGAGGAAGTGTGTGATTGTCAACCATGCACAGGCAGAGGGGAAGTGATGTGAAGCAAAGGAAGTCTGAGCTGGAGGTTGCTATTTCAGGCCTCAAAATGACTAACCTGTGGAAGCAAATATACCACGGAGCTGAGATTCACACTGTTCGGTCACTGTATCTTTACTGCAATTTAGTAGCTTATCTGTGCAACCGTCCAGTACTTTTTCCCCCCACTATCTTTAAAACATTCTATAGTTTTACCTGCCCACTTGATAATATGTTTGAACATCAGAATCAGAAATACTTAATTCATCCCCTGGAGGGAAACTTTATTATGTTACAGTTGCACCAGTTGGTCACATTCTAGAATAGAAATATATAAACAAAGAGAAATTCTGAGAAAAAAGAAATGAATTTGTGAAAATATGTGTATACAATGATATACTGTATAACAAAAGTGCAAATCTAATAATAAAGCTGACATCTTTCTCTTGCTGATGTCAGACAGCTGCATACGTTAAGAGTCTGAAGATGCTAAGTGGCAACTTAACAACTGTTAGGATGAGCAGTGTGCCCTTTAGTGTTCACATTATGCCAGGATCAGACTACACAAATTCAGCCCGATTTGGACCCGACAGACACGTCGCAGACAAACTTTCAAAGTCCTGCCCGATAATGAGGGTCGGGACCGAAAAATGTGTCTTCACCTCTTGTAGTGTGACACAATCAAAGATCAGCGATCTAATGTCTGAGACGCTTCACGATCACAACGCAGAAAGTCTAGCATGCAATTGTCTTTTACCGCCTAGTGTGACATGTTCTACGATGGCTGCACCTGATTGGACTAACGCTACACGTGTGGCTCCCGGATTTCAAAACAGACCATATTGGCGGCTTGTTTTATTTTATGAAAATAGTTCACGAAACGTGTTTCTGAAAACATTTTAAGCGAGAAATAAGCTATTGCTGAATCTTTATTTATTTCAGCTGTACAACGGTCAGTTTAAAAGGTTATCGTGAGTTTTTGAGAGGCTGCTGCTCCACCAAAGCATCAGCCTATGAACTTGCGTGTGATCTTCACGACAGCACGCGATAATCGGGTTGGTCGGTGTCATACTTGTAGTGTAGTACTCTTCTGTCCAAGACACAGCAAGAATTTATGGCAATATGTCTGTCTACTCTGACATAGTGACTGTCGTGAAAGACAAAAAAATTCTTTTATTCTGATCCTTGCATTAGTAGTCCATTCTTCCTTTTAGCTGGCTGGTAGTAGGCGGGGCTTAACATTTAACCCAGTGGCTTAGGTGTGATAAGGTTGTTGGGTAGCAGCGTCCTGTGAAAAGATTTTGGTGCTGAACAACACTGTTACTATGTAGTGAGCGGCTCAACACCGGAGAAACTTTGGACTTTTTAAGAAACTTTGGACTTTGGCCTCGAGAACTGAACACCTAATTCCTCCACCTTCGTTTCTTTTTGGACCAACCATCAACAAAAAGTTGAGCAAGAATCGTCAACGGTCAACTGGGCTGGCAGCTGGTGAGGAGCTCTCTCTCGGAGTTAGCCGTTGTTGCTGACTAGAGGAAATAGTGCGTTCCATTTGTACTCTGAAGTCGGAATTTCCAAGGTCAAAGTCAGAAACACGCCCCCTGAATGCGGATATCAGAGCTCTGAACTCCTCCGTGTAACCCAAGCTTAAAATCCGACATGGCTGCTCCGTGCATCAACAGTTGTGAAAGCTGTAGTAACATATAGTTATTAGCACTTCTGTCTTATTTCTGTCTCACTAAATCAGTCGTACACACAGTCCTGTCCAACTTCTATCTGTGGACATGTGTTGCTATAGTGTTTGTATGCATTGATATCAACTAACAATGGCTAGCCTGTCTAGAGCTAAGCCCACAATGAAAAATCTGACTTGTAAATGGAACACACTCGGGTGTGACGTCATTCCCAGCTCCGGCTTCAGAGTTACGAGGTGAATGCAACGCACTATAAGCCCACACACCAGCCACTGCCAGCCAGCCTTCTCTTTACCAAGCACACTCTATGTTAGGGAATTAAGTTACCCTGGACACGCTAAGAGCCCAACTGTGTCATTCTACACACATAACACAACTAATCCTGGGCTGTTAGCCATTTATAACCTGCAGTCAGCTTATAACATAAATATAAAAACATGCGACAACACTTTCACTGATTAAAAAATAGGTGATGACAGTGTATGAGGCGACAGAAAGTTGGGTTTTTAACTTTGCTTGCAATGACGAGAACTAATCTCTACTCCAGTAATGTCTGTTGTTACCATGGTAGCAAACACACTCACTGAGTTATTTTGTTATAACCAGGTTATCACCCATGACATCCTTGTTACACACCCATACAGCAGTAACACCATCTTGGCATGCTGGATTTTAAAGCCACAAGAATAGAGGAATGCTTTCTTATCTGTCAGCCTGCAGCACTGCTAGGCCAACTGATAACTCAATGCACAAGCACACACACACACACACACACACACACACACACACACACACACACACACACACACACACAAACTCACAAAGACAAACATTCTTACGGAAAAGCACACAGTCATAACTTAATGCCAGTGACAGATGAATGGACCCCGTAGTGGCAATTTGATGGTGTGATAATTAAACCAACAAAATAATTATTTTTACCCTGCGTCAGCCAACAATATTTGTGTGTGTGTGTGTGTGTGTGTGTGTGTGTGCATCTGTTAGATTATCTGTGTGTTTATTGGCCTGTGTGGGGTCATAACTCAGTTTTTTGCTGTTTTGTACAAGTGTGTGTGTGTGTGTGTGTGTGTGTGTGTGTGTGTGTGTGTGTGTGTGAGTGTGAGAGAGAGAGAGAGAGAGAGAATGAGGTATGGCCTTAGTGATCTTTGGATCATTTGGTCTTTCACAGCAGTGAAAAATGTTTGTTTCACCTATCAAACTACATGTTCAAATTCAGCAATGTCGGAAAGATGTTAAAAAGCCACACTTTTGTACACTTTTATGTGTATAGGAGAGGAGTGTTAAAATATAATGTTGTTCCGCTGCTGAAAAAGCACAGCATGCTGGTCAGCAAGTGTTATATTTGTCCCAGAGATAGCTGTTGAGCTGATTAATATGACTGCCAAAGGAAACAAGGCAGGCAGAGATTGTTTGGGAAGTAGATAACGGCAGATATGACAACATCCAAGGTCCAGTGGAACATGAGGGTATTTATAATAAAGTTCTGCACTTGAATATGAGATAATAGTCCTTTTTTAATATTTCAAGGACCACTAAGAAAGATGTCTCACTAGTTATGTATACATATTTACTTACAACCCAGCCTGATCAATTCACTTGTTTTTACCTTCCCTGATGTTGACCTTTGGCTACCAATACAATGCAGACCCACAGTTGTGCTATTGGATTTATGTTTTGGCTGCAGTTTTTAAAGGGTGAACTCTTATTGGCTGTCCCATTCTCACCATCCCTGCACTTTTGATGTTTTCATCAATTGATAATCATCATAGTTAGGCACTGTCAAGTCTGTCCTTTTTACATTCTTAGGCTATAGTTGCACATCTGTCTTACCCTGAATTTCCACCAGGACGCGTCTGTGCTGCGTTCCGGTTTTGTTCCCTCCTCCGCCACACCACACCAAGAGCGTCTCAGAAGCGGGGCGTCTTGCCTGCCCGACTCGCAGATTATATTGTCTCCACAATACTTTACAGAACAATCATGTGTTCATTAAGCTAGTATCTACCTTCCACTCCAACCACTCCTACAGTTAAACTATATGCCTTGTCTTTTCTGGTGTTGCCCTGATAAAAGGGATTTGTGATGTCTTATTATGTTTTTCCACCTCAGAGATGAATCTCATGGATGCTCTCGCTGTTTCACTTCCTGCCTGGCTGTCCGAACGCCCGCAGCCTGCCTGAAAATAGATCTGGCGCGTATCTTTAGCAGAGCGGAGATCCGCTTCACGCACGCTTCCATGGCACGGCTGGTGGAACATCAAGCATTGAGTTGAATGGCTGTGATTGCTTGCAGGGGTCGTGGCGCATGCTGAATGCAGCCTGGTGGAAAATAAGGGTTAGAGGACTAACAATGAGTCATCAATAATGTTATTGCAATGAGTCACCACACAGTACATTTGTAATATGAATTTAATCAGTATGTTTAGGGGTGTAACGATACCTCAATTTGGATCAATATATTGATTCAATCCTCAACGATCCAATATTATCGATACAAAGTGAAAAAATTTATACATATCACTATCTTTAAGATGCAGCTTTATTTTGAAATTCCCACTTTCTATTTATGCTTTCTATTAGTTTGCTTTTAATTTAAATGTCTGGAATAGCTTAGTAATGAAATTGTCAAATCATATTTTAGTTGCTTTTTGTAAATATATAATAAATGTAACATTGATGTGTGTGTGTGTGTGTGTGTGTGTGTTAAATGGTCTTATATATCGCAGGCCCCTGAATCAAATCGAATTGAAATTGCATCGTGGCAGACTATGTGATATCAGCAGTGTTGGGAAGGATACTTTCAAAACGTATTCCGTTACAGAGTACAGAATACATGCCCAAAAATGTAATTTGTAACGTATTCCGTTATGTTACTCAACGTATTCTGAATACTTGGATTACTTCCACATTGAATTGCATTTTATAAGTGTAGGAATGCGGCCATCACATACAGCTTACTAAACAGGCCTATTCTGGTGTGTTCTTCTGTTCCAACTGGCTGAATGTGTACCTAAACAAGCAGATAGATTTTTGTATTTGTAGTCCCGAACTGCATACTACAAAAATCTAACCGCGAGCTACCATGAGCTAATTTTAGCTAACGTTAGCTAACATGTCAAACGGGGCTAGTCTTTCAACGGCTCTGGGGCTAGTAAATCAGCATGTAGGAGAATGTAAAGTCGCACGTCAACTATAAAATAGCAAGGTGACCAGTAAAACTACAGCAGACGACTACCCTTGGCTAAAAATAACTTACTTTAAGATGCTTCTTCAGGTTGGAGGTGGAGTAATTTGGACGCTGAAAGGAAGTTGGTTGCTGGCAAGTAGAAGTTGCACTGCAGGGCACAGTTATATTTCGTTCTCCCTTCTCTTTCTTTAATGTGAAATGCTGTTTGAATTTCCAAGATAGAAACGCATTCCTGCCCTGGCTCTGTTGTGCCGGTTCCGGCTCCATCTTTAACTCTATCAGTGATTACACAAATAGCAAATTTTTTCGTTTTCATATTGGGGCTTCTGGGAAATGCATGGAGTTGCGAGAGTGAATAAACCAGTGAAACAGAGAAGTATCGTCATGTAATCAATTGATTTCAACAATGTAACTGTATTCTAAATATCAACTATTTAAATTCTAACTGTAACGGAATACAGTTACTCATAATTTGTATTCTGAATACGTAACGCCGGTACATGTATTCCGTTACTCCCCAACACTGGATATTAGTAAATATTGCATCGTTGTCCAAAGAATCAATATAATATTGGATCGTGACAAAACGTGTGATTTACACCCCTAATGTTTAGTAACACAAAGGAAGAAAATAATATAGTAACTATTTGGTTCTTTTACTTACGTTGAATTGACATTGTTTGGACATGTGCAAAGGAGAGATGCAAGATATATTTGGAGAAGGGTGCTGAAGATGGAGCTGCCAGGCAAGAGGAAAAAGAGCAAGGCCAAAGAAAAGGTTTATAGACGTGGTGGTGAGGGAGGACATACAGGTGGTTGGCGCGACAGAGGATGATGCAGAGGACAGGAAGAGATAGAAACAGACAAATGGAAGACATTGTAAATGACAGTATGCAATATGAGCCATTCGACTCTGGGGATGGGGACTGTTTGGTCTTATGTGCCCAAACTTTCAACGGTATGGCAACTAAACAATTAATTTTTACCCTGATGTCTCCTAGTCTATACTTTACTTGCTCAACTGATTCCATCTAGTTTCTCTTCTTGCTACTTAACTTAGAAAAGCTCCCTGTCTTTCATGTCTAGAAGCCAACCAAGACCATGAACACTTCCTTTCATCTCACCAACACCTTCTGTCAGCCAGCACAGAGAGAAAAGTATAAGATCCTAACTGTTTAAGAAGAAAGGTATTCACATAAAAAAGCAGGAGACCAAGCAGGAAATATCAAGGCAAAAGTAATGCAACCCGCACACCTTTATGCTTGCATTATACTTTTAATTTACTGTAGCTGTGCATCAGATCGTCTTCAGGTACAAAACAACACAAGCATTCCATTTTTTATCTCACAACAATGACAGAAAGATACACAGAAAAGTTGATTCATTGTAAACTATTAATTAGGTGAATTGCCAACTATTTTGATAATCGATTAATCGGTTTGAGTAATTTCTTCATTTTTTAAGACAAAAAGTCTAAAATCTCATATTCCAGCTTCTTAAATGTGAATATTTTCTAGTCGTTCACTCCTCTGTGACAGTAAACTGAATATCTTTGAGTTGAAACAACACATTTGAAGATGTAATATTGGGCTGTGGGAAACACTGATTGACATTTTTTACCATTTTCTGATATTTATAAACCAAACAAGTAATCGATTACTCGAGAAAATAATTGACAGATTAAGCAACAATGGAAATAATTGTTAGTTGCAGACCTGGCAGCAGGACAGGAGGGTCTGCAGGGTTTGTGGCACCATCCTTGCCTCTGTGAAGGACACTGGCGCCAACATTGCAGGTTGTTTTCTTTCTTTTCCTTTCCAGATGCCTACTCGATCGAAAAAGTAGAAAAGATACAAAGTACCACATCCCTATGATCAGCAATGCATCACTGAACAAATCCCAACAATTCCCGGAGAATCCCCTGGCCCAAAACACTGGATCAGACAGGATCTGTCTTCGCCAAGGACTTAATGCAGGAGCATGGGCCCCCCAGCAGAGGTTGATGTGTAGCTCCATCCATCACTCTGAACAGGCTACAGCTGTGTCAGGGACAAGGCCAAGACACCAATCACTTACAGGAAGTGCAATGTGCCTCTACGTCTTGTTGGATTGTCAAGAAAATGTTTCCCCTCACCCTCTCATTGTACAACCAGTGACTCGGTCGTATATATATATATATATATATATACACTGCATATTCTTTAAGAATATAACATTTCCAGTATGTGACAGTCATGGTCATTACTGTGCAGTACTGTGAGGGCTCTAGTCCTCTTCATCATCTCATCATCTTGTGTCTTCTCTTTCTGCTCAAATCAGCTGTTTGGAATGATTATCACTTTAGTTTAGTAATTTAGGGTTTCTACATATTTCAATATGCTTGATGACTGAACCTTCACAGACCTATTTCAATATGGTTACTGCAGAAATGCACAACATGTTCCATCATTCTGCTTTGAATGTGTTTTAACTGAACAATGTGCTGCAGATATACAGTATATTGGGGTTTGCAGGTGTTGGAGTATGAATGAAGAAAGAGTTAATGGATTTTTGGAAAATGTGTTCATTGAATGCATTTTGTGTGAAAGCAATGAAAAGTGATTGACAGTTTGGTCCACCTTAGTCTCGCATTACCAGACCTTCTTCCACAGCACCGCGGAGGAGGTTCTGTCTAGTCCACACATCAACATTCCGGGATGGGAGAAAAACGTGCTCTGGTTTATTGGCATTTCTTTAAACCAATCACAATAGTCTTGGGCGTCTGCAAAATAGCCTCGGGAAGTAATTTGTTTTGATGGAACATGTGCATATTTGAAAGTTGTTTTAGTCGTGTAACAGAAAACTCAGATTGGACATATAGTCTAGCTAGCTGTCTACATTTACCCTGCAGAGATCTGAGGAGCAGTAAACCATAGTCCTCATAAGTCCACCAGAGTTTAGAATGCCAACACAAAGACAGCTGAATGTGACAGACATACGGCGGAAAAATCCCGGGAAATGAAATGTCTTCGATATAGACTAGGTCCACATAGACTTTATACTTTAGGCCATTACAGGATATGGCAACAATCTTACTTATAAATGACCAACGTTTGAAGTCTTAAGGCCAGTCTTAATGACAACCTCTTTTAATTTAGCTGCAGCCAATGACAACGTCATTACACTGAGAGAGACAGAAAAGGGACAGCTTGTTCCTGACAGACAACAACATTGGGAAAATTCCACTGAGCTGATCAGAAGGGGGCAACCAAGAGTCACCTGTGTAGTGCACTGTACTGTGTGTGTGTGTGTGTGTGTGTGTGTGTGTGTGTGTGTGTGTGTGTGTGTGTGTGTGTGTGTGTGTGTGTGTGTGTGTGTGTGTAAAAAAGCAAAAGAGTGTGACTAATACAGTTGAGGTTGGGATTAACTTTTCCACCCTGAATATCATTCTCTCTCAACCTCCAAACACAATATGCTCTCTAACACACACTCACGCACATGCACACACACACACACACACACACACACACACACACACACACACACACACACACACACACACGCACATGCATGCATGCCCACACTGTATGCAACTAGCTGACTTCTAAAATAGCAAATGTTTAGTGAGATGAAAGGTTTGGCTTATTTTCTCCCCTTTAAGACGATGCTAGCCAAAATGAGTGACTGCCAACTATTTTGGTGTGTCGGTGTGTGTTGTGTGTGTCGGGTGTGTGTGTGTGTGTGTGTGTGTGTGTGTGTGTGTGTGTGTGTGTGTGTGTGTGTGTGTGTGTGTGTGTGTGTGTATAAAAATCTGGCTTCCTTGTACCTTCGCACTTCATTGGCATGTCTTCAAATGCAAGTGTGTAATCTAGGTCTCTAGGTCTGTGTCATTGGCATAACAAAGAGAAATGTGCAATGGTAACATTTATTATTCTTTAAATCTGCTTCTTGTTTTTCTGGTAATGAACTGTACTTCAAATATAGTCATTCTTCCCCCCCTCGATCTCTTCCTTTATCTTCACCCCCATTTCTCTCCTTTCCTTTATTTTAACTTTGACAAATCAAGGACATCTTTTCAAATATTTAGTTTGGAAATATGTTCTTCCCTGCAATTTGTCGGTCTATGCCACTAGTTATTTCAATAGAGGATGCTGAATATATATGTATTAACTTACTCCTAAAATCTCCTCCCATCACTTCTATCAGACATTTTTGAAGGTTACTCTATCAAGTCAAATTTCCCATGTGTGAAATCTTTCTCAAGCTATAATGCAGCCATCCGTCATCAGGTATGGCCCTCAGTCATTGAGGGAATACTCTTAGAAATCAATGAAAGCTGCCCCATCGCAGCATTACATGTGCATTGCATCACCTATTGAAGCACTAAAATAAAAAGGAAATGGCTTCTGCATGGATCCATCCTCAGATTGTGCAAATGGTGAGAAACAAATTGTCTCTGAGTCGTAAAAGAAAATAATTTTCTCCACAAATGTCAAGAGCACACAAGCTCTATGAGGTTCTCTTTTTACTGCAGTTGAATTCCACCGAGCTTGTGTAGGGCTTTTTGTTCCCAGCCTACTGTATATTAATGAATATACAGGTCTGCCAATTTTTCAATTTAGTTGATATAGTTAAATGACTTAAGGTTTCACATGGTCATAGTCAGGGCTATTATAAGGAGGACTCATTTGAAAATTTCATCAAACTTATTCAATATTTTTTTATGAGGAAGTTATGCATTTTATAATGTCATTTTATCTAACCTTCCCTTTAATATTCTCAAAAAACGTACAGTAAAATGTTTTTTTAGGCTGTAATTTAAAAAAATTAGTACAAGTTCAGTAATGTGCAGTGAAACTACTTCAAATCTTATATGATCATAGTAAGGAACATTTTAAGCATAAATTCATTGCGCTTCTCAGCAAGCCTTGGAAACTGTATTTTCAAATTAGTAATTAGTGATGTAACTTTACATTGCGGCGACGCAGACCGCAACAACTGTGATTGGTGCGTTTGCCGTAGCCTACCTAAGTGGCCTGAAGTTTATACTTGTGCTTTGGTGTGTGCATCAATCTCATTAAGAGAACAGCAGGGCTGGCATGTGTGTGTGTGCATGGGGAGTGTATGGTAGAGCGAGTGAGAGAGTAACAGTGATCACCTTTGGAGTCATAGTGAGAGAAACAAAGTGTCTCCCCTGTGCTTTTTGACCACGGTCCGAAATCTGTAGCAGGAAAAGTTAACCCAGTCCTTGATTTCATATTGTTTATGGAGAAGGAGAACCAGGAAATGAGTAGAGGGAAATGCAACGCTACCAAGCCACGGCCGAGCGATGCGCGTCTCCGCAACGTGCGTCACCGCAACGTGCATCACCGTAACGTGCGTCACCACGACGTGTAGTTAGATTTTCCGAGACGTGCACGTCAGCCTATGGCGTAGAGTCGGTATCTCCACATATGTACGCAGCCACGGCCTAGATTTAACGCAGAAGCATAAATCAGCCTTAAATCCTCACAACTTGAGCTCTCTGCTTTTCCTAACCCGCCTTTTCACCACTCTCCTTTTCGTCTCTTTATCTCACCACACCTCTCCTCAATTGTTTTTCCCCCCCTGATGTCCCTTCTGTCTCAGCAGGATAAAATGAGTGGGACAGAGGTGAAGAGAGAGAGCAATGGTATAATGAAATCAAAGCACACTCATTACTGAAGGTCTCCTGAAGGGTCGAGATAGGTGTGTTTTCCTCAACAAGCCATCCATTCTGCTCTGAGTCTGATGTATTGCGCTCAATTAAGACAAGCCAGTAGTGTTTACTAATGTCCCACTTTCCCAATAGATTAGGTCTATTTGTTTTGGTGCAATATAAAAGACAGTTTCAAAGGGTTTGTTCCTAAAGACTAATATTCATAACGCTATGAGAGAAGAACTCATTTAATTAACTGCTCATTTTATTAAAAATATGCAAACTGATTCCATAAAGGGGTTATATTGCATAATGAATGTCTTCCATTTGAAATAAGTGATACACTCTCATACAGCTTGATTGATATTACACAAAACAAATTATGGAAACTTTACCCTCCAGAATGAATGTTCATGTTTCCCTGAATTGAATTCAATTATGTTGGTTGTTATGCTCTTTGTTGAAATAGTATTCATGAATAGAAAGATTAAAAATCCCTCTGAGCAAAATAGCTACAGCATCAAAACAGCACAGCCATGTTACAGTAATATAGCTGGCGAGTGCCAGTGTTTAACGAAGACAACAAGGAGGTGGAATAAAAGATATGAGTTGTGAACAGGAAAGACAGTATCATAACCTCAGATTGTATGGTGATTTAGTAAATAAAGCAATGCAAATAGATTATAAAAGGTAAATGATTGCTAAATTGAAAAACAAGCTGTTAAAAAAACCTAACTTTTTGGCTCCTCTTTGCTCACATGTTAACACCTGCAGTACACTTAGTCTTAAGTGTTAAAGGCCACATTGTCAACAGGTGTAAAGAACCCTTTCAGCTGAAATTATCATCTTATCGTAGACTCAATTTGACTTGAATACCTGCGTGAACTCAAACACATGGACCACCATTTTGTATTAGGAACCATGTAGTCTCGCATAGCCAGACCTATCTCCACAGCGCTGTGGAGTAAGGTCTGATTACACCACAGATAATTTCCAGGATAGGAGAAAAGAAACGCTCTGGGTTGTTTCTTTAAACCAATCACAATCGTGTCTTGGGCGGCGCTAAGCTCTGGACGCAGCGACGGTGGCTCTGCAAAATAGTCTCAGGAAGGAACTTGTTTTGGTGGAACATTTGCACCCCGCAAAAGAAAACAATGCATACAATATTAAATCAAATGAACTGTTCACACAATACAGTAACGTGAGCTATTTAAATTAGTTGGATATATGGTTAAACCTCATTTGCTCTTACCAGTGTATTGCTGTGGATGTGAGCGTACTATTAGTCACATGAGTTAAAATTATCCCTAGGGTCCCTTTGGGTCAACCGCATTTAGAAAATGATCAATTCAGATCAGGTCTGACTGAGGTCATGGTTTTATTTCAGTTAGCCTAATAGCTGGTTTGATTTGCATTGAGAGATGATCTTATGGAAAGTACCCCATGCCAATCTCTAGGTATGGTGAAGGGTATGTGATGATGTGGAGCTATTTTAATTCCAAAGGCCAAGGGAACTTTATCAGGATGCATAGTATCCTGGATCCATAAAAATAAAAATCTGCCTGCCTCTATGGGAATTTAACATAGGGGTGTACTTACTTATGCCCCCTGTATTTTAAGGAAGAACATTTATTTATTTACGATACATTATTCATTCACAAAGAAAATTGTTGTGCTTATAGGTTGGATTTTTCCTCATTTTTTTAATTAAGGCATTAAGATCAATTTCCAAAAGATGATTTTTTTATTTCTCTTTTTAGTCAACTTTAGCATGGGTGTCCTAATTTTTTCACATGACTGTACCTCCGCCTTTCGAGCTTTTAGACTCAGTGGCACCGTGTGTCACCAGGTGACCAAAGCTTCATATTCTCCTTTTGTAACCTTTGTGATAATGCCAGTTGCCTATACAGGCTGTTTAAGCAATAGCAGTGGCCCAGACAGAGCTATCTGCCAGACACAGAGGTGATTTCAGTGCCAATCTTCTCCTCACATACTGGGCGAGGTGACAAATGGGCCACTCTCAACTCTCAAGAAGCAGTATTACCGTGAGGGAAAAGGCTTAGATGCCCACACATAAACACAATCAGTCAGTCAAGGCTGAAGCAGTGAAAAAATACTGCAAGCACACAAATACTTACAATGAAATGAAACTCTAGCATGCAGATTAAACCACGCACAAAAAGAAAAACATTAACTCACAATAGTTGCATGCAAATTAAAGCATGGTCGTACAGTACATCCATACGAAAATACACATGGAAACAAATCTGCAAGCTGATATGCACAGCATGCACACTTACATTAAAGGCACAAATAAGATTTTCCTAAAAAACTATGTATAGACTCATACAAAATTAAGCCTCTCTCAATCATCACTTGGTGTCTGTATCTGCAGAGACACTGCCTTCTGCCTGGATTTTCTTATATTGTTAAATTCGGGACATTTCTTCGCATCAACCTCTATAAAAACATAGCGACCAGGTGCCTGATCGCAAGCACGCATCCCAGAGGAAGCTACGAAAACAGCGGACACAGCAGTGAAAAGAAACCTGCAAATATAACAGGGCAAAACAGCAAGCGGACCAAGCTCGTTCCGAAACGAGAATGAATCTGTAGTTGGCTTTCACCCGTCGGGGAGAAGGGGCCAACTTTGAATGTTGTCTTTACAAACCACAACAGACAAATCCTACTCATTCTGCCTTAACATGTAACCCCCCCCCCCCACCCCTCCCAAAACAAGAAAGTAGAAGCCATTGTGAAGGAGTTTAAAGGACTTGAACACAGACACACACACACAAACACAAACTCTGATCCCTTAAGAATAGCTTAAAGACAAATGCAGACTCCTACACACACACACACACACACACACACACACACACACACACACACACACACACACACACTCATTCCGGGCACAGTGGATGAGGTTAAACACATCTTAACACAATAGGAGTGTTTTTGGGTCAGCTGTCCCTTAGCGTGGCGGGCAGATGCTTCACTGACAGAATATCCCTTTAACGGCATCATATAATGGATGCTTCAGGCACACTTTACAGCTTAGAGCGGCCTTTATAACTGCTTAGACTAAGCTCCTTTGTGGCTCTGAAAAAGAGCAGTAAAGGGTAAAAAGGGGGAAAAAATTACGCCGTCCTCTTTAGATGATAGCCAGACAATAGCCACGCGCTTAACAGATTAAATGGCCGTAAGACGTTTGATGCACTGTAAACAAAGCTAAGTGGAACATTTTCACTTTCTCTCTCTATCTCATTCTAGCCCCTTTCCTCTCCGCCGTTCACTCTCTCTTTGTTTGTACAATTATCCACTTTGCGCTACTTTGTCTTTCTGTGAATGCTCAGATCTGTTGTAAGGGATGAGCCTGTGCTTGGCTTTTTAAGTAAGGTTTGGAGCGGCGAGCTAAGCTAAAATCACTGAGGGGATTGTGGTTGTAAATGTCACTGCGTCCCGTTATGGGAATTCTGCCTTATTTTTTTTTATTTTTTTTTAAATTACACACAAAAGACAACTGCTGCTATTGTTTTACCCCCAGTGTGCTGACAAGGCTTAAATATTGAATACAAACTGTGGATGAGGAGGATGAAAGTCAAGACAGAAGTGATGAGTCATCGTGATTTTAAGACGCTTATTGTTTTTTGTTTTTTTACTTTCTGCACTTCTTGTTAGAGCACAGATTAATTGAAGACCACTAGAGTTAATTAATGCAATCCAACCATCTTCTCTCTCCTACGTCTCCCCTCCTCTCTATCTGCCATGCTGGCCTAATAAAAAAAAACAGTGTTTTTCCCAGTATTAAAACTGCAGCCTAACTGTCCTGTGGAATTCTGTAAACCCAAGAAACTGGAGTTATAGTCTCGGGCATAATACGATATCAGCATTGTGGCAGCTTTCAAACCAAAAGATAATAAGCATGAGTAAAAATGATGACTCTCTGTGTAAATGCTTTGTATTCATCCAGGCAGTGCAACATCAAGACAAAATTATCATCGACCAATACTGTTTTTTCAAAGCCAATAACTATACCGATTATGAGTAGTTAATCAAACCGATAACCGATGTTTGGAACCGACATGCATTTACAGTGAAAATGAAAAGCTTTAAGTCAAAATTAAGATTTTGGAATGTTACAAACTCCAACACAAAACTTTGATTAAATGCTTTAAAGGTGCTCTAAGCGATGTTGGGTGACGTCACTTCTTATTGACATTCAAAGTATTGTCAAACAAAACGAAGGCTAGCTCGCCCCTCCTTCCTCCTCATCCCATCCCCTCCCCCTTCCCTTCCACGCACTAACCCCCCAACCCCCACCCCCAAATCCTTCTTGTCGGTTATTGGCTGGAACGCTGGAAGACTGTTTGTTATGTTTGGTGGTGCAGGTTGGCCAGTTTGTTTTCGTTGCCGTTTGTGGAGCCTGGGCTGTCTACAGAGGCCGCTTTTTTTTTTTTACAGTGTGTTCAGGGGACAGGCAGCTAGCGGGTAGTGAGGAGATGTTTGCTGTATGTGACAAAAAATGTTGTAGCCTAAGAAATGTGTGACATCGTTTAGAGCACCTTTAAGCAAAGCAAAAATTAGAAACATTCAACATAATACAAAAAAGAGATGCAGATAGTGGTCAGGACGTTAAGTCAGACTCAGTGGTGAGTGAAACCAAAGCAGAGGGACAGATACAGAGCTGTAGCGGAGCCAAAGTAGCACACTTTTAAATGAATTAACTTTATTGGTAATCAGGCAAAAAAAACGCTGATACAGATAAACTGCCAATAAACGCTTTATCCCTAAACAGAATGCATCATCTTGACTTCTGGGGCTACAGCCCTGAATGTATTCTCACAAAGCCCCGAATCTTTGGGGGATTTAAGATAAATTTACCTTGTGTCATTTCCCCTCAGTCTCTCTGACTGGACCAGCAAATCAATAGATCTAAAGTTCCTTTACTGGGGAAATATCGCCATTCAGTGTGTGGACTCTACTCCAACATAGTATAACAAAAATACAGAAGGAAGGTGTTGTGTTCCTTCAAGTTTAATAGCATCAGTACCAAAATGAAGTTAGCTATAGTATCTGCTCATTCTGTGTTTGGTCTGAATAAACATTTAGTCACTCTGCATTCCATTAGCTCTCAGGTCTGCTATACTCCCTCTCCATATTGAAACAGGATGTTGTTCGGGCACTGCTGAGGAAGACAGACTATGTTATTTATGTGATCTCAATGACATTGAAACTGAAGTTCATTTTCTTTGTATTGTCCATATTATCATGATTTAAGATTGCAATTATTGAAAAAAGCTGGAGTAAAAGAGATGAGGCAGGATATAGATCTGTTAGTTTGGTTGTTTGAACATACAACGGACTTTCTAGAACATGCATGGGCTAAAAGAAAGACGGCTTTGTATCCACACTTCTCTGTCTGGAAGTGGCATTCCAAATTTATTTCTTTATTAACTTATTTATTTATTTTTCTGTGGCTGTAACATTTGCTTCATGTATGGAATGTTTAGTTTTAGTTGGACAATATATGGGTTACACAATTGTGTTGTGGCTACTGTAATATGTTTTCTTTATTCTTTATTTTGTGCAAAGTTTTATGTGTTTTATGTGGACATTGGACCGGAAGCTGTGGATGAAATGTATTCTGTATTGGTGTCATGTAATTCCATGTGGGATGTGATCAGTACAGAAAAATACTTCGCACATCTACAAAGTGAGACAGGTGCGTCGGAGGGGGACGAGCAGGTCACAAGATGCAAAGAAAATCCTGCACACTATCTAACTTGCAAAAGATATATAACGTTTGATAGTAGCCAATGTTTCGGTACTGGACCATCTTCAGGCAAATGGTGTTACATCCTGAGAAGCCATCTTTAGGAATGTTTTTGTGCACCAATCAACAACTTCCACATGAAATCAGGCATAAATACATAACATTCATTCACATTTCCATTACTATAGATAGAGCTTAAACTTCAGTACAACCCCTTTATAGTAAGTGTGTGTGTGTGTGTGTGTGTGTGTGTGTGTGTGTGTGTGTGTGTGTGTGTGTGTGTGTGTGTGTGTGTGTGTGTGTGTGTGTATATATATATATATACCAGAGCAATATATAGTAGCCTAGGATGTAGATTACTGTATAATGAATGCACACTAAAAATTATATAGAACATTCATATTCAGGCATATTTCCAAAACCTGCTGGTACCTTTATCCATTAATAGATAAATAGAGGAAAAATATCACTCACAAACAAAGTGCATGACATGTAAATTAAATATATATTTATTTATTCATTCATTCATTCATTCATTCATACAGTAGAATAGATAGATACATCCCTAAAAAGTGCATTGGTGCATTTCACTGTGCATTTCTTATTGATACAAAGACCCTGATTAAACCATAAAGTAACACAATCTCCTACTCCATCCTTTTATTTAATTAACGCACAATTACCTCATTACTGGCTGTGACGAAAGTCTATAGACAATATACTGAATCAGGATCATTGACTCTCCTCCTGTCATCAATATTGCTCATCTGTGTGCGTCGCTTTTCGCCTGTGACTCTAGACACTGTGTGTCCTTGTTTAGCTCGTAGCGCTTAGCAGTGCTCTTTTGGGAAATGCTGATCGTTGGTCTTATTGTCAGTGAGCGAGCGCCGTGCTGCACTGTAAGTAAAAGTGGACATATTTTCGCTTGCACTTTGCCAGGCTGTTGGGAAAGCGCCACGGAATATCACTTTCACTGAAAATAAAACGAGGCCAGTGCTGTGAGGACGGGCTCCCGGCGGACCTGTATCCGTACAACATCACACTTAAGATGGCTGCCATGTTTAATTATCGTCTTGAGAAGAGGAGAAAGCAGAGTTTTGTCTCAGTTGTCCCTGTTGCCGTATAATAATATAAAACATGCACAGCTAGGGCAAAAATGCAGAGCAAAGTCTCCTCTCTGTGCATTAGCAGTGAAGGAAAAAACAGCGACCTTACTCTTACAAAACACCAGTTTATATTTTATTTGAAGCATCTAAAGACTTCTATACATGAAGTGTTTTTTAACATCCAGAGATGAATATGCCTTGGTGTCTTTATTGTATATCGTGGGAGCGATGAGTTCTCCTCACCTTGATAATAACTTTCCATCCGACACTAATTCGAAACATCCCAGTGATACAGTTTATCGTCATGGCAACTAAAATTGGTTCAAAGAGGATGTTACATTAAATCAGCTATAGTTATACAATGACATAGACGCTTTAAAACAACTGTCATTAGGGATTAAAGACACATGCACAGCATCGGGACAGGAGCTTATATAAACTCATTTAAACACAGGAAGGGATTAAAGAGAGAGAAAGGAATTATGCTATTAGTGGCCTGACCTTTCCAAGGCTTTAATGTAAGATGATTCTGGGGGTCTATAAAAGGGGGCGGCACACTGCTTGCTAATAAAACCATGTGTGTAAGTGACACATGACGTGTCAACCACTGTGTGTCACTAATAGTCTAGGATAGAGGGGTGTCCTGCTTTGGACATTGAGAAGATTTGGTAAATGTCATTTTTAGAATAATACTGGTTATTTTTTATCATGTCGATATTCAATCAGTTCGATCCTTTGGTCTGGAGGAGCTGCAGCATTTATGTGTGCTCAAACTGCAGACTGTGGATACTGTTCATTCACTTGATTATTCTCCCGTCGCTTTCTCTCTGTCGCTGAAAAAAATGTATTGAGTTCTGAGATTAAAGTCAGAATTCAGACTTTTCTTTTTTCTTTTTTTTTTTTTTTTTTAAAATAATTTTAGACTCTAAAAAAGTCTGAATTCTGACTTTAAACTCAGAACTGAAATAAATGTTTTCACATGTGGCCCTAATCCTCTAATTCCATAGAGAGGAGCTGGCGCGAATATACAAAACTTTTATTGAACAACTGTCGCAAATTCACATCGCTGTCGGCGGAAATGGTTTTGATGTGAAATATTTCCAGGCCGCTATTTCACATTTTTGTGTCGTTTATTTGTCACGCCCCCGCTGTGTAACTGCCTTTGCTTTGAGGATTAAAAAAAACACAATTAAAGCTTATTTCCATTGTGGTTCTCACTACTGATGTATGCTTCCTTTGTTCTCAATACCTATCAAGACAGGCTGAATTTCTCAAGGTGTGATTTGATTTCCAAGAAGCTGACATGCAATAATTAAAATCAAATATATGCAAGTCTTATCCTTAAAGGCAGACAGTTTCATGTTAGTCCTGTCCTCCGCTGTAGTTGGCCGAGCTCCTGCCCCAACACCATCCCTCACATTGATGAATGTCTGCCTTAAAACAACATTTAGCCTGAGGTGGAAATGTTCACCCTGTTTGTGATTTACTCTTCCTGCCACATTTTTAGCTTCCCAGTGCTTTTTCTTTTTTCCACCAATATTGCCTTTGATACAGTATGACCGCCCTGCACTCAGTAATTGCAGTCCAGCTCATTGCTGAGCACCACAACATAAGATTTGAAATTTTGCTAGGGAGGAGAGAGAGAGAGAGCGAGAGAGAGAGAGAGAGAGAGAGAGAGAGAGAGACTAATGATTCATACAGCAAAATGGATAAAAACACTTAACATCCACCTACTCTGGACTTCTAATTTTGTTCAAATTAAACTAAACGGACACAGTCCAGATATAGTATGTGAGTTAAATACAAAATATATGTTTGCAACACTTTTTTGCTCTGACATATAGACTGACATATAGTATAAAGTCATGTTACCGTAATAATAGTTTTTAGACGAGTACATCAATGTGTACCATAATAAAATGTACAGCTCTTATTAAAGCTATAGTGCGTAGTTTCTTGTAATGACAACAAAACTGTCGGCACATCCACATGATGCAAGCCTTCCCTGATGGTGCACGACCCCCACCCCCACCCACGATGGACTCTTCAGAAGAGGTAATTAACTTTGCTTGATTTTCTGCACGCGAAAGTCGCCGGACGACACAATCTTCTAAACATAGCCATACTGAGCAATATAGAGAGAGTTTTTGGAGCTGAGTCTTAATTAGCTTTGTGTGTGTCCACATTGCATATCGACTTTAGTAAAACCTTTGTGTTTTGAAACATATACCTTACAGTATATTCATGTAAGCCAGGGTTGTTACTGCATAGAAGAATGTTTGGTGCTTTGTTACTGGCCGGAGGAGGGCGTGGAGCTCTCAGCCTCCCGCCGGACCTAGGTCTGTCCGCGGCATGCTGTCCTGCTGTTTTATATAGAGGCATCAGTGTTAACAGTTAAGAACTTCTTGTAGTCGCATTAAATAGTAGTCCACTTCCGTGTTTTGTTACAGTTGGTTTTCAAACCTGATGCGAACCGTACGGGAGGACGCATGAACTGTAGCCTACTCAAGTTGATCAACCAACTATGCCCAGGAACGGTATGCAGTGTTCACACTAATCAAACTAACTGGACTTTGGGGTCAAGTTCACCTGATGTAAAAGCCCCCTGCATTATGTTCCATATATTCCTTTTTTTATGATTGAGACTTTTTACTTGTTTTTTTGCTTTTGAACATCATACAAAAAATATACTTAACAACATGAACATCACCCCCCCCCCCCACCCCACACTCACCACTCACCCAGACAAAATTCCAGTAAAGATGACACAATACCCATAACATTCAAGACAAAATAATAACCAATGGACAATAAACTGTAAACCAAACAAACATATGTACAGTATATGTGATAAAACCATAAGCACATAGTTTACGCTTCTCCCCAACACATCGCTTCTTAGCTCTCCAGAAAGATCAGGTACTTTCCCAATTTTCCAGTGTCTAATCTGGCAAAACATTTGAATGACATCTTATCAAATGCTGCTACTCTAGCCATCTCACAAGCCCACTCCTGGATTGACGGCACCTCTTTATTCCATTATATTTTTATATTTTGAATTATCACCTGTCTCCTGAATTTTGTTTTCTTTCACATAACTTACGTTTTCAACATAAATTTGGTGCATAAAAACATAACAGAATTCAGAAAATGTAATGGTTGACGCTCAAAATTTCCTGTTGGAGACTATACCAACCCCCCCAAAAGAAAGGATTCCATCTGAATTTACTTCACCTAATTACTTTCTGCTTTATTGCTCTATTCTTATCCCAGCTGTGCCTCACGCCTGTTGTGTATCGCAGTTATTCTGACTGATATACTTAAGATGTTTAACTTTTCACTTTATACTTACTCCATGTGTACCAGTATCAACCTTCACCTGTGTATATTTGAAGCTACTTGAAAGCCTGAGTGACAGGAGGAACGATATGTTGATTAACACTGTTCATGCCGTTATTCGAGTTTACATCAGCCCTGTGAACCCATGCGACACCAAACATTTAGTGTCGCTGTTATTTCTGTCCCTGCCGCTGTGCTGTTGGTTCTCTCAAGGCAGCAGCGATGATCGGTTTTTGATAACAGATACATATGCATAACAAGCAACCTTACTTGTTTACCTGCTCAGCGTGACGTTAGCACACACACACACACACACACACACACACACACACACAGATACCTGCTGGTGTTGTCAGCCTTTTAAGACACAGCTGTTGGCTCGGCGAAGATCATTTCTCTGTACGGCTGTGATGAGGAAAGAATAAAGATGAAGGAGGTAGTCGGGACAAGGATTGACGAAAGGAGGAATGGAAGGAAGAGTGAAATGTATGTGTAAGGAGGGAGAAGAGAAGTAGAAGGACAGATCAAAATGGAAGACAGGGAAGTTGAAGATCAGTCATGGAAAAGGTTGTTGGAACGGGGTAAAATGCTCTTTAATGTGAAATCACCTGGGCTTTTATTAAAATTCAAAAATATGTGATGGAAGGGGTGCAAGAGTTTGATTGGTCAAAAACGTTGTGATGTATTTGTTTTATTTGAATTCTCCTAAAGTCAACAGAAAGCAGCTTATATCTGATGACATTGATATAATAAACGCAATTTAGTAATTTTGTCTAAATCATTTGTCAACAAAATGTATGCAAAATGTGCTACATCACATTTCAGAACTATATATTTTACTTTTTACCCCACTTCATTATTTAATGGCTGTAGTTCGTTAAAATGCTACTCGCATGCAACAACAACAAAAATAATAATAATCTTATAATTCTTTAAGAGCATGGTCCTGTGATAGAAAGACACAAACTGAATTGGCAGGATGTCCTTAAATAACTCTGAACATACAGTGGGGAGAACAAGTATTTGATACACTGCCGATTTTGCAGGTTTTCCTACTTACAAAGCATGTAGAGGTCTGTAATTTTTATCATAGGTACACTTCAACTGTGATGGAATCTAAAACAACAATCTAGAAAATCACATTGTATGATTTTTAAATAATTAATTTGCATTTTATTGCATGACATAAGTATTTGATCACCTACCAACCAGTAAGAATTGCGGCTCTCACAGACCTGTTAGTTTTTCTTTAAGAAGCCCTCCTGTTCTCCACTCATTACCTGTATTAACTGCACCTGTTTGAACTTGTTACCTGTATAAAAGACACCTGTCCACACACTCAAACAGACTCCAACCTCTCCACAATGGCCAAGACCAGAGAGCTGTGTAAGGACATCAGGGATAAAATGATAGACCTGCACAAGGCTGGGATGGGCTACAGGATTAGGCAAGCAGCTTGGTGAGAAGGTAACAACTGTTGGTGCAATTATTAGAAAATGGAAGAAGTTCAAGATGACGGTCAATCTCCCTCAGTCTGGGGCTCCATGCAAGATCTCACCTCGTGGGGCATCAATGATCATGAGGAAGGTGAGGGATCAGCCCAGAACTACACGGCAGGACCTGGTCAGTGACCTGAAGAGAGCTGGGACCACAGTCACAAAGAAAACCATTAGTAACACACTACGCCATCATGGATTAAAATCCTGCAGCGCAGGCAAGGTCCCCCTCCAGAGGAGGAATGGGAAGAAGGTCATGTGGTCTGATGAGACAAAAATAGAGTTTTTTGGTCTAAACTCTACTCGCTGTGTTTGGAGGAAGAAAAAGCATGAACACCATCCCAACCGTGAAGCATGGAGGTGGAAACATCATTCTTGGGGATGCTTTTTCTGCAAAGGGGACAGGGACGACTGCACCGTATTGAGGGGAGGATGGATGGGGCCATGTATCGCGAGATCTTGGCCAACAACCTCCTTCCTCAGTAAGAGCATTGAAGATGGGTCGTGGCTGGGTCTTCCAGCATGACAACGACCCGAAACACACAGCCAGGGCAACTAAAGAGTCCGTAAAAGCATCTCAAGGTCCTGGAGTGGCCTAGCAAGTCTCCAGACCTGAACCCAATAGAAAATCTTTGCCGTGAGCTGAAAGTCTGTGTTGCCCAGCGACAGCCCCGAAACCTGAAGGATCTGGAGAAGGTCTGTATGGAGGAGTGGGCCAAAATCCCTGCTGCAGTGTGTGCAAACCTTGTCAAGAACTACAGGAAACGTATGATCTCTGTAATTGCAAACAAAGGTTTCTGTACCAAATATTAAGTTCTGCTTTTCTGATGTATCAAATACTTATGTCATGCAATAAAATGCAATTACTTACAAATCATACAATGTGAATTTCTGGATTTTTGTTTTAGATTCTGGTACTCATAGTTGAAGAGTACTTATGATAAAAATTACAGACTTCTACATGCTTTGTAAGTGGGAAAACTTGCAAAATCGGCAGTGTATCAAATACTTGTTCTCCCCACTGTAGCTGTGGTTTGGTTCGCTTGAGCCTTAAATCTAGTTTAAACGGCATATGGAAGATGGATTACATTTCACTGGAATTGTACCTTGTACGATTTAAAATAAAATAGATTGATATAGCTTTAGTTTACAATGTGCACACAAGTTCACAGTTCTCCCACTTAAAAAGATGAGAGGCCTGTAATTTTCATCATAGGTACACTTCAACTATGAGAGACAAAAACAAATCCAGAAAATCACATTGTAGGATTTTTAATGAATTTATTTGCAAATTATGGTGGACAATAAGTATTTGGTCAATAACAAAAGTTCATCTCAATACTTTGTTATATACCCTTTGTTGGCAATGACAGAGGTCAAACGTTTTCTGTAAGTCTTCACAAAGTTTTCACACACTGTTGCTGGTATTTTGGCCCATTCCTCCATGCAGATCTACTCTAGAGCAGTGATGTTTTGGGGCTATCGCTGGGCAACACAGACTTTCAACTCCCTCCAAAGATTTTCTATTGGGTTCAGGTCTGGAGACTGGCTAGGTCACTCCAGGACCTTGAAATTCTTCTTACGAAGCCATGCCTTCGTTGCCTGGGCGGTGTGTTTGGGATCATTGTCATGCTGAAAGACCTCAGCCACATTTCATCTTCAATGCCCTTGCTGATGGAAGGAGGTTTTCACTCAAAATCTCACGATACATTGCCCCATACATTCGTTCCTTTACATGGATCAGTCGTCCTGGTCCCTTTGCAGAAAAACAGCCCCAAAGCATGATGTTTCCACCCCCATGCTTCACAGTAGGTATGGTGTTCTTTGGATGCAACTCAGCATTCTTTCCCCTCCAAACATGACGAGTTGAGTTTTTACCACAAAGTTCTATTTTGTTTTCATCTGACCATATGACATCCTCTTCTGGATCATCCAAATGCTCTCTAGTAAACTCCAGACGGGCCTGGACATGTACTGGCTAAAGCAGGGGGACACGTCTGGCACTGCAGGATTTGAGTCCCTGGCAGCGTAGTGTGTTCCTGATGGTAGCCTTTGTTACTTTGGTCCCAGCTCTCTGCAGGTCATTCACTAGGTCCCCCCGTGTGGTTCTGGGATTTTTGCTCACCGTTCTTGTGATCATTTTGACCCCATGGGGTGAGATCTTGCATGGAGCCCCGGATCGAGGGAGATTATTAGTGGTTTTGTATGTCTTCCATTTTCTTATAATTGTTCCCACAGTTGATTTCTTCACACCAAGCTGCTTACCTATTGCAGATTCAGTCTTCCCAGCCTGGTGCAGGTCTACAATTTTGTTTCTGGTGTCCTTTGACAGCTCTTTGGTCTTGGCCATAGTGGAGTTTGGAGTGTGACTGTTTGAGGTTGTGGTGTCTTTTATACTGATAACAAGTTCAAACAGGTGCCATTAATACAGGTAACGAGTGGAGGACAGAGGAGCCTCTTAAAGAAGAAGTTACAGGTCTGTTAGAGCCAGAAATCTTGCTTGTTTGTAGGTGACCAAATACTTATTTTCCTGAGGAATTTGCAAATAAATTCATTACAAATCCTACAATGTGATTTTCTGGATTTTTTTTCTCATTTTGTCTCTCATAGTTGAAGTGTACCTTTGATGAAAATTACAGGCCTCTCTCATCTTTTTAAGTGGGAGAACTTGCACAATTGGTGGCTGACTAAATACTTTTTTGCCCCACTGTACATTTGAAAATGTGTACACACACAGTATGCAGAGACAAAATAGACTTAATAGAATCTCTTTGTGACTGGCCAGTTTTAAGCCTCGAGACAGTGTGACCATAATCTATATCGAAGATGTTCCACTTCAGGGATTGCTCCGGTGCCGCCGGAAATTCCACTGGATGTCCCTCATTTCGGCCAGATGTTCGTTACCTTCCTCTTTCTTTGTGTTGGCATTCTAAACTCCGGTGGATTTCTGAGGACTATGGTTAACTGCTCCTCAGATCTCTGCAGGGTAAATCCAGACAGCTAGCTAGACTATCTGTCCAATCTGAGTTTTCTGTTGCACGACTAAAACAACTTTTGAACGTACACGTTCCACCAAAACAAGTTCCTTCCCGAGGCTATTTTACAGAGGCACCGTGGCTCCGCTCTGCGCTTAGCACCGCCCAAGACGATTGTGATTGGTTTAAAGAAATGATAATAAACCAGAGCACGTTTTTCTCCCATCCCGGAATGCTGTGTGGACTAGCCAGACCCTCCTTTGCAGTGCTGTGGAGGAAGGTCTGGCAATGCGAGACTAAGGTGAGCACAATAAGAGCCAAAAAGGTCTGGTGTTAAAGAAACTCCACCCAGTTGGTACAACATTTCTCATCATTCATACCCTGTCTTGTCTCAGATGTCTTCTTCTTACTAAAACTAGAGCTGACGGTACCCGACGGTACCCGACGGTACCTGACGGTACCCGACGGGCCGGGCCGGGCCGGGCTGGGTTCGGACAGATATTTAGAAATGATGTTCGGGTTCGGGTCGGGCTTGGTCACATCAGCGCGATAAGGCATTGAACATTTTAAATTTAAAAAAGCTTAATATGTAGGTAGCCAATGGGCCTGTTTCACTTGATGCAACGGTTCGTTTTTGTGATTAAAATAAATTTTAAATATTACCCTAACATCTGTCTTCCTGTGTGTGGAAATGTGTTTATGTAGCTGTGACAACGAAACACGTGCATATTAAGCTACATGTACATGTGTCATTAGTATGAGAAAAAAAATGAGATTTTAACTGTGTCGGGCTCGGCCATAAATATCTTAATGCCTGCTCTGTCGGACGGAAGGGCTGGGCTCGGACAGAAAAATCCGATCCACTAACTAAAACCCCTCTTTATTTCCTCTTATTTCGTGTTATTTGTCGCATACCTTTCTCCACTCTTTTTTCCTGTTTTACTTCTGTCTACCTGATAGCTTTTCTCTTGGTCTCCATCTTCTTTCCTTTGCCGGCAAGCAGACAAGGAGACAGCCATATAATTACCTATTACCTAGAGTACATTTGGTTAATCTTGCAGACATGGAGTGTACAGCAGGTGAGCTTTGTTTCATCTCACAAATCCAACTGACATCGCCGACACACAGGGACACGCTCACAGCTAACTTTACTCCATTTTAGTTTATTTGAAATGTCTGTTCTTCCTCACACACAACCTTGTTATGATGAACGCAGTGGGGTCTGCTTCTGATTTCCCCCAGCTCCGATCAATGTTGTGACACAGTGGCAGCAAGTTGGGATTATCATTTATGCAAAACGGCTCAACAGAAAAACAATTTTTTTTTTTTGTAGGTGATGACGCAGGTGGGGACGAAAGAGGAGAAGGAATAATGAGAGTGAGAAACGGAGAAGATATTGAGAAGAAAAAAGGCCATTAAATCAGTGACCTCAAACTGTTGCTGGATGCTCGGTTTAAACGGGGAACACACACAAAAACACACACACACACACACACTGTAATTGTGCTTATACATATGAATGTACTTTAAACCTACATCTAATACACAGACATTGACACATAAGTGCACATATACAGAAAAAAGCATCCACATGAAGGACACTCTATATGCTCATGTGCAAAACGC
Organism: Sander vitreus; assembly: GCF_031162955.1. Lineage (NCBI taxonomy): Eukaryota > Metazoa > Chordata > Actinopteri > Perciformes > Percidae > Sander > Sander vitreus. Next base: position 28,117,309 of record NC_135858.1, read on the forward strand.
ACACACACACACATGCGCGCTAGTGCATCCCTGCAGACTTCCTCTCCCCCTCTTCACTCGTGTTGACAGCCTTTAGATAAATCACTCGTCGGAGCAGCAAGTGAGTTGGCTGTTCTACCAATTATTTTAATGAGAACATAAGCTCACCCAATTCATCTGAGCTCTGTTCAAAGTACCCCCCCTCAGGGAAGACAAAATCCTGCTGCTTAAAGAGTTTTGTTGTTAGTCTCTTTTGTTTTGCCTCAGAAAATCGGTTATGAAACAAAAACAGTTTTGTTTACATGTCAGATTTACTGGGATGAGAAGTTCTGGTGTTGCTGCATTAAAAAAAACAACAAAAAAAACCCATCCTGATGCATATTGAGTCTGGAACTGTTGCCAAGGCGCTTGCTGGTTACATGGAGGCGCTATAGTGACAGCGTTGGGGGTTCAATGCCTTGTAAAGATCGAGGAAGCTGCAAAAGAGCAAGGCACTAACACAGTTGTGTTCCCTTATCCTGTAAAATGTGTATATTTCACAAGGGAGCCGCAAGAGCCACAATTTCTGGTGACAAATTCTTTTTAGCAGCCACCATGACCTTCATTCTGAAAAAAATATGTTCACACAAAAGAAAGTTTTTCAGAAAACCTAATTTGATATTTTGGGTTCATTATTTTGTCCATTTTCCATTTAGTAACATATGCTTCGAGTGGTTCAGTATGTCTCAGTGACCCTGGTGAAACAGAAAATGAGCGTGTGGGTTGATTGTGCAAGCAGCTCATAACCACCACGATTAAGTCTGTTGTTAGGCGGCGACCTGTTGCGGCTGTAGTAATCATTGCAAGAACAAACGAGCTTGAGAGGTGGGGGGGGGGGGATGGGTCAAACAAACACAGAACTTTCACTCAGGAGACCGGGTTTCATGTCCTGTTTGAAACCCAAAGTCAACTGTCATTTTGAAATGAACCGTGTATTAGACCTTGACGCAATTATTTAGTAGTTTTATGTGACTCATTTTAAGCCAATCGCGGATGTTTTACTAACCTTAAAGGCAGGGCATGTGATGTTGAAAAGATTTTAAAAGTAGCATCTCCTCGGATGACCCACACAGACGTGCACGAGCACCGCTGGGTCGTTGCTTCAGAGCAGAGAAAGGGTTGACATTTTACATCATGTCTTATTTACATGTAAGCTAACAGCTAATATTATCATACCGAATGTTTAACCCTTGTGTTGTCTTCCCATCGACCGTGAATAAAACACTTTTTTTTGTCCCTATCTCAACGTTTTTGTTGCTTTTTTCAAAAAAAGATTTTTTTTAACATTTTTTTCAACTTTTTGGCCATGTTTTTCAACATACAAATAAACATATTTTTGATGTTTTCTTTCGGTGTTTTTGAAGTTTTTATATTATATACATATTTTCTCATATAAAAAAACTTTCAACAACGTTAGCAATGCGGCGACAACGCGCATTGAGCTCATGCTTATTCACAGACGGGGTAGAGTAAGCGCTGCGGGGCAAGGAGGCATTTCATTGGTTCTTTCCAAGCGGACCGCGAGGCAGTGACTGGTCGGCATTTTTACATGATTACAGCAGCTACAGATGACGGACCCTTTTCACTCCTTTTTCAGAGATCAAAGTTATTTTTTGCTGTTCTGCGTGGTGAAGACCATTTCAGATAATGTATAAAAAAGTGCATATTGAAAATAGTTACCAACCCTGCTTTTTACTAAGTATTTTTTGTTGCCTAAAATGAACTAGTTCTGTTTAAAACTGCGCCTGTTAACGTTAAATAGAACGGTCACATGATTACTGCACCACAGTGCGGCAGTAAATAGAAAGATCGTATATGGGAGTCCTTGGAAATTGACCTATACTGTTGTTTAGGTATGAGGATGTGTTGGGTGAAGACATAGGCTCTTACTGTATTATTAATGTTGCTTTTATTTTAGTTTTTGCTCTTATTGCTCGGGATGAGGGGCAGCTAATGGATAGTTGTTTAAGTAGTTGTCTTTTATTTACATGATCAAACAAAATATGCGGTATGTTTTATTTATGTCATGTTTTTAAAAACAGATGTACTGTATGTAATTGGAATGTAAGGTTGGAGGCTGCATGGTGATGCTGCAGTTATTTGAAAGGTGTTGCTGCTTCAGGATGAAGGGTCTTTGACTGTGATGTCTTCAAGAAAAATCATTAGAACTTCTTGATTCTCAGCTCAGTAATGCTTTGAGTGTTGCTGCTTACACGTCTGCACAAACCTTAACAGTCCAGAGGTGAGAATTCACACATGGCCAGAAAAGCAGACACACACGCGCACACACACACGCACGCACACACACACACACACACACACACACACACACACACACACACACACACACAGACACAGACACATCAATCCACCCCCTCTCTAAGTCTCTTTGAGAGAAACACAGATCAAACCTGAGCAGAAGCAATAGGGAAGAAGAGCTGACTGAGAAGCTGACTGTAAAACTGAGAAATAAAAAGAATGCTTGAAAACCTCCTGCTTTCTGTTTCTCCCAGAAAAGAAATGCATTGATATAAAAAAGAGAGACAGACAGAGAGAGAGACAGAGGAAGAGAGAAACGAAGGGGGCCACAAAAGAAAGTATGGCTGCAATGACACTGAAACATTAAGGGGGAAAAAAGACAGGAGCTCATGCGAGAAGGAAGAGGTTTGAAAGAAACGAGACGAGCGGGAGAAAATTGAGAATATTACAGTTTTTGCCCATTGCTTGAACACTATGGACGCATGCTTAAACCAAAGTAACATAACTTGAAGTTGTTGTTACTATACCTTAAACAAAGTGTAACCATACCTTAAACAAAAGCGCTGCTTTGCACTTTAGTTGCAATTCTGTAACACACTTGCTCCTTTCTGCAACACATTTGCTCCTAGACACTACACACTATTTCATACATAAGACACTTAGTTCAAAAATGAAATCTCAGGGTACCATTGGGAAAACACATCTATTCAAAATACAACACACATTGGTTAATTGAAAAGACGTAGACACACACCTGAAAATACTTACTTACAAAGCTGAACATCAATCAGCCAGCTACAAAAAGGCCTCAGTTAAGCCATTTTGAGAACTTTGCAAGCATGGAGGCAGGGAGAGCTAGAGGAAGAGGAAGACAGAGAGAGAGAGGAGGATGTGGTCGAAGAGGCCACGCAAGGACCATTATTTCGGTTGACATAAGAGCAACTTTGGTGGACCATGTCATAAACCATGGCCTGACTATGAGGGAAGCTGGGCAGAGAGTCCATCCTAATCTAAGCCGTTTCACAGTGTCATCCATAATAAGGACATTCTGACTGGAAAACAGGTATGTCTTCAACTCTCTACTCTACTCAGACTGTATCTAGAGTATTTACAGTACTGTACCATATGACGTTACTGTATCACATGTATTGTATTCCAGGGTGGCTAATGCTCCTTTTCCAACAAAAGTGGTAGTTTTGTGAAACATACCGTGATAACGTGTTGAGATGTTTCAGTACTGTGTATGGTAAATACAGTAAAGTCGAGAAACGAGAACAATTTGTGGTTGCATTTTTCTACAGAATGAAAATGACATGACCAACATGACCATGAAGCAATTGTACAGGGACCCATTTGAGAGGAACAGTGTCAGAGTCAAAGAACTTCAACATGAATATGTACCGGTGAGTGTTTCAGTCCTTTACATTTACAATAAAGAATGGGTGCAGTCCAGTAACAGATGAATATGTACCACTGGATTAGTACACATAGATACATTCAGAAAGCTACACAGGTACCTGTGTGATGGGGTGGGTCGGTTCTGTATGTGTAGTAGTGTAGGTGTGTGCTTTGAGTAAAGTCATCCACAATATGTATTTTTTGTTACAGAGAATCTTGGACATGGATGGAGCTGCCCAGCCGCATGAATGTATTTACATTGATGAGGCTGGATTCAACCGCAAAAACAGACAACAGGGACGTAATATAATTGGCCAAAAGGGCAATTGTGCACGTCCCGGGGCAGCGCGGGGGAAATATCACATTGTGTGCTGCCATAAGTCTTCGACGGCTACTGCACCATCATGCCAAACTGGGTCCCTATAATGCGCAACACATAATCACATTTCTAGATGCACTAGATGCTGGACCAGAGCAGCCCAGGTTTGTTGTTGTCTGGGATAATGTTAGTTTCCATCGGGCTGCTCTGGTCCAGAATTGGATCACCAACCATGATCAATTTGAAGTTGTGTACTTGCCCCCTTACTCGCCCTTTCTAAATCCTATAGAGGAATCTTTTTCCGCTTGGAGATGGTGCGTATATGACCGCCAACCACATGCCCGTATGCCTCTTCTGCAGGCAATGGAACAGGCCTGCGGAGACATTGAGGTGAGGTCAATCCAGGGATGGATTCGGCACACAAGGGGATATTTTCCCCAATGCTTAGCGAGAGAAGACATTGCTTGTGATGTTGATGAGATCCTGTGGCCAGACCCCAACAGACGGCAGGATCCATAAGCCCACTTGCGCACAATTGTGTTTTTCTGTGTTTACAGTAGTGTATCGTTTGTTTTATTTTTGATTTAACTGAATTTACTGTACTGTAAAATATACTGCTGTAATGTAATGATTTTGAATTCAGTATTTCATTTTTTGGTTGTTGTGAAAGCATGCCCTGTGTGGAACTCAATAAAAACATTGAAAACAAAAGACTGCAGTTTTTTATATAAAGTAGACTAGTGTGTTGCTGCTGATCTGAAAGTGTATTCATATAATGCAAGTGGGTATCATTTTGTCATCAGAGTGACATTTTGACAAAGGATTGTTAGGTTTTGATAGCAGAGTTTCAATTTGACATAGATGTGAATGGTTCATTTCCAAGAGTTGTGTCTTATTTGTTTGTGTGTAGAGTTTTGACACAATGAGCCAAGTTTTGTAAAACGTGTTCAAGCAACGGGCAAAAACTGTAAGAGAGAAAAATAACCCAGCTGAGAGAGAGATAGATGGGAGGGAGAGAGAGACAGACAGACAGACAGAGGGAGTGGGGCAAAGTTTGAAGATTGAGTTTTCTGTCCTGCTGTTCATGATAAGAGACGGCGAGATAATTAGGAACGGGGGATCTTCGCGGTTCGTCATTAAATTCAAGATGTTTTAAGGAGCGCTACGTAGTTTCTGACCTTTACAAGAATATGAAAAAACGAGGGAAGAGAGGAGAGTGCATCTCCTCATCACTCCTTTCAGTCTCCCCTTTTCTCTCTTCATGTCCTTCCCCTGGGTTTTCTTTTAACCTCTCCCTTCCTCTGTTCACCTCCCAGAGACGAGGATGGAGGGAGGACCTCCTCCATCCTCTCTCCAAGCCTGTTCGCACCCTTAACTTGTCAAATATGGACACTTGGTCAGTGTCTCTCAGCGCCAGGTACCGGCCTTAAAAAATCACCCTTTAACGTCTGTACGGGAATGCACCAGGCAGAGTAGCAGCTTGACCGCGGCGCTGTTAGATGACATAGTATTAAGAGAGACAACGGTAGCGAGTAGTATGAAAGACTGAAAATCTGTGTAAGGAGGTTGGTTGGGGTGGTGGATGGGTCAAACAACACAGGACTTTCACCCAGGAGACCGGGGTTTGTGTCCCGTTCTTGTCCCGCGTGTCACTGAAACGTACATGTTGTAACCCCACCTACCATCTTTTCCTAAACCTAACTGTCCCGTTCTTGTGCCGCGTGTCAGTTAAACGTACGTCACGACCCAGAGCGTCAAAAAGTGACGCCAAAGGGCTATAGACCAGGTCGTCTCCAACCTTTCTTCATCTAAGGGCTACCTCATTTATTTACGTAACACACATAAGCTGAATGGAGCTACTGTTTGTACACGTATGAAATTGCAATACCCAAAGCTAATGAAAAATCTTCACGTCAAAGTTCAGGACTATTTGACACTTCTTTTAGCCCACATACTTAGCTACATCACTGCAAATATTCCCATCAGGGTCCAAGGAAACATTGCCACTTTACACTTCTATGGCCCACAAAGTCAGCTGCCTCACTTTCAATATCATGGTTATTTTGTGTCTCGGTTTGTCAACCTATTGGCGAGCTACTGGAAATCTGCTCGAGAGTTACCTGTTGGAGACCCCTAGCCTACACGCTAAAGGAGACTTTTTGTGTCAGCAACAAACGCCAAAGGCACCTGACCAAGCGTCACTTTTTGGCGCACTTTGAGTGAGACTGTGTTGTCTCTCCTCCAGCTCTCTCTTTCACTCGCCCTTTCTCTCTTTCCTCCATATGCATCCTCCATCCACTTATGCATTCTCACTCTTATACTTCCTTGTCATCCCGATTTATCTTCTCTCCCTTTCCCTCTTTCTCTCTCTCCCTTACCCCTCCTTCCACTTGTCCCTAGTCATTAACCGTCTTTATCATCTTCCTCTCTCCTCCCCCCTTTCCTCCCACAGTCCCTCTCACTCTTCCACCTCTTTCTCCCTTCCTTTTTTTTTCCCCCCCCCCCCCAACCCATTTGGTATTTCTAATCCACGACGACTCTGGTAATGACAGTGTGCAGATTCCAGAGGCCTTGCAGGCTTCACGCTGAATTACCCAGTTAACCACACACGCGCACACACACACACACACACACACACACACACACACACACACACGCACTGATGTGATGCCAGCTAACGAGGGAAATGCATCAGCCGCTAACGAGGAGTAAAACGCCATCAACATCTTGTAGTCTAACAACGTCTGCTAATCAGGGATGAAGGCTGCAGACACACACACACACACACAAACACACACACACACACACACACACACACACACACACACGAAACAACCTTATACATGTTTGCTTGATCTTGAATGAATGAATGAATTGTTTTATTTTGAACCACATACAAAAAATGAACAAAAAAACGTAAAATACAAGACACAAAGGATTTCACTTTTTTTTTTTTTTTTAAAAAGCAAGAATAAGAAAAATAAATAAATACTCTTAAATAAATACTCTTGTCCGAAAAGTCCTTGTTCTTTTCTGGTCCTATACCCATTTTGAAATGTCCATACCCTTATCAATCTATTGTTTTTCAATAAGCAACCATACAACTCTATGACCATTTGCATTGTATGCTGTCTATAATGGAGTGGAATGGAAATTTCTAAGTGACCCCCAAACTTTTGACCAGTAGTGTATGTGTATATATATATATATATATATATATATATATATATATATATATATATATATATATATATATATATATATACATACATACGTTTTTGGTGAACATTTTATTTCTTCTCATTAGTGACTAATGTTGTTTTACTTAACAAATTTATTGCTGAGATCTTTGCAATGATGATAAAGATTTTAAAAATGCTGAGACCATTGCACTTCCACCAAACTTTACACATTTTTTGACCAGACTTTTAATTATTTGGAATTATCTGAAACTGGGATTACTGCAGAAATTAGTTTAAGGTGTCACTTAAATCACTAAAATATGAACTTATATTATTTTAAAAACTCAGACAGTTAAGTAATTCAATTGTCTTAATGTTATACTGATAGAGGTAATACATGTTGTGTTCTGCATGTGGCGTGCAGGTTACCTTCCCACCAAACACACCCCCAAACACAGACACACACACAGAGATGCATACAGATACGTCTCGCTTTATTAGATAGATGTATGACTACACTCTCAACAAAAATTTGAATCTTCATTCAAGACAATATTTATTAAAGGGCTAACACACCAAATTGCATTGTACTGTACAGTAATTATATTGTGCTGCAGTCACATGTGCTGTGTGTTTCAGTTCAGGATTTTGTGAGTGCTTGTCAGTCTGTACCTTAGTGCATGTGTGTGTGGTTGTGAAATATATTGGTATAGGCGCTCTGTGTTGTGTTTGAAACCACTATCTCCTCACTGCAGCTGGATGGAACACAGATTGGACCAGAGCTATAAATACTCTCTCTGAGACACACACACACACACACACACACACACACACACACACCATAAATACACCTTGACGCTGAGCTTGAGCTCAGTTCGCTCTGCCAAACCCGATTAAACAGGAAATAAATCACTATAACACACACACACACACACACACACACACACACACACACACACACACACACACACACACTTTAGTACTCATCCAGATTCATGTACCTGAACACAGCACACAAATACAAAGAGAGCACAGGTGCTAGCATTTCCTGTGGCTTTTGGAAATTTAGAGGTGGAAACAATTTGAACACTGGCAGTTGAACTTGACACGTGAAAGAATACATCTTATTTAAAGTTAGGGATGGTTCTGAATTTTTGAAGTGGGGTTGTATGAGGTACTTTTCCATACTCCCCCAGTTTAGAGAAGCAGGCAGGAGTACTGGCACGGAAGCAAAGCAGTGTACTGCTGTGGACGGGGGCAGCAGCTAAAAGTAATTTAGACTCCTAAAAAAGAGCCCACCTAAAAAAAAAAATGTTTTCTCTCCTCAAAGCCACAAGACTCCTTTGACAAAAGCAATAGTTTTACCCAGGGACGTGCAAAGACATTTTGGGCTGCAGGGGCTCAAGAAAAAAAAAGGCCTAATAGTTATTAAATAAGTATTTAAATGAAATTAAACAAAACACTAAATATATTAACAAAACTATGACTACCTTACCAATTTATCTCATTTCCCATACGCAATTGTTTAATAGATTTAATAAATACTCAACAAAATAATCAGTTCACACAGAGACTTTTTAGTATTCACCAGGGTCATCACAAACAGCAAAGGAAACTACAACAAAGTGCAAGTTTTTCTATACTACTAGTTTCAAGTATATATTTTGAATAAGAGTATATATGTTGAATAAGTGACTGCACCAAGGAGAGGGACATTGTTTCACTAAGAATTTGTTTATTTTGCAAATGGCAATGAATCATTTAATTGATGTTGGTGTTATTGAAATAAATAGCACTTAAAAAAAATCTTTTCAATAAAAATCTAAAAAAAAATATTCACACTAAACTGAAGAAGGCTGTAGCTGCAATTTTGTTATTTTACAGGAAAAGCACTGCTCCAATAATGAAAAAAAACCACTGTTATTATTGGATGAGGAGCCTCCAATCAAATTAATGAAGTTATCGTTTATGCAGGCCACTTTTTTCCATGTTTTGGTCAATTTTGAGACGCTGGTCTATTGAGATGCAGGTCTTCTTTTACTCTAATGGAAATAAAACTTCCAAAATACACATTTAGATGGTATTTGTTATAGGCTGCATCTGTAGATTTCTTCTAAATTAATCTACATATTTAAACCTAACATTTCAGGGGGAAAGACTCTTAACTCATTAATTGGGGAAGTTCTGTGCTGATATGTTTAGTTATTTTGTTTATCCTTTTCACCTGCAGTGCCTTGTCAAATGAATGCATATTAGCGCATTTGAATTAGTTAACGCCTAATTTGCATATCAATGTGGCGATTGTGATGACCTGTTCACCTGGAGTGTCTCCATTAAGTACAGTACATTAGCCTGTATGGCCATGATGCCTCAGCTAAACCTTAGCTAACTAATTACATTAGCTAGTAGCTTATGCATGTTTTCAAGACAGAACATAACTATTTGTTTTGTCTTTCGGGTAATTAGCTGTAAACTCGAGGCACTGGCTGCTTAGTCTTTTTTCATCACCACTCACCTCCATACAAGAAAACTTTCTGAGAGGGCTCGACAAAGTCTCATCTCCCGATCTTATATTTGGATATTAATTACATAAACTTGTTTGACAGGGAAGCTGTGTGCAAACAGGAATATGTATAGGCTATACTCATTAATACAAAATAAAAAAAATTAAAAAAAACATGCATCCATTAAAAAGGGCACTTTCTCTCGAGGAGGAAAAAGGGCAGGTGATCGATTTTGATGTCTATGTGTGCATGTGCTTGGTTTTACCTTGCAGAACTCGATCGGTTAGTTTGTTTGTGTTATTGTGTGACTTTGATCAATCTGAACTAACACTTTAAAACACCAAAGTCACACAATTACACAAATTAACTAACTTATCGAGGCAGCGATAGACCAGCAACTCCTGTGTTCTGCGAGGTAAAATGACTGTATTTGTTCCGCGTCAGAAATGTCTGCCTGTAATTAATACACTAACTATGGAGGAGTAGCTCATACAATTCCACCTCAAAAAATCCTAACTATCTCTTTAAGTAAATCATGCTGCTAAAGAAGTGAGTCCGTCATGAAACTTGTAACTCTGAAATGAACGTCACAGTGGACTGAGTTGATGTTACTTTTGTTGTTTGTGTGTTACCGTTACCATTTTAGCCACATACAATATATGCTAGTGATAACAATGTGTAGTAGCAAAGTTAGTTTAAATTACTTCATACTTTATTAATAGCCACAATAAGGGTATAAAAACAACAGTTACTGTAAATCCACATTAAGAGCATCTTAACTTGACCTTTTCTGGGTTACCTGGCCACTGGGCAAAAGCTTATATTTTATAAATTGTCCAATCGTTACTCGATATCGCCTATAGGCAATCTGATCACCAGTCTGACAGGCAGGCTACATTAAACACTTAATTGGACATAACATATGCATTTGCTGAGCAGCTTCCACTTTGCTCTGCCTCCTGCTTTGCTAACGTGCAGTGGTAAGCGTGTTGTGTCATTTCCGGTTGACTATGCTTCTGTTTTGCTGATAGCGTCTTGCTTCGGTAACTGTAACGCAGTGGATTTTGTCATATTGTTCATTACACTAATTACTAATTATCCACTTTACATTTCAATCACACTAGTTCACTCAAGCACTGGCATCATAGCTCTCTTCATATAGCTTTCTCGCGAATGCCACAGTTGTTTACACGCTATTCAGTTGATGTTAGCTACTTTAGGTTAGCAGTTAGCAATGGCTTCTCTCAAGCATAGCCCATCAGGTGCAGGGCTGAACTGGGGTAAATAATCAGCCCTGCACTTTTGAGACCAAGACCAGCCCACCACAATCAGCTGGACACCACCCATCCTTGCACTCTCCTTCAACAAATGTACTGTACATACTAGCCCCTAGGCTGCTTGGCAAGATGGCTAAAGGTTGAGGGTGGAGCATGGGCGTCATCATGATGTCTTGTATAGTAAAAGTAAAGTGACAAGTCTGTAAGTAAAGCTAAAGCTGCATTTTGTACACAGTATGCAACTTGTGTTATAGTGGAATGTGGATAAATCAGAAAGCTATAGTATTATGTTTACAAGTGCCTCTACTTGCTAACTAGCATCAGCTACTAACAGCTAACAAGTCCTCTCTGGTAGACAAATGGTGGTAAAATACTTGTTTGACATAGTTAAATCTCAAGTTTTTTTTCCCGCAGGTGGGGCTGGACTTAATTGCGCTTTGTCTCTATGGTAGGATGGAAGTGGGCCATAGTAGGATGTGATTGGCCAGTGTTCAGATGAGAGACAAACCAGTGGGCCAACCATGTGATCTCTCTCCTCTCTGTGGGGAGGTCAGCCAAAGACCAAGGATGTGATTGGCCAGTGTTCAGATGAGAGACAAACCAGTGGGCCAACCATGTGATCTCAATTCTCTCTATGGGCCGATCCAAAAAGCTTTCGACCGGCGTGCAGCACATGCAGCCCACGCAGATAGACCGGCCCACTGGGAAATCTCCCGGTACTCCAGATGGCCAATCCATGCCTGGTCAGGTGTCACATCCATGGAAAGAGATGGCAAACTGGTTTGTATTTAAAATTCAATCGTCACTCGTGTTGATTAACGTAGCTCAGCAGGGAGAATTGACACTCCACCAGAAACAACTCTAAATGAACAGTAGGGAGCAGATTCTAGGTATTATTTGTACAACATCTCAGTTCTGATAGTAAGTTGGTTTATATCGCTTTAATATTGGCGTAGGAAAAAAACAAATGGCAATCATCCCCTCAATCGTCAATATACGATCTGATCGGCACAAGCCGCCCACACCCTAGGTATACTTCTCTGCAGCAAGGTGAGGGAACTTTAACTACTGGATTTCAGTTCAAACAAGATGTTGAGTTACTCTTCAATACCTCTCTCTATATGTTCTCTGTGGGAAATCTATTCATACTTGTAAGTTGATAGAATAGATTTGGCGGGTTGAGCTTCAGTAAAATACTGTAAACATCACTGATACATCGGCATATCCAAAAGAAGTATTCCCACAAGACAGAAATGCTGAAAAGGCAAAGAACAGTGAGCAAGGACAAGTAGAGTTGTATTACTGCTGAGTAAATATGAATGAATGAATAAATGATGACAATATGAGAGACAATATGTGTCTGTTTGGTATTAAAGGAGTTTTGGGGACAGGAATGTAGAGACAAACAGAATGGTTGCGATACATTTAATCACTTGCATGCCAGTTTGTTTCCATGAGTGACCTTTATAAACTTTACAACATGCAGGAAATAAACATTGGGACTGAACTCGGATGACTGCTGTGGTTTGGGGGTGCATGTTCTCATACATCAACACATTGTTTACTGGTGGAACTGTCTTAACCTCATTAGCCTGTGCCTGGCTGATTAGCATTAGGCTCTTGGGTGCAGAGAAACAACAATTACTGATCATTATCACCATTTAATTAAATAATGAAGCAGCCAGGGCGTCGTATTGGCAAACAAAAGGTCAGAAATTAGCAGGGAAAGGGCTGAATGTGTTTGTGTGAGTTTACGTGCATGGTCTGTGTGCAAATGTTATGTGTGCATTGATAGATTTTACCACTGAATTGTATTGGTTCAGTTAAAACTATTATGAATTAGAAAGTTATTACTTAAGATCGTACAGATCGATACAGAAGTGTAATATTATGTGGAGACATGATAAAATGTAATTTAATTAATAACTTTTTAAAACCCCTATCCCAAAGTGTGACTCTGTATTCTGAACCCAAACAGAGATTGTAGCAGGAATAAAGTGTCTCTTTGCTCATTTTGTACCATACAAGAAACCTACAAGGCCCTAACACAAACTTGGGCGTAATATGGTCACATGTGGCCCAAAGACGGGCCTCATCTAGCCCGTGCAGTAAAAAATAATAACAATTCCAATGAAAATGTTGTTGCTTGTGACCTTTGTTGATATCTCAAAATCTAGTAAGAATTTGCAATTATCATGTTCTCCTTGAAATTGATTATGTGACTGTAACTTTAAAGTAAACGTGTACACAATGCATGCTGTCAAAATCAACAAGTCCTCCAAACCCTATGGCGATACACGGTAGGTCATTTAATAATAGGTCACCCATAGCACCTATAGGAGCGTTTCATGAATTAGCGCCCCTACTTGTGGCAGGAAATACAACTCATAGGAACGTTTTTTTGTCCTCATATCAAAACATGACGGTTTCAGTTATAAACACTTTGTTAAAATTCTGAAACAATCTCTGTTCGGTTAGGTTTAGGCATCAAAACTACTTAGTTAAGTAAAAAAGATCATGGTTTGGGTTTAAATTAGTTTATATCCACGATGTTCCACTTCCGGGATTGCTACGGTGCCGCCGGAAATTCCGCCAGATGTCCCTCTTTTCTTTCTAAACTCCGGTGGATTTCTGAGGACTATGGTTAACTGCTCCTCAGATCTCTGCAGGGTAAATCCAGACAGCTAGCTAGACTATCTGTCCAATCTGAGTTTTCTGTTGCACGACTAAAACAACCTTTGAACGTACACGTGTTCCACCAAAACAAGTTCCTTCCCGAGGCTATTTTGCAGAGGCACCATTGCTCTGTCTGGTGTTTAGCACCGCCCAAGACGATTGTGATCAGTAAGAAATGCCAATAAACTAGAGCACGTTTTTCTCCCATCCCGGAATGCTGTGTGGACTAGCCAGACCTTCCTCCGCAGTGCTGTGGAGGAAGGTCTGGCAATGCTAGACTAAGTTTAAATCAATACATTGAAACTACTTCACGTCCGGTTACGCACGTAAGGCAGAATGTGATGTAGTTCCATTTGTTCCATAAAGTAAAAAGAAATTTAAAATCATACCACACTGTAAAAATACTCTATTACAAGTAAAAGTCCTGAATTGAAAATGTTACTTAAGTAAAAGTAAGTATCATCAGGGAAATGTACTTAAAGTATTAAAAGTAAAAGTACTCAATGCAGAAAAAATCTCACATTTGAGAAACTGGAAACGATCCAAACAGTTCTGTCAATCAACTAAGTGATTAATGGTCTAATCATTTCAGCTGGACTTGTAGCCTGTATTGTTGGGTAGTTTAATTTATAATAAAACATTGTATTTTATAAACTACATTAAAAAAGTTAGGTCTGACAAGGCCCGAGCCCGACAGAATTCAGCCCAAGCCCAACAATTACATTTTGATTGACAGCTTTTTAAAAGCCTGAACCCGTTCACACAGCGACATTATTCAAAGGTGCGCACGCACACAGCTCTTTTGCCTTTTGTCAATAATGAGTCATTTATAATTTTTTTAACATAATATTTTCATGACTAGCATAGGCTATAGGCCACTTGGAAGTTGGAACAAAGAAATAAAATAAGTCCTCCAGAGGCCAGCCTCAGTTTCACCTCCTCAGCATCCAGTACAATATTTCTCTCTGAAATGTAGCGGAATAGAGGTAGAAAGTAGCATGAAAAGAAAAGACTCAAGTAATGTACAAGTACTTCAAATGTGTACTTAAGTACAGCACTTGAGTAAATGTACTTATTTACATTCCACCCCTAATAGTGGATGTGAGGATGCAGCAGGCAGATGCTGTAACCTCCTTGGTTGAATCTCCTGGGACAATGTAAACATCAGATACAGGTCAAATTGGTTTACAAGCAGCTCTAAGAGAGACAAATTGAAACTTAAACAGAGAAAACGGAAAAGGAACAATATTAAGAGCAATAACTGTCATTTAAAAAAACAAACGTAGCAGTTGCATATTTGTCTAAATTAGTCCTGCAAACTGGTGCCAAGCACTCAGACTAACTAATTTAGAATGTCTCTAATGTGATGTTGCAGGATTTGAGTGAGCGCCACTGATTGGGCTTTTAGTACCTGCTTGCCGCCACCGACGCTGCTGTTGTTGTTTATGTGGTGAATCACAGTGTTTCAGTGCGATAAGGGAACAGCAGCTGAATGCTAACAGGCCTATTGAAGATGGCGGTAATTGCTGTCTCGCCTTTGCATTGGAAAGATATCTGTTAGCATGTCACGCACAATTGTCTTTGCCTCAGTGTGTGAGTGAGCTCATCTGTCTATAGATGCATACTACAGTGTACGGGTGTGTTGAGAATGTTTATGAGCGTATCTGTTCCATTTGGTGCCTGTTATGTGGATGCTTTTTAGCATGTGTGTGTGTGTGTGTGTGTGTGTGTGTGTGTGTGTGTGTGTGTGTGTGTGTGTGTGTGTGTGTGTGTGTGTGTGTGTGTGTGTCAGTGGGTAAAGGCATATATGCAGCACAAAAAGGTGTGGCAGCAAATCTGTCTTCTCTCTCTTTCTCCCTCTCTCTTTCTATCACACACACACACGCACACACACACACACTCACACTAATTACTTTTTACGTTATGAGACACACCATGTTAAGGTGCATGGAACCGCTTGCTGCTGTTGTGTGCCAAGATTTAGATTAAGTTCTGCATTCGGTTCTGTGCAGATATTCATCCAGTTGTCAGCATTCAAATGTTCCTTCCTTGGAGAGAAATGTGACTCACAGAGAGTACTCTGCGATGTGTTTGTCATTTGATTAATGACTCAAATGATTTCATTTCAGGCATTTTGTCCTTACAATAAAATTATTAGATCAGAGATAATAATAAGAGAGTGAATTAAAAAAAAGCAGCAAGATGAAAAATTTCTTTGGACTTTCAGTTCTGCATTCGAGGGTAGTTGTGAAACCTTTTTTATTTATCACTCAGACTCAGACATTCAGTCTGAAATATCAAGGTTCTTGTGTGACTTCACTGCTGATATGGTGCTGTTCATGAACTCTCACAACCAGAAAAGGTGATACTTTCAGGGTTAACTTAAAGCTGCATGAATTGATTTTGGATAGGGTGCAGATGATCCACAAACCAAGCCAACACACAGCACTATAAGATATTATGGCTTCATAAACAGCATAGCATAACAAAGATTTGCCTATGTACACATTCAACAGACACAGAACAACATAGCATTTGTTTGCATGATTTTAGTCCATGTGATGAATGTAGTCATTACATTTATTAATGTTATGACAAATCCCTCCCCAAAACCGCTCACAACTTCTGCCTCAACATGAATAACTCCACTCTGCCTCCCTCGCCACACATCCGCAACCTCAGATTTATTTTCTATAGCAATCTCTCCTTCGAACAACATGTCAATCAAATCGCCAGGACTGCCTTTTTTTCAGCTAAAGCGCATAGCTTGTCTCCGCCCTTCATTCTTCTTCTCTGCTGCCGAAACCTTGATCCATGCCTTCATCACAACTAGAGTTGACTACTGCAATAGCATTCTCTACGGCTTCCAAAGTCCTAAGTAATCTCCAGTACATCCACAACACTGCTGCTCGTCTGCTCACCCATTCATGATCCTGCAATCTTGCTTAAAGAGTAATTTCGTTTTTTTCAACCTGGACCCTATTTTCCTATGTTTTTGTGTGTAAGTGACTGATAGGAACAATCATCTTTGAAATTGGTCCAGTATTAAGTGTGAACGCTGTAACCAGCAGCTACTGAAAGGCTTGGATTATTATTTTAAGTGTCTGACAACCTTATGGAAAGGATCCTTACAGAGATAGGCCTTTACAAAAATAAAACAGCCAGAAACAGCTCTGAGGTCGCTAGTGCTAAACCCACCAGACTCCATTTAAAAAAACAATACTTTTAGCATGTATACAATAGGGCCAACATATTTTCATAAGTAAATCGGTAAATGATGTTTATTTAGACCGAAAGTATAGTTTTGAAAGTTGGAAAACTGGAAAGACAACCCAAAACGACTTTTCATAGTTTAATTTTGTTTCTGTCGACTTTGAATGAAATGTATTTTACGAAGCTAAAATTACTGTTTAGTTACATGTAGTCTGGTGGCTTTAGTGAACACAATTTTGTAGATGTTATGTTTAAAAAAAGGATCTTACTCTTTAACATTGAGGTCGACCTCCTTAGAAATCCTTTCCATAACGTGTCAGACACTTAGAATATTAATCTGAGCCTGTCAGTGGCAAAACGAGCACTTTTGGTAACTTAAATACAAGCTGGACAATTGCCGTATTAACTTGCATTGTAGCTTGTTTTGCCACTGCCGACTGCAGCGATCTTGCTTAATACTGGACCAATTTCAAAGATTGTTGTTCCCATCAGTCACTTAGACACAAAAACAGGAAAATAGGGTCCAGTTTAAAAATAATACCAAATTAAAAATACCAAAGTTACCCTTAACTTTGACAAAAAATGACTTAAACTCAAAGCCAAAGAACCAAGGTTTATTTAGAATTTTACTTTGTCTTCATTTTGTAGTTTTTGTCTGGAAAAAAAATCTGGACATCGCAGACACAAACAACTTAACCTATACAACCACTTGTTCTGCCTTGATTACTCGCAGGTGACATCCACTTATTAAAAAACTAATTACAAAACCTCTAAAAGCAATTGGCTGCAATTATGATTATTCAGGTGTGTCAATGCAAAGATACTAATAGAACTAAATGTTTTGTGTTTGCAAAGTCCTTCAATGTCCACTGTGATTTAGAGTTCTAAATAAATATAAAAGGTCCAAGTGGTTTGAAATACTTTCCACAGGAACTAAATCAGGCTGTGGTTAATTAGACTTCAGCAGGGTTTTGAAAGTTGCAATTATTCAGTGGAGTGTGTGCCCTTCACTTTGTGAGGATTAGTTTGAGTTCCAAGAAAGATGATTCATAGAAATAAAAAAATTATTCATATTCTACACATATTGTTGCGGGTTAAGATTTTCTTTTACTAAAATAGGCTAACCTAAAATAGCTTATGCTTGAGGTTATGCTTGGGCAAATTGTCAATAAAGGCCATCACAAGTATATAAGTGTGTGTGTGTGTGTGTGTGTGTGTGTGTGTGTGTGTGTGTGTGTGTGTGTGTGTGTGTGTGTGTGTGTGTGTGTGTGTGTGTGTGTGTGTGTGTGTAATACATACAAAGCCTCATCATGTTGTTTTGTGCAAGCATCCCTACGTTACAGTCATGTATTGATTTCTAGGACAAACATTAATGTAGAAACATCAATTAATCTGTTCTTGCCCCCCAAGAGCCTTATGATACGTGTCCACTGGCAAGCGTTATTCCTACGCTTCCCATTCATTGTCTATGTAAGCAACCAAGCAATGCATTCTGGTAGTGTCGCTTTGGAAAGCAGGGCGTCCAGTTGCCCGCTCCTCATTTGCATTAAGTTTAGGTCCATGCTTTTTTATGCAAATTAGGAGTGTCCAGCTCGACTTACCGCCTCTCTGAACCCCCACAAAAATCTTTTAAACTGACCATTGTTGAATTGAAATGAAAAAACATTTGTATACAACTGTACAGCCTATTTCTCGCATTTAATGCTTACAGGAACACATTTCGTTGAACGGTTTTCATAAAATAAGAGAAAGTCTGTTACAAGGGAGACAGAACGGACCCAAATGCAAAGCTCAAAAAAAAGGGTGTTCGGTGCCCTCCAACCAGTGCCTCCACTCCTCAAGAGCCAGTTTTACAGCCAGCAGCTCCCGGTCCCCCATGCTGTAGTTTTGTTAAAGTCAGGTGGCGGGAGAAAAAGGCGCAGGGATGGAGCTTATGGTCAGAGGGGGAGTGTTGGAACAGGGTGGTCCCAACGCCCACGTCCGAGGCATCCACCTCCACCACGAACTAAAGGGAAGGGTCAGGGTTGGTGAGGATAGGGGCAGAGATGAAATGGGAATTGAGGAGAGAGAAGGCTGCAGCGGCTTCCGGAGACCAGACAAAGGGAACCGAAGCAGAGGTGAGGCAGGTGAGAGGGGCAGCCAGGGAACTGTAGTTGCAGATATACCAACGGTAGAAATTGGCAAAGCCCAAAAAACACTGCAGCTGTTTAACGGAAGTGGGAGTAGGCCCGTCAACCACGGCTTGGATCTTGGCCGGGTCAGCACGGAGCCGCCCACTCTCAATGATAAAACCCAGAAACTGTACGGACAATGCACGGACGAAGGGTCTTATCTCTTTTGAAAAAGAAATCCGCGCCTAGAGGAGACGAGGAGGGGCGAATAATACCGGCAGCTAGGGAGTCTTTGATGTACTGCTCCATAGCCTCTCTCTCTGGACGCGACAGATTGAACAGGCGGCTGGATGGGAGGGGCGCGCCCGGAGGAGGGCTATGGAGCAGTCATAGGGGCGGTGGGGGGGTAAGAACAAAGCCTGATCCTTGCCGAACACCAGGGCTAGGTCATGGTACTCAGAGGGAACGAGAATCAAATCTGGGGGAACAGGAGGAACGAGGGATTGAGTGGATTTACCGGGGGCACGTGCGGAAAAAGACAGGACCAGTGAGCAGTGAGTTATGGTGGACGGGCTGGCCGTTAAGACCGGTGGCGTGAAGGGGTGTGTCGAGGGGAAGCTGAGAAATAGAGAGCTGTCTGGCAATCTCGAGGTCTAAAAAGTTTTCGTCCGCCCCCGGAATTGACTAGCGCCCCCCAGAGGAAGAGTCACCTCCTGCCAGGTAACGACGACCTCCAGCAGGAGGCGGGGATGGGGAGAGATTGCCCGGTTCGCCCAAAAGACTTGGCTCGCCAGTAGCTATGGGGACTCTGGCGAGCTGAGTCTTTTGGGCAAACTGGGCATTTGGAAATGAACTGGCTGGGATCGCCACAATAAATACATATGCCCGCGAGGCAGCGGCGTTCCCGTTCCTCGGGGGAAAGGCGAGCGCGGCCCAGTTGCATGGGCTCAGGTGAAAACAACGTGAATGTCATTTTTTTTCATTTCACCTTCCCCCAAAAGTTTGCCTTTCAATTAATTGCAGTCATAATAACAGGGTCTACCCGAAGGTACACTACAGCGACAGATTTAAAAAATAGTTTTGAGCCGCTAGACAATTGAGACATGTGTGTTGTGCCTGCAGAAGTGGAGTGGCCCCATATGAGAGCGGCGTTAGTAATGCTTTGTACACTACCTGCAGGTCTCCAGTGAGTGTACTGGGCCCACAGCAGAGCACAGAGTTTGGTTATGTGTTTACTCTGAAAATCTCATCTTCTCCAAATCAATACTCCATTTAAGACTGGAGAAGGAGCGCTGTGGTCCTCCGTCCTGCCGCTCTCCCCCTTCTTCTATTCTTTTCCTCCTTTGCTTGGCCATTGTTTCCTTTCATTCAGCCGCCTCCTTTCCCTTAGATGTTCTCTCCATCCTGCTATCCCCCGTATTTGTCTTTTTTTCCCCATTTCATCTCTGCACAGTTCCTCTTCCTTTTCCTCTTTTCTCCTCCACTTGTTTCTCTCCCTCCCTTTGTTGCCCCCCTTTTTTCCTTTCCTATTTTCTCTCTGTCCTCTTTCTTATCCTGTCATCCTCTCAAACCCTAATCTCGTCTTCATCCTTATTCTCTCCTCTTTCTCTTCCTCCTCTCGAATCAAACTTTTCCACCTCATCTCCACGTTCCTTCTCTACATACTGGTTTCCTATGTCATCTCCGTCTACCTTCTTCTTTTCCTCTACTTTTCCTATTGTATTGCTTCCTTCTCCTCTCTGCTTTGTACTGTTTCCACATCTTTTCCTAGCTCCTTCTCTCCTCCTTGACACCTTCAGTTCTGTTTTATTTTCACTTTTCTTTCCCCTCTCCTTTCTTTTTCTACTTTTCTTTCCTACTCTTCTCCATTCCTACGTTTTACCCACACCTACTCCCTTTCTCTCCTTTTGTTTTGTTGCTCCTCTAATCGCCTGTTTCTGTCAGTTTGCTTCCTCCTCTCTTCTCCCCATCTTTGATTCCTCACCTTTTTCTCACCTCCCATTTTTCTCCTTATCCTATCTTTCTTCTTTCCCATCACACATCTCTTTGTACTCTTTCCTCCCTCTCTTACTTTAGCCTCCTTATCCTCCTCTCCTCTCCTAAAACCAATTTCCCCATAGGTCGTGCAGGGTCTCTTTGTGTGTGTATGTGTGTGTGTGTGTGTGTGTGTGTGTGTATGTGTGGGTGTTTGTGCGAGTCAAGCGGCAGCTGTATTAAACACTTAGCCTTTTTCCTCTCCTGAGCCGAGACAATTTATCCATTGCTCAGGGCGAAAGGAGCAAAATGGCTAAATCACATTGTGCCATTAATTAATTAGCTTATAATTGACATTTTAAATGCTTCACATTTAAATTAGCTGGCCTCGCATCGCAACAGAAGTCACAGCAACTGAGGAATTGATTAAATCTCAGCAAAGCAGCGGAAAAAGAAGAAAGAAAAAGAGAGCGGACCTGGAAAAGAGAGCACGCACTGTAAGAGAGAATCAGACAGGAATGAGGGCTATGAGGAAGAAAGATCTGGAGAGAGGGTAAAGGAAAAAATTGCAGTTAAATATGGTGTGTAATAGAAAAAAAAAAGATTGCGAAAGAGAGATATAGGGAGGTAGCATAAGAAAGATAAACGTGGGGAGAGAAGTCAGAGTGTCAGATGTAGAGAACGTGTTATCTTCTCCTCACCAGATGTTGCAGAGGTTAGAGTTCATCTGTCCTCCGGCTCATTCATCCCAATCCAATCCCCCAGTCGCTGGTTCAACCAGTGCAGAAAGTGAAGACTACACTCGAGACGAAATGCCTGTTGGTGTGCGTTCACTCTGCTTACCACTGCAGTGGCCAACATATCAACAATAAATTCTGTTTAATTTGGTTATGCAGCAAGGATAAGGCAATACATTAGCTTATAGAAATGTATGTATACTAGAATCATGTTTTTTTTCTGTGTGGGACACCACTTTGGTTTGAATTTGCAGAGAAAGCTGAGAAAAATACATGCTGGCACTGTAGCTAATATTTTTGACTTGGAGTTTTGTTCCCCAGATAAGACATTGATTAAGACAATAATTACCCACAACAAGCATTAATTTATATTTATAAAGAGATATTTTCCATTTGGTAAACTGGAAGTCTTTAGGTGACAAAAGCCAATCCTGTCTCCTAAAACGTTATGTTCCCATACAACTACACGCTATACTGCCTTCTCAACTACGTATTTGCTTCAAATTTCAACACGTCTTTGTACCAGGGGCAAGTGCACGTTGTGAAACGGACACATTTTAACACTTGGTTGACATTGTGACAAACAAAATTACTTTGTTAGGTTTGAGGAAAAAATGGTTTGGGTTAGTGGTGTACATTACGTAAGTTAAGAATGTTACGTATGTTAACTTACGTACCAAAGTTAAAAAAAGTAAATGTTTGACTTTTGGTTTCACACTGGGCACGAACTGCGGTTTCCTGGGTGAAAGTCTGGTGTTAGTTTGTTAACTTTGACTTTGAATGCAGACTTTGATTAGAAACATATTGCGATACGTCAAAAACAAACGTAATCCGGGACAAAACATCTTTCTTTCGAAACGTTATGGAAAATTCTGTTTAGTTGTATGATAAAGTAGATTTTAGGAGACGGGGCTGCAAAGCACACTTTGCTAGCAAACTTAGTATTTTTGTGCCTATCTAAACCTGGTGCAATTTTAGCAAGTCCAGACCAAAGATTTGCGACGAGACAAGATAAATCCTGCAGCTACTTGCAACACACCGGTCTGCAGCATTCTGAAAGCTGCCAGTTTAAACCAATGAGAAGAGGCAAGACGTGTATCATCTTCATAGCCACTGACTCTTTGTACTTCTGTCTAACTTTTGACTTTCCGGCGTTTTTGTAGCTGGATATATTATTTGTTGTTTCTAATTATGAATTTGGATAACGTTAATATATATATAATATAATAATATATATATAATAAGATAGTGAGATACTTGCTACAGTTGCATTTTGAGTGATAAATCGGCGAAAACAACATTTTATTTCTCTGATTTACTGCTGTGTTTTAATGCTGCCTGGCGCTCTCTCTCTTCAGTAACTCTCTACCTCGCTCGTCCACATACCGTTACCGTGCAAGCGGCCGCTCTAGAGCCTCTCTCTAAAATACTGCTTAGGAACATTTTGGGGTAGCTTCAGCCCCCCTAAAATAGGCCTAACGACGTCCCTGCTGTCCAGCCACACGGCTGCGATCAGCCCGCGCGTTGCAGCAATTGTTTCGGCCTGTCCTCTGTTTCTCAAGCCATGCGGTAATCACATACAGAAAGGCCACAGTGCAGCTGGATACTTTACAAAATAAACCAATTTCAAAATAAAACACCCAGGTTCATGGTGATTTTGGCTGTCTTGACTTGTTATGTAGAGTGGAGAGGAGGAGGATCACTTTGTGACCGGCGCCGAGAACTGCATGACTGGTGAACAGCCAGGCGCGCAATCAGGCACAGCGTGCGGTGTGTTCCTGGCGTTAGGGTGGAGGTTAGGTTGTTATGCGTAGATATTGCAGAAAGCAGACATTTCACAAATGTTAGCACCAGACTTAAAAAAAAATGTTCCACCCACAAAATTTGAAGATTTAGACTTAAAGATGTTTTGGATCTGTTTCTTTCATAAAATACATTTTTAAGTCCACAAGGTTAATAGCAGACACTTGCTTATTGTTCTGCATGCAAACTGTGACTAAATCGGCTTTGGAGAATGGAACATGATAACAGATCCCCACTTATGTCTGTACCTGCTCCAAATAACAGTCCAGAGGGAGGAAACCATTGATTTGGGCAGTTGACTTATGCTTGGGCAAATTGTCAATAAAGGCCCTCACAAGTATAGATGTGTGTGTGTGTGTGTGTGTGTGTGTGTGTGTGTGTGTGTGTGTGTGTGTGTGTGTGTGTGTCTGTGACCTCACAAATGTGCTTTTGCAAGAGTGTGACTGAAAGACAGGTTTACAATTTAGACAGAACAAGAGATGTGAGAGAGAGAGAGAGACAGAGAGAGAGACAGAGAGAGAGACAGAGTGAAAGAGAGATTGTGTGTGTGAGTGGCAGTCTGTATGGGTGTGTGTATCTGCATTGCATATTTGAGTGTGCGTGAAGAAGAGTGAAGTAAGCTAGAATGACTGCCCATGTCAGCACTTTTCATCTATTTTCAAAGGAGCCCTTCACACACACACACACACACACACACACACACACACACACACACACACACACACACACACGCACACACACACATCCAGGCAGGTATCCTGCTGGTGCCTGATCTCTCTTCCTTGGTCTTTTAATATTCTTTCAGCAGCAGTTTTTCAAAGGAAAGTCCGTCACATCGACGACTGTTTGATCTGCCTGCTGTCATCAGCAGACAGTGGACAGAGAGGGAGACAGAGAGATATATATATAGATATTGGGCCAATCTGCAGGTTTCAAAATGTCAAAATAAAATTCAAATTATATTTGTAATACCATTTCTTTTCATTGCTACATATGATTAATATTTAAAGTGAGCACGTGGAGAAGCAGGCAGAAAAACGTGTTTACTGTAAGCCACCTAAAACAAGCTATATCAGTTTACAGTTTTTGCTGATTGTTTACACAATGAAATCAAAAGTAGTACTCAATTATCAAAACCTTACACTCAATGAGCAAAACATTGCCCCAGATGTGCACCACTATAAGCACAATGTCAGCTTCACACCTTTTTGCAAAAAAATACACAGTGATTTGCAAAAAACTTTACACACTTGTATACATTAGACACATAAGTATATCACTATGTCACTTCCTTGCAATTCCAAAGCACTGACTGTCAAATTACCACACCTAGTCATCAGGTGCGCAAACACACGATTGCTTACAGTTCTTTCCAACTGCTTACACACTAAATCTTTTCATGTGACACGAGTTTTGAAACCTCTCACTCAAAGTGCAAAACTACACACCAAATCTCCAAAACCATAAGCTATTTCTCAGCCTTTCACATAGTTTTCAATTGCATGAAACACAAAACATTACACACAATTCTCTACCTAAGACACAACAATCTAACAGGAAGTGACTTGCTTTCCTTTTCCAAACACAACCAATCAAAATGCTACACTTATTTACCAGGGCGCACACACATACACACACACACACACACACACACACACACACACACACACACACACACACACACACACACACACACTCCTCACATGTGCAAACACATTATGCTTAACTGAACACTAACCAATCATCAAAATACTTTAGTATAGGCCTATACATAGGTCAAAGGTCAGGTTACCTGTTTTGAACAATGGATGCCAACAATAGACAGAGAGCAAGGGGAGGAGGAGGGAGAGACAGACGAGGAGGAGGAAGAGGAGGAGAAGGAGGAAAGAAAGGAGAGCCATCTCTGATG
The DNA here is from genome assembly GCF_031162955.1 of Sander vitreus. Classification (NCBI taxonomy): domain Eukaryota; kingdom Metazoa; phylum Chordata; class Actinopteri; order Perciformes; family Percidae; genus Sander; species Sander vitreus. Next base: position 28,142,689 of record NC_135858.1, read on the forward strand.
AGATCAGGGCCATACTTATTCATCATGTGATCAACCATGGATTGACCATGAGAGAAGCCCATCTTGAGTAGCTTTACAGTGGCGTCCATACTTCAAACCTTTAGAACAGGCATGCAACTATCTAATGACTATTTTAGCACTATAAATCAATCAAACTTTGTTTTGCACAAAGTGCATACAATACCCCTCCCCCCCGCCCCGACACACAAGCATGCACAAACACACACAACACGGACACACATATTCTTTACTCTAAATATGATACCTTTGGTTTACATATGTAGCTCAGCGCAAATTCTTTCAGGAAGACCTAACAAATAATCAGTCTCTCCTAAAGCGAATCAGCGCTTAAGGCGCTCTCCCACTGATAATCCAATCAGGAACGGTCAAAGATTCCATAGGCCAATCACAGCGTCACAACACTGTTTTAAAAGCGCTTTCTCTCCCTGTGCTATCAGCTGTCAATTCAGAAAGGCGTCGTCCCTCCTCCTCCCCTTCCACCTCCCGTCCTAGTGATTCTACGGCTGTCGCTCCAGTGCCTCCTCGGTCTGGTCTTCTGGCCCTTCCCCACCGGTGTCTGGATTCCATCAGGGGGTTACATCATGGTTCCCTACCCCTATATTAAATGTATTAATATATCAACTGTATTAATACAAATGTATTAATATAACAATGGAGTTCAATCTCCAATACTATGTTCAAATTATGCTCTTGTTCAATAAAACATTTTGCATATCTGCAAACAGTCTCTCCTGATTGAAATGTACATAGTTTTGTTTTCTTGTTTCATGCTACTGTATACAAATCTGTGCTACTATTGCAAACATAATGTTTTGCCCAATAAATATTTTCTGTTTTACTGTAACATTGCATTGTTTTTTACAATGCACTTTTCAACCACTCTCAGCAGATTACTTTCCCTCTAGAACATTGTAAATGTAGATATGAGCCTATGAAAGACAAAAGAGCTTTAGATTTAGAACAACAGCACATGGTATATCCAAAAAATTACTATTATGAAAAAGGTGTTTGCCATTTGATGCAAATGCTTCATTTTGAGATGTGTTTATGGTATTTTGAATGCAGTGTTTAATTTTGAAGGATGTGAGGCATTTTGTGTGTGCAGTTTTAGGAATTATTGACCATTTGACCGGATTGACCATGAGAAAAGCCCATCTTGAGTATCTTCACAATGGCGTCCATACTGCATGCAACTATCTAATGACTATTTCAGCATTACAAATTAATCAGACTTTGTTTGTGCATACAATTCCCCCCCACCACCACCCCACCATAACACACAAACACGCACAAACACACACAACACACACACACACACACACACACACACACACATATTCTTTATTCTAAAAATGATACCTTTGGTTTACATATGTTTGTAGTTTTGTTTTCTTGTTTCATGCTACTGTATACAACGCTGTGCTACTCTTGAATGAATATTTTCTGTTTTACTGTAACATTGTATTGTTTACAGTGCACTTTTCAACCACTCTCAGCAGATTATTTTCACTCTAGAACATTGCAAATGTATATATAGACCTATGAAAGACAAAAGAGCTTTAGATTTAGAACAACAGTGTGTACATGGTATATCCAAAAATTTACTATTATGAAAAAGGTGTTTGCCATTTGATGCAAATGCTTCATTTTGAGATGTGTTTGTGGTATTTTGAATGCAGTGTTTCATTTTGAAGGATGTGAGGCATTTTGCATTTTGTGTGTGCAGTTTTAGGAATTATGTCTAGAGTTGTGTAAGCGTGTGTAAGCAGTTGGGAAAAAAAATTTGTTGTAGACACACCATTCAGTAAGCACTATAAAAAGGCAGCATGTGAGTCTAGTATTTTCTGTACTGTATTTTCAGTTTTTTTCAGATCTTTTTTTCGTTTGTTGTTTTTGCTGTTTTTTTTACTGTAACCTGTACTCAATACAGTATGTTTGTCTGTTGTTTGCTGAGCTAACAGTGTCATGCACATTACTTTAGTAGCTGTATGAAAACTGGGACATGTTTTGTTGTGATTTTCCACGTTGACATGTTGACTTATTTGGGTATATGGCGAGAAATAAATTATATGTTCCTCAGTCTGCAGTATTGGTCTTTTGTAAAGTTGGGTGAACTTGTATATTTGCACTTTCTCTTTGTACTTCATTTACAGTACTCTAATCACTGAGACGTGGAATTGCTAAAAGTTTTTTAGGTTAGCAACAGCAGTGTGTAACTGGTTCAAACAGAACTAAGTCACATGAAACGTGTGTGTTTCATATGGTAACAAACTTTGGCTTTTATAAATTAGTGTATAGTTTTTGCAAGAGTATTTCATTTTGCAAAGGGTCTGATGTGTTCTGCTAATTGGGTGTGTGGTTCTGCTAATTGGGTATAGTGTTTTGAAAAAAACGGTCCCTGTTTTCAAAATAGCACTTAAGCAATCAAAAAAAGAAAAAAAAACTGTAATATACTATTTCTACATAAAAAGTCAGCAATCATATGTAGCATTTGTGCCTCTGAGACGGCAGCACTTGTAGTCACAGTCACAGGAAATACAGAGTCAATAATCAACAGAGACGAGGTTCTTTTAGAGACAACACACATGAACGAGTTATGTGTTTTTGCGTTTTCGCTTTTATGTCAAAATTGTCAGGAAAAAAAGAATTTTAATTGTTGTATTAGCTGTGCATTAGTCAGACTGATTTTAGAGTTGAGACTTAAATTCCGTGTTTCGATATCCTGATAGTTAAAACAAATTATTCCACTTACAGGATCATGGATGAGAAATCTGTGGTCTTTGGCTGACACAGAGTGACAGCTTTTTTAAAGTCTATTATTTTGTCTTGTGTTTGGAAGCAACAAGCTTTAACAACTGCTAGTGAAAATGACAGCTTGTACCAAGAAATATCATCACGAGTTGTTAGAAAAGGCCTGTCAAAACAAATGGAAATATAATCACTCCCATATGAGTTCAAACAATCAACAACTGCCACCTTTAAACAACATCGCAGGAAAATTGTGTTTGATGACACACAAGTGCTTGGCATTGGACCAGCCAGCGTTAATGGTAATCATGGGCTGATGTTTATAGAAACATGATGTACAGTGGGTGGGCGTCCAGAGAAGGAAATACTATGGTGCTGTCTCGTTCTAGTTAGTGTCTATGTCTTTGACTGACATATTCCTTCATAACTCCCTCACATATGAAGGTCAGTTTGTGCCAAACTAGTGTTGTTGTATAGCGTTAATTACATAAAGTAGCCATTTATATATATATATATATATATATAAACACACATATATAAACACTTATATATATATAAACAAAGATACAATGATAAAGGCACTTGCAGATTACATGGTAGTACAAAATGTAAAACATACTGTACCATGGTGTTTAATTTTTACATCTGTTCTTTAGCTTTCATCAAACCTATTCTTCTTTTTACAAAATAAACCAAAACACGGACAACGAGAAAGCACTCGGGCAGATAATGAAAGTAAACATGAAACAAAATTGAAATTGAAATCATACCTAGATTTGTTTTGGGTGTTTAATCTGAAACAATGAATTTGAATCATAACGGTGACTATGACTTTAGGATGTGCAGATTTTCAACTGTATTGTCGGCTGTATTTACAACCACATCACATCAACCACTTCTTTGGGAATTTGGGGAAGCGGCACCAGTTATAAAAGATAGAGGAAAGTAGTCTGGGTCAACGGAAGTATTTTTCCAGGATAAAGCCTGACATCTGGCACGTGGCTCATGCGTGGGCTCTAACTGGGACGTTTTTGGACCGATTGGTGGGATTGCTATGGATGACGTACACACCGGTGATACACTGGTAAGAGCAAGTTAGGTTTAACCATGCACCCAGCTTACAGTTTTTTCCAACTGCTTACACACGTTTTCAAAACTATGTCTCCTTTTTTCAAAACTCTACACACAATTCCCAAAACTGCACACACAAAATGCAACATGCCTCACATCTCCTTCAAAATGAAACACTGCATTCAAAATACCATAAACACATCTCAAAATGAAGCATTTGCATCAAATGGCAAACACTTTTTTCATAATAGTACATTTTTGGATATACCATGTACATACTGTTGTTTTAAATCTAAAGCTCTTTTGTCTTTCATAGGTCTATATATACATTTGCAATGTTCTAGAGTGAAAATAATCTGCTGAGAGTGGTTGAAAAGTGCACTGTAAACAATACAATGTTACAGTAAAACAGAAAATATTCATTCAAGAGTAGCACAGCGTTGTATACAGTAGCATGAAACAAGAAAACAAAACTACAAACATGTAAACCAAAGGTATCATTTTTAGAATAAAGAATATGTGTGTGTGTGTGTGTGTGTGTGTGTGTGTGTGTGTGTGTGTTGTGTGTGTTTGTGCGTGTTTGTGTGTTGTGGTGGGGTGGTGGTGGGGGGGAATTGTATGCACAAACAAAGTGTGATTGATTTGTAATGCTGAAATAGTCATTAGATAGTTGCATGCAGTATGGACACCATTGTGAAGATACTCAAGATGGGCTTTTCTCATGGTCAATCCATGGTTGATCACATGATGAATAAGTATGGCCCTGATCTCATCAGAGATGGCTCTCCTTCCTCTTCTTCCCTCCCCCTCTTCCTCCTCCTCCTCCTCCTCCTCCTCCTCCTTATCCACCTCCTCGTTGTTGTCCCCTGTCTGTCCCTCCTACTCCCCTTGCTCTCTGTCTATTGTTGGCATCCATTGTTCAAATCAGGTAATACCTTTGAGGCCTATACTAAAGCAGTGATTGGTTAGTGTTCAGTTATGACATAATGTGTTTGCACATGTGAGGAGTGTGTGTGTGTGTGTGTGTGTGTGTGTGTGTGTGTGTGTGTGTGTGTGTGTGTGTGTGTGTGTGTGTGTGTGTGTGTGTGCCCTGGTAAATAAGTAAATAAGTAGAAAAGGAAAGCAAGTCACTTCTTGTTAGATTTTTGTGTCTTAGGTAGAGAATTGTGTGTAGTGTTTTGAAAAAAGTGATTTTTTTGCAATTGAAAACTGAGTGAAAGGCTGAGAAATAGCTTATGGTTTTGGAGATTTGCTGTGTAGTTTTGCACTTTGAGTGAGAGGTTTCAAAAATAGTGTGACATGAAAAGATTTTGTGTGTAAGCAGTTGAAAAAAACTGTATTTATATAGCTCACATTACTGTATTGTGTGAACAGTTAACTTAATTTAATATTGTATGTGGCGTTCCACCTTCGGTGCTTCTGGCAATGCGAGACTAAGAGGATAGTGTATCCAGTTCTCAGCAACTCCGAAAATGTTTGCAGTTCACTGCAGTGCATTTGGGCGCAAGTCTCTTTCACTCTATAGGAACATGTGCACATGCATGTCTTTTTGTATCTTTTTTTTGGGGTGATAAAATGTGAACAAGTGCCTGTGTGTTTGCATTTGTTTTAGGTGTGTGTGTGTGTGTGTGTGTGTGTGTGTGTGTGTGTGTGTGTGTGTGTGTGTGTGTGTGTGTGTGTGTGTGTGTGTGTGTGTGTGTGTGTGTGTCTGTGTGTTGGTGCACACTTGCCTGAGCATCTGTTGATTGCAGTCGGATGGAAAAACAATTGGAAACGCCTCTCTAGCTGATAGAGCCATGTAATCAGCGGTTACAAAGTATGTAGTGTTCAGAATAACAATGTTTTTGCAACACAGCTAGTTACCATATAGATAAGACAGATGTAACACCTCCATCCTGGTATGTTTTTCCAACTAGAACGCAATCAGTGCCTCGAATCTGCTCGCCAACAGCCTCGCCAACAGCCTCTACAGCTGAGGATGCTAAAAGTGTAATCCAAAGGTGAACAAACCTGAAAGCTGCCATTGCAGAGTGCAATATATTTACTGTAACAAGAGTACTCTACTTTAACAGATTATAATTCTTCCAACTTTGAAAAACCTATACTGTGCAGCTCGACTCCGGTCTAAGACATGGTTTCTGTCCTGGCTCCAGGCCCGCCATTGGGAATCATGGCCAGGCGGACAGCATTTGCCAAAATGGGCCCCTCATACACAACCACTCCAGCACCATAAACCATTGTGCCTTGTACCCTTTGATCCCCCCCTGATGGCCGGCCTGCCTGGCTCTGTCTTTGGCTTGTGGGTTTTTTCATCCAGTCCGACCACTTACAGTCTCAGGTGTTGACCAAGTCCATTTCTTCTTCTTCTTCTTCTTCTTCTTCTTCTTCTTCTTCTTCTTCTTCTTCTTCTTCTTCTTCTTCTTCTTCTTCTTCTTCTTCGTCTTTTTTAGTTTAGGGACTAAACAAAGCAGTACTCAGGAATATAAGTGACCCTCAGGGATGACACATTTCTGATATTTCTGATATCTCTATCAGATATTTATGGAAATCTCTACACAATTCTATGTCTCTGCTTTCATTGCAGCCTCACAATATACAATATGCGACACTAGGAGGACAAGAGAAGTGTGAGACGCTGCTGCTGTATCACAATGGATACGCCATGGGTGGGCATTTTATCCAATGCTTCCCCTTAACAATGCTGATATCTATGGATTGGAGACTCGATACCAAATATGGCTACTTTAACGTTATGATCACTTTGAGTCCAATCACTTTGTCTTCTAAAATTGGTGGACTATGTATACAAACTATAATTACTATGTGGTTCATCTGTTGTGGATTTATACACTGTCAAATAAATAAAGATGATCATCAAAACCTTAACCACATTCTTTTATTTCAATTCCAACATGAGTCAGAACAGAGGCAACACAGCAACACACGTGTCCCTGTCCTAATTTCCTTCTAATACTGTCTAACTGCACTGTAAATCTGGCCTTCTCTCTCATCATGTTTGACCTCACCATACTACTATAAAAACAAATAAGGCAGTTTTAGAAAATTGAAATACTGCACACAACAAAACATAGCTTGGTAGAGTTATTTGCACACACAAGAAATGACAGGAGCATTATTTAGTTTGTTTTTTTAACCTGCTTTTATCTTAATTTTATTTAAGAGAATATTTATATGATTTTTTTTATTTCACGTATTTATATTCTCCATTATATTTCTCTTATGTCCTGGTTGGTGGGACCTTGAGTATTTCTGACCGGTTTTGAGTATCAGTTTTTTGTATGTTTCCATAGTTGTGTGTCATAATGGATGTCATAATCTTGCTGCTAAATAGGGGTACAAATAAAGTAACCTGACAATCCGGGGAGGAATCCGAAATGGAACTAGAAAGTCTGATTACCAGTGTTCTGCCAGCATGATTCAAACTCTCAACCTTTAGGAACACTGTCAGGTACACAGCCTGCTGGTCCAAGGTCTGTGCTCCTTCTGTCTTATTTTTCTATTACGAGGAGCTACAGGGAGCCTGAGCAGGGAGGGCAGAGGGTCACCGTGGTGTCACTCCCTGGGTGTGTGTGTGTGTGTGTATTTGTGGGTGAGTGAGTGTGTGTGTGTGAGTCATCTGGACATGCAAAGGCCGAGTGTGTGTGTGTGTGTGTGTGTGTGTGTGTGTGTGTGTGTGTGACCTAGTGTCAGGCCAATGAAAACAACACCAGGAGATTGCTGCCCTAAAGTTTGTGTGTTTACGTATGTGGGTGTGTGTGTCTGTGTGTGTGTGTGTGTGAGTGTGTGTGTGTGTGTGTGTGTACGTGTGTACGTGTGTTTACCTTTGTAGGATTGAGTAATCATCTGTGTAGTAACATGTACACATATGTGAAGGATTATGCATATATTAGCACATAGTTTACCACATACGTGTTGTTTGACTCACACAGCAGGAGCAGGGGTCATGTTTCCACCCAGGATGATTATGCTGTGTGTGTGTGTGTGTGTGTGTGTGTGTGTGTGTGTGTGTGTGTGTATTAGTATGGGGCACAGAGCGCACGCCAGGGGACTAGGAGGTCATAAGTCAGCCTTCCAGCTAGAATCATAATGATGTCCCTGCTCTGCTTCTGTTCGCTGCTGGACACACAGCTGCACCTTTGCTGTAACACACCACCTGAATACACACACCTGTAGTACCAGCCTGCTACTTTACTACATTATTGAGTAATTTTGCTGCACTGCTGCTCCATCCCCCACAGGGGAAAGTTTTTGAAAATAAGAAGGGCCAGGGCCGATAATCGGTCTATCGCTAGAGTTCGGTACCCTTACAATGAATGTAAAAAATAATGTGTGGAAGTATGGACCTACAAAATGGAGATTCCACTAGGATTGGAGTAAAATCTAATGTCTGCTCTTCTTCTGCTCAAGAAGCTATAGGCGTTCATGTTTTACCTGCTGTATGTTTCATCCTCTTACTGTTCCTCGTCTACTCTTTCCACCCACTTCGTATCCTTGTCTCTTCTCATTCCTCTTATCGCTAGTTCCTGCTTCTGATCTTTACATTTCTTCTTTTATCTGTCACCCACTTGTCTCTTCTCCACTCTTGCTCTATGCTCTCCTGTGCCCCGTGGTCCCCTCTCTCCTGTGCACCTCTCAACTCTGTCTCCACACCTTCTCTCTACTCACTCTTATCTTTACAAAAAAGAAAATTGAATTGAATGTTTTACCTGCTTTTGTCTCTTTCTATCCTCTTCAGCATTTGTGTCATTTGTTCTCCCTCTCATCTCCTCCCTGCTCCTCTCCTCCTTTCCCCTGCTTCTGTCGTCTCTTTTCACTTCTTTCTCCTGGCCGGCTTTTTAACAGCCCGAAACGAGGAATAATCTCCTTGGCATTTTTAGTGAACTGATGCTTTCTGATGACCTAGCTGTGGCACCGTGTTCCTCCCCAGGCGAGCAGCTAAATTACAGCAACCTTCACATCGAGAGCACGGGAGAGAAAATTGTCTCTCTTTTGGGGGGAAAAATTGCATCTCCATTTAGTCCTGCAATAACACTGCGAGGAAGCCAGAGGGAAGATTCAACCCCTCTATTCCACCTAAACATAGTTTTATGAAAAGGGGCTTTTTCTGATATCCTACTGTACATCTCTGCTCCTGCGCTGCCCCGGATTTCCTACTTCTCTCTCCATTTTCTCCCTCTCTTTCAGTCCTGATTCTGTAGAAATCTCTCTTACTGCCTCTCTTTATATGTGGCTTTTTTATTTGGTTTCTCCTCCGTCATATTATCTTCTCTATCTGGATGCCTGCTAATGTGTTTAGTACTTATTTTTCTTTCTTAAAACCCATCCTATGGCAAAGTTGTTGTTCTTTTGAAGCAATTCATTCTGGTCACTGAAGAAGGCAGACAGAGGCCGATGTATCACTTTGTTCATAATTTAACTTTTAATAAGATAAGCATAGATAAGCATGTTTAAAAAGAGAAGTGTGAAAGTGCAGATTCTGATATTTCAGTGAAAACAAGCAGAGCAATTATCTCTAACAGTTTGGTGAAATATGGTTTGTGTATAACATCTTGACCTGGGCAAAAAAAATAACCCTTTATTATTTGTGGTATATGTAGGACAGCACACACACACACACACACACACACACACACACACACACACACGCACACACGCACACACACACACACACACGCACACACACACACACACACACACACACACACACACACACACACACACACACACACACACACACACACACACACACACACACACACACACACACACACACACACACACACACACACACACACACACACACACACACACACACACACATCAATAAAGCTCTCAGCACAATACTTTGGTGTGCCCATTAGTGGCTGAACAGGCTGTTACAGTTGATTGTTGCTCTGTGGAGAAGCTATTAAACACAGACAATTATCCTATAGCCAATCACCTTGCAGCATGTCGTTAGATTCCTTAATATCAGCCAATAAGAACAGGCAGCTGTGGAGATGCTTGCACACAGTACTCTCTCTCTCTCACACACACACACACACACACACACACACACACACACACACACACACACACACACACACACACACACACACACACATATATATAGATAAACATGCAGAAGCACAAATGAATGCAAAAAATACACGGACAAAAAAGTGACACAAAAAAGTGACATGAATGCAGATGTGAAGTGCACACTAGCATACCTTCTTCAACACATGCACTTGCATGTGCATTTCCACAATAAACACCTAAAAACACAGACTGTATTGCACATGCAGTGTGCACACACACACACACACACACACACACACACGCTGAGGGCAGGCTGATCTGACTGGAGAGGGAATGATTTCACCATACACTCATCTCAGTCTCCATGATTACTGCCATCAGTAGAAAGGGCAAATAATGGTGACAATGTGCTGTGAAATGAAACCATTATGTGTGTGTGTTTGTGTGTTCGTGTGTGTGTGTGTGTGTTTGTGTTCGTGTGTGTGTGTGTGTGTGTGTGTGTGTGTGTGTGTGTGTGTGTGTGTGTGTGTGTGTGTGTGTGTGTGTGTGTGTGAGCAAGCGAGCAAGAGACAGAGAAAAAGACGGAGTTGCACTGGTCTGCGTGAAAGAGAGGATGAAAGTCCACAGAGGT